>NC_087520.1:8125652-8490236 GCF_963921805.1 Phalacrocorax carbo | reverse complement strand
ACATCGGTCCTATGTTCAAGTGTCTGCAGAAAGTGAAACTGTAAACTACTCATTGAAACGCTGCCCTCCAGCCACCCGCTCCACGCCACCGAGATGAATGTTTTCTTCAAAGAGAAATAAAAAAAAAAAGGTAATTCCTCTATTACCTGTATTGGAAACCTTTAAAAAAAAAACAAACCAAAACAAAAAGTCAGTGAGGCATTTAACACCAAGTGTAGCAACCCTCTCAAAAAGAGCCTAACATCCATTTTGAAACAGTGACAAAGTGACATAACCAGCCTCAGAGGAGACAGGGAAAAAAAATAAGCTTTGCAAACACAGCTTGCTACATTTACAGTTTTCCTTTTTTTTTTTTTTTTTTTTTTTTTGCCGTTTCATAAAATAACTGGAAAGGCATTATCAGCTAGAAGGCCCCCTCTGCACTGCCATGCTAAACGTGTACAGACATGTGGCAGGATACTGAGGTTAACGCATCGTTTTGTTACAGTACAGTCAACCAGTCCCAAGCAAGATGAGCAGGTGCCAAAACCCACGGGACCCCAAGAGCTACAGTGACAAGCCACCATCAGGGGTGCGAGGGGGGCAGCAGGAAGAGGGACAGACAGGCCAAAAGAACAGCAGGTTTATTACTTTTTTTAAAAATTCCCCCCCCCCCCCAAATGCCCATGGCAAAGCAACAGAGCCTCCTATGAAACGCACCTTCCGCCTCCACCCCTGATCCCGTGCCAGAGCTCTGTACCTGTTGTAACCGCCTGCATCCTAAAGATGGGCTGACACGCAGCACCTGGGCAAGGAGCTCCAGCTGTAGCAGCCTGGGACCTCCCGAGAAGAGGGGTGAGATGGGGGTGCTCCCCCTGCCCTGCCCGCCGGCCTCCACTAGCCCTCCCAAGAGCAGCCAGGGCTCCCTCCAGCCACGCTGGGCGCCAGCACCGCGCAGCCCTCGCGAGCTACGGGACGGACCAACGGACCAATGCTCACAGGAGTATGCATGCCCCATCGCTCAGACCACTAGAGGGGGGGAAAAAAAAAAAAAAAAAAAGAAAAAAGCACAAAACATAACTGTGGTGAAGCATCCAGGCTGGAACAAGGCCAAACTCCCCCTCAGCAGGAGGGCACGAGCTTTCTCAAAAGCAAAACCCCTCTCTGGACACCTGTCCCTTTGTCCGGCGGTGGAGCGAGCCGTGTGCGATGCCTTCTGTACGCAGCAAGAGGGAGAGTGCCTCTGCAGACCTGTTCCCTGTGCCAGCCGTAAGGCAAGGGAAAGCCCGGCTGCGTCGGCCCTGCCCCAGCCTGGCGCTGGCCAGGCGCTCTGCAGCCCCGGCCTCGCCACGGGCACCGCGCTGCACAGGGGTGCGGGATGCTGCGCTGGCAGCAGCGCTCTGCAGAGCTCCCTGCCCTCTGCCACCACCCGCAGCGCGACCGGTGGGCATCGCGCCCCGGCAGAGAGCAGAAGCGAACAGCCCTGTGTTCCCTCAGCCTGGCGAAAGACAGGTGGGAGCAAGCAACAGCTGCCTCAGGCTGTCAGGTCTGCGTTTCCTTCGCTCCCTGGCTACGCTGCTGTCGGACAGACAGCAAAAAAGGCACAGTCTGCAAACCTGGAGGGCGGCGGGACCGCGACCGCTAGGATGGCTCTTCTGACCCACCTTCCCCTGGGAAACAGGGGCTTCATACAGGGCCCTCAGCCACACTGGTGTGACAAACCACTGACTCCGCAGAGGGGGGAAATTTTTCTGTGCCAAGACTAGAGTCTCAGCTTTAGACACTTAAAAAAAAAAAATATTCAGATTTTGGGAAATTCTCTGGGACTTTTCTTACCTCTTCTATCACTCAAGCAATTCCACAGTCTGTTCAACAAGCAACAGCTCCACAGCAGGAGCTCATTTGTCCTCATTTCCTATGTCATTTGTTGCTAAAACAGACAATTGGCTTTGAACACGAACACGCACTGACGAGAGGAGCACAAGGACACAGCAGCAAGGACCACCCATGGCACATCCAGATCCGCGTCCACCTGGGAACACCCAGCAATGCACCACCACTGTCCTTGACCAACCCCCATCTCCAGCCTCCAAGGCTCGTACCTCCCAAATTGGGGGCAAACCCGGCCGCATCCGTAACCTCAGAGACCTGACTCTGGCTCACGAGAGAGGGGAAATCCAGGGATAACAGTCACAGCCGCAGCACTGTACAAGTGTTACTTGCCTGTCCTGCCCAGTTACCACCCTGCAACCCCAACCCCAGAGCACTGCTGCTGTAATGGAGCAAGCCATGGACTCTGGCAGGTTGGCATGCTGAAGTCGGGCCTGTGAGTGGCACCAAGCTACAGGGTGATGTGGCGGGGGCGGACGGACCAGGGCAGGATCACACCACCAGGAAACAGCAAGTAGCAGCTACCCAGCCTCACTCAAACCCAGCTGTGCTTTTGGTTCTAGCAGCAGTTCACAAAGCTGCTCCACATGGACCAGCCCTCCTCCCCCCCCACCCACCCACCTACTAAAGCAGCATCTTTGACGCAGTGTCAGTTTGGGAAGGTGACATCAGCCAGGGCCCCTCGAGCAGCCACAGCCACTGCTGATCAACAACTTGCCCAGGCTCACCCTCTTGATCTCCACTCTTGGCTCCTAGCTGCTCTCACCCACCAGCCCTGCAGCCGTACGGGGACAGCCCTGGATAGATGACTCCTCCCAGCTGTAAGACGCAACTCTCGATAAATTGGATACTTTGGGAAAACACCGATCATTGCTAGCTTGTGGTTTTACAGAGGGTAACGCAATTAGCTGCATCTTTGAGTAGCCCATTGCAGTGCCTGCTCCACACCATGCACAGGAGCACGCTCTGCAGCTCACGAGGACGCAGTGCCAGAGCCGCAGCCAGACCAGCTGCAAAGCAGGTATCCCGACCCAGGAGACGGAGCACGGTGGCAGCAAGGCAAATGGCTCTGGCTGCAAAGGAGCTTCTACCCTTACAGCGGGAGCATGACTTTCCAATGCTATTTCTGGGCCCCAGGAGCAGATCTCACCCCTCCAACACATGCCCCCTGCGAGGGAACGCAGCTCACAAGCTTGGGGAGGGTTTGCCTGCCAAAGGCCACCCAGTGCTGGGGAGAGGAACCAAGTAAATGCCACAGCAGCTCTGCAGCCATGCCCTTGCCTCAGCCGAGCAAGGCGCCGCATGGTGTTATCTCAGCCCTTGGAGATGCACAGGGATGCTGCCCTGAGCAGGAGACTCCACACAGCCGCCTGCCAACACATGACACACAGGAAACCCAGGCGAGAGCCCCCCTTTGCCGGGCAGGTCTCCTGCTCGCACCCAGCACAAGTCCCAACAGCAGCCCCAGGCCAGTGACAGCTGTGAGACACTGGTTCCCCAGGGCTGTGTCCCTCCCTCGTCAGGCTACAGCATTAAGTGGCACCCAGGACGTGCCAGCCCTCCCACTCGCTCGCAGCAAGGACCGGTCCCTCCGGCTGCTGTGACAATCTCCCCGCTCACGCCCCGACCACGCTGGAGGTGTGGAGCGGAGCGACCTCCTGCCCCAGCCTGCCCGGAGAGGGCACAGGGCGTCCGAGCGAGGCCGTAAGCACGTACAGTTGCTGTCGCTGGGAAGATGCTACAAAGGTATATACACAACGTAGCGGCTTCAACTACTTTGTGAGCACAAGTCTTGGATTTGACTGTCCTCGGCCCCTTCCCCCACGAGAATCAGGGCTGGCAGGGGTGTCTCCGCAATGGGGGGAGGCATCCGAGTGAGCTGTGGGGTCAGAGGAAAGGCCGCGGGGAAGATCAGCTCAGCAGCTCTGCCGTGAGGAGTCTCTGGGCCGGGGGCACGCCCCAGGGTGCCGGAAGCCAGCAAGCCTCCCCAGTCTAGCTCCACCATAAGGCAACTTTTTTTTTGTGTGGTTTTTTGTTTTTTGTGGGTTTTTTGTTTTTTTCTTTTTTTTCTTCAATAATATTTCCAAGGAAGAGAAAGCAAAGGGAGATGTGTCTTTTCAAAGTTTTTTTGTTGTTGTTTTAGAGGGGTCTGTGGTTGTTTTTTTTTTGTTATTGTTGTTTCATTTTTCCAAGGGAAAAGGAAGAGAAAACCTCCTTTGGCAAAGTCCTGTCTTTGCATGCTATGGGCATTCCTGGGGCAGCGGGTGCACTGTCCACGCAGGCTCGAGTCCAGGTGCCTGCCGGCCTCCCATCAGCTGTCCTCACAGGAAGGAGTCAGAACAAGCCTATCCTTGGTAAAGGTCCTTTGGTTGACTTCCAAATCGTCCATGATAGAAGGGAGACGTGGGTAGAGGGAGAGCCAGACCCTCAGGGAGGTTGGAGGTGAAGACGCTGGGGAGTAGGGACCAGGAGGACAAACAGGGTGATGCTCCTGTCGTGGCGGTTGGTGTCGGAGAGGCACCGCCATACGTGGAATGGGAGACGTCGGCCAGGTCATGGAGATCAGAGGCTCCGCAGCATCGCAACACACTGCGGCTTCGGTCCCCCATCAGGGAACCTCGCTCCTCGGAGCTTCCTGAGCAGGCTGACCTGCGATCCGAGGGGGGACACAGAGGGGAGTCACTGGGGCCGCACAGAGCAGACTTGTTTTGGTAAATCCAGACAAACTTCTAGCAATAATTTAAAACTTGATATATATATATATATATAATAATAAAAAAATCTCCCCTTTCCAACTCAGCCAGAACATTTCTTTTTTTTTTTAAAGAGACACTAAGACATGAGTGTGTGCATAGGAAGGGAGGGAAGGGAAAGCAAAAGGTGGGTCTGCTGGGAGTGGGTCTGGCTCTGGTAAGGGTTGTAATAGCAAAATGGTGTTTTAGATGCAGATCGTCTTTGCTTTCCAGCCACAAGAGAAAAAAAAAACAAACATGTGCGTTGAAGTTTCTCCCAAGCAGCCAATTCCTGGGCACCCACCTTCCAGCTCCCTTCCTGTCCCACCCCCTCACGTCTCCCCTTCTCCAAGCCAGTCCCCCACCAATCCACCCCATCCCCCCAGCAGGAAGCAGATGCTGCAGCCTCTCTACTTCCCCACTGTCTGCGATTCTGCAGCCGACAGGGCGGAAGATTGCTGGCTCAGGTTTTTGGCATCCTCTTGTGCAGGCTGGCTGGGTGAGGCGTGGGCTTGGCTGGATGGGCACTGGCTGACCGTTTTGCTGGAAGACTGGGATGGGTAGCGCTTCCTGCCATCGCCCCCTGACGTCGTGGGGTATCTCTTGTGTCCACCTTCCTCCCCCATGGGTGGCTGGAAGAAAAGCACCCCTGTATCAGCACAGCCTCCTCCAAATGCAGATGCACCCCCCGGTATCAAAGAACAGCCTTCCTGCAAACCTCTAGTCGCAACCTCTCTCCCTGACCCACAAGGAACATACAAACCCATCCCAAGCACACAGCTGCCCTCCTCTCCAAATCTACCGCTGCCAGATTTGCTGACAGAAGACAGACTGACTTCCAGTCAAGCACAAGGGTGACAACTTGCTCTTAGGGACCTCCTTCCCACACAGAGGCACAGTCCAGAAGTCCGGGAGCTGAAGCTCCACACAATGCTGGCTCCACTCAAGCCATCAAGGCTCACTTTCCTCCTCCCTCCTCAGCAAAGATGGGCTCATCCAATTCCCCACAGAGCTGCGCTGAAGTGGATTTCTGATATTCAAACCCTGCAGCTTCCTCCTGGCCTGGCTGCAATGATAGGGCATGACACTAGGTGTCACTGACTTCCCCTGCCTGGCCCTACCTGGGGGCCAGCTCCTAAAACCCTCCTTGGAGGGCACCAAGGGGTGTCTGCAGAGGCCATCAGTGTGGTGCAGGCATTGTGTCTACTCACATCCACTCGGAAGTCCTCGAGGCGCTTGAACTTGCTGAGGTATTCTTGCAGTTTGCTGTTAATGTCCAGATTTTTGGCTTTGGAATATTTTAAGAAGGCCCAGAACTTTTCCAGCCCATAGAGCTGTCCTGGAGAGGGAGAAAACCAAACCACATGTCAGCAGGACAAAAAAAAAAATCAGAGCAGATGTCAGAACCGTTTCCTCCTTTCCTGTCCCACTGGTGGGCACAACTGAGGCGAGATGGAGAACCTGGAGGGAAGCAATCTACATCAGTACTGGGCAACCCTGTTGACAGGGGATGTCCCCAGGCTCAGCTGACCTGGTGGTGTCAAGGCTCAGCTACTGCAGGGTCTTGAGAAATCCTAGAGAAACCAGTGCCTCTAGAGAAATGTTTTGGGAGAGCCACAGCCTCCCATTGCCCCTGTCCATCCCCTCAGCAGTCTTCAGGCTCATGCACATCCACTCAACCCTCTCCCATGAAGTGAGCAACAGGACATCCAGCCAGTCCCCGTCACACGCGTTAATGTACAGCATTACATGGCTTCCCCAAAGGCACGACAAGAGGCCCAGAGGCAGTCATGCAGCTGGGCTACATCGCTGCCAAGCCCAGGGGGCACCAAAGGAGGCACCTACCAGCTTCGTAATCCTTGATAGTCTCTTCTTGAAAGTCCTTAAATATGTCTGGCCGGAATTTCTTCTCCAGCCCATAACTGTAGTATCTGAAAAGGCACTCCAGACCGTACCTGGGAACAGAGTGGCACATGGTGGTCAGACACTGGTGCATGCAACAGCCGGGCAGAGGCTCTCAAGGCAAGAGCCCTGCTGCATACCAGCACCAGCAGGTGACCGAGGGTGGCCCCAGTCCTACCTCCAAGCAAGGCAGAGATGCTGCCTTTGTTTTGCTGTGAGCCCTGCAACAGACTGAATCCTTCTTCCCTCACTCCCCTCCCAGGGAAGGCCACTCTGCCCCTTCTCTCCTACCTGTATCCCTCCTTCCCATCCTCCACAGCCAGTTGCTTGAACTCCTCATACATTTTCTTGTTGAAGTGATCTCGGAGGAAAAAGGACCAGAACCGGAAGAGCGTGTTCATCTCCTGGGACTGACCAATGCCCAGTCGTTTCCGCTCTGTTTTAAGAAGAGGAGATGATTACAAGGCAGATCCTCTCCCAGGGAGCCAGCTCTGCACTAGGACTCATGTACAGGAGGGCCCTGTGGCACCGTGACTACACCCAGTCCCGGTGCTGGACAAACTGGAGAAACATCAACTCCCAACAAGGCAGTCCTGTAGGACCCTGCTTATTTCCTTGCTGAACTCCATGGGCGCACTCTGCAGCTGTACCCTGCGCCCCCGATGCAGCGGAGCACAGGCACCCTGCCCCACGCCCTGCGGTGTAGGCATCCCTACCGTTAAGGCAGCGCCGACGGTACTTGTGGTAGACATGTTGTGTGAAGCCATTCTCCTTGAGCAGCTCGTGCGAAGGATGCTGAAACTTGGGCAGGGACTGTGGGGTGCAGCCGTAGCTTCCAACAGCTGGGGTTCCCTCCGAGGGGCTGGAGCTGAGCACGAGAGATTCCCATCAATCCCCTTCCTTGGCATCGCCCAGCTGATAGTAGAGCAGGGTCATGCTCCACCCCACAGCACTTGTCTGTTGGTCCCACCAACTCCCTGTGACTGTCTACTCTGGGTTTGGAACCTGAGCCACTTGGAAGGGAACCTATGTTTCCAATTGAGTCTCATCTCGATACTCCAAGGCTTCAGACTTTCCTCAGCTCCTTCCAGGAGAGATAAGTTGGGTCCCAGCCCTTTCTGCAGCCACTGATCAGGACACCTCCCCTGCAAGACCAGACCCGACCTTTCCCCTCCCTTCCCACACTTGCTACCCTTCCCATTTCTGCCTCCTCTGTGTTCACACATGCCCGTCGCTGGTACCTGATGGAGGCAGTTCGAGGCCTGTGCTCCCGGGAGTCCATCACCCAGCCCACATGGCACTCCATCGGGGGGTTTGAACTGTGCCTCGTCTTCCTCTTCCGCGGTGTCTGCAAGACACAGTGCATCAGGGATGTGTCGTCTTCCTCCCCAGGCCCCACTAGAAAACCCCAGCTCCTGTCCCACACCACACCCCTGGTCCCACCTTGGCATCTATCGTCCTGCCCTCTTTCACCACTGGGTAGAAACGGGGCGTCTGCGTCGGGTCCTTCAGCTGAGGTGTGCGAGGGGTCCGGGGGGTCCTGGCGTTGCGGTAGTTGGGTGATTCTGGTACAGTTGTAGGCAAAGATCGGGCGATGGCTGAAGGCTCAGGGACTCCAAACAACTTGTTAGCCAAAGCGTCTGTAGGTACTGCAGAGAGAAACCCCCCACCCTGGGTCAAGCTCAGCTCTGATCACAGGAGCATCACTACAGCCAAGGGACACCCATCTGGCAGATGGGAAGCAGCAGCGGCAGGGACGCAGGGACACATCCCAGCCCTCCAAGACAAGCAGCTTCAAATCCAGACTGACCAGACAACCCAAAGCCTAGCAGCAGATCCAAGGACTGAGATTCCAGGGATTCCACAAGGTATCTGCTTCCCAGTGGCTAAGAGCAGTGACAAGTTCCCCATCCCCAGGAGGACAGGGCACCAGGCCCCACCCACAGGCAAGCGAGGCCCAGTGGGCAGCTGCCTTCCAGGTACTCCAAGAGGGTCCGAAAGAAAAGTCACATCCAGGGATCTACACCAAAGTCCACCAAAGCCTCCTCGCTCTGCTGGGAAACCTCTGCTTTTGGGCCTCCTCTTCTGGAGCCCCAAAATGTTCAGCTGGGAGAACAGCATTGCTCTGGGAAAGATAATCCCACACACCAGTGGCCCCAATCCCTTCACACCAGCTGCTACCCAACCTCTGAGGACCTCTCACTAGGAGGAATATGGATGAAGTCAGTCCTACCTGCTCATGTCCCATCTCTTACCTTGCTGGAACCTGGGGGGACCAGGAGGAACTTCCTGGTTTGGGTCCACGGGGGGCTCTGGGGTCAGAGTGTCAAACTGCTCCCTGCTGATCATATTCACCTTCTTGAAGTTCTCCACTTCTTGCTGCATTGGAAGAGGAAGACGATGAAGCAACCGATTGCCCTCTTCTACCCCTCATCCCGTCAGCTCATTGTGGCCACTGCTCTGCGTGTGCAACAGCCACAATGCTGGGCACTGAGCACAGCCACGAGGCTTTGGTGGCCCAAATGGTGACATGCTGCACAGAGGTAGGAAGGGGAGATGCAGCAAAGAATGGGACCCTGCATGGGCCACATCTGAGCCACTTGCTGCTCCCAGGCTTTCAGGGATCTTACAAGGCAGCTCCATTAACCATCACTTGCTCCTTTCAGGCTTTTACCCACCTGCGTCAGCACCAGGGCAGCAAGGTTCAAGGCAAGCTTGGCCAGGACCCTACCGTCTCCATCACCTTGTGCCCCTGGAGCTTCCTCCCTGCATCCTCACCGCCACACTGGCAGTGCGGTACAACACTTCTACATATTTCAAGGACCCATGGGCCCAGCACACACTGCCCGTCTGTCACCTGCTCTCACCACACCCTCAGCTTCTGCCACCTCGAAGAGCAGCAGTGCTTCAGCTGTGTGCCCGGTACCAGACATAGGAACACTGAGCCCAGCTGGTAGCTCCAACAGGCCATCCCACCTTGCAGCCAAAGTAACTTCAGCTGCCAACGGAGGCTAGGCAAGTCCCCGACCATGAGAGTCGCCAAGTTAGGACTCAAATGTTTCAAAGCAGCAGATCACCCAGTTCCCTCCATTTATCTGACACTGCCTGCCAAGACCCGGCAGACAGCAGAGCAATGGACCCCAGGTTCCAGGTCACCTTGTCACCTGCACTTTGTTTACCGGGCTGCAGCCTTACGCCATGTTACAGAGCTGTGTTTATCCCCGACAAAGCAGAGCATGACGCTGACAGTCAGGAATCACAGAATCATTAGGTTGGAAAAGACCTTGAAGACCATCAAGTCCAACCATTCATATTGAATCCTGAGTTCTACAAGAGGACTAATCTTGGCTTAGCTCTACCCCACAAGTGTGCCGTAATCCGCTGTACTGCCCTTTCCACCCCACACCAAGGCAGCCACTCTGTTGCACACAAAGCTCCCTGGGAGGAGCCCTGCACCCACATACACTCCCTTCCTTGGATCAGCTGATCTCACCTTGATCTGTGAATACTCTGGCTCAAACTGTTCTGTCCACAGGTCCTGCTCATAGTAGTACAGCCCGTCATTGATCACCTTGGCCAGCTCTGAGCTCATTTTAGCCCTGGATGTGTGGTTGCCAGTCCGGTCCCCACCAGGATGCCGGCGCAGGTAGGGAGGTGTCTGTGTCACGATAAGTATCTTGTTCACGTCCCGATCATCAATCTCGTAATCCGAATCCTCATCTGACCAGTCGGTGAAGGTGTTCTTGCGGCCGTCCATCTGCTCCATCTCCTCATCAAAGAGGAAGTCTAGCTCCTCAGGTTCATCTTGGTCCTTTTGCTTCTGCTGCTGCGGTGTCTTTGACTCCTCTGGTTTCTACACGCAGGGGGACAAGGGTAACACAGGGTAAAGACCACACAGCGGCACAAGCCTACTGCTTGGAGAGCCAGCTATTGCCCCATGTTTCCTTACTGCAGCCAGAGCTGCACATCTGCAGAGAAAGCCTTGTTTACGCCACTGAGAAGCGGCTCCAAAGGGGGCCAGATGAGGCCAAGAGAGACGAGGACATCACTCCCATTACCAACAGACCTTATCTGATCTGAAACCTGCCTACTTATGATTCAAGTCACCCAGACAGCTGGGAAACCCCCACCCCAACAGCTCCATCACCACCTACCTTAGGTCTGGCTGGGGAGGGCCGAGGTCTCTTCTTCACTTCAATCCACGTCTCTGAATCCAGGTCTGGCAGACTTGCGGACAGGCCCTTGGGCATCGTCTTCAGGTTACTGACCTCCTCTGTTTTGGTGGGGACTGGGCTGGCAGGACGCGGGGAGCCAGGAGCAGACTCTAGAACCAAGAAAAACCACAAGGTACTTTAGTGGGAGGGAGGGTGTTGTGTACTTAAAACACCTGACCAAAGAGGCAGTTATTTTGGCAGCACGGCACAGCTTGCGGACTAGCTGGCACACCCAGCACACTGCCCACAAGTTTGGGGGCAGGCGGCAGGCAGGGAAGTGCCCAGTTAAGGCTGTGATGACAGTGGTGGCCACAGAGCTCTGCAGGTGACAGTATCCCAGACACACAGAGCCCTAAAGCAGGTGGTGACTCTTACTCTCAGGGAAACCTTCCCAACACAGCCTGGAGCCAGCAGGAATAAATTTTCTCCTGCCAAAACTAACTCCCTATGACAGCACCAAGAAGATCCTCCACTTGGCCTCTCAGGCCCAGCTCTGTGTTCCTGCCAGCCCCCATGGGATGGGGTGACAAGAGCAGGGGACAGCCCATGAGGGACAGCAGACCCTTCCCCAGCATTCAGCTGACAGCTCCATACCTGCTACCCCATTTGTGCTCAGTATCTCCTCACCCATTAAGGAAAGGCTGGGTTCACAGGTGTCCTCTGCTCTGCCCAGCAGTGGTAGAGTATTTCCAGGCACAGCCAATAGACTTCCGTCAGGACTGACCCTCCCTGAATCCCTTCAGCCCCCGCAGAAGAAAAGCCACAGACTCAGTCTGTTTCATATTTCCCCACATAGAGAGGCAGCAGCACTCTGGGGGTCTGAGGGCAGAGACCATACCAGCTCCCACGACCAAGCAGAAAGCAAATGGCAGAGCCCTGCCCTGGGGAACACTCCTGAGGCCCAGCGTCTCAGTCCTGCTGCAGTACCAACACTGCCATCCCACACCTCCCTCCACATTCCCCCAGTGCTCACCTGTCTCTTTCTGGAAGCTTTGCCGGGGCACAAACTCAGGGCAGTTAATGAACTGTGAGAAGTCTGTCTGTGTGTAGTCTGCCATAGGAGGGCCAGGCAGAGCCCATTTTTCTGGCTGCTCTTTTCTCCTGATCTTCTCATCCACAATTTCCACCACCTTGCTGTCCTTCAGAGCCTGGAACCAAGTGATACCCAGTTAACTTAGGGACCTGCCTTGGCACACTGAGTAGCACAGCCCCAGCCCTTCCTCCTTGGGAGGACCAAGAGGAGGAAAGAGCAAGTCAAGGTCAAGGGAAGGCTCCACTTGCACCTCACCCATAGCCCCTCTAGAAAACAGGCCTCAGACAGGGGTAGTGAGAAGCAGAACAAGAAGGAAAGTTCATCTTTCCTTGCCCTCACCTTGATGATGAGGCTGATGTCAGTGGTCAGTGCCTGCACCCGATGGAAGCTGGCGATCAGAGTGATGGGAAGGAAGCCGTCTGAGTCCATCTTGCGACGTAGGAAGAAGTCTCTCTCCAGGTTGTCCACACTGAAGTAATATTCTCTGTATGGACAACACATCAGTGAGAGGCAGCTCCAAGCCGCCTTCCCCTGGGCACCCTCAAGGAAAAACACCCCCACCACACACACTTCTGCTACTACGAGGCTGAAAAGCGAGCCTGGGGATCCCAGACTTGGGGCAAGCTGGTGATATAAGCTGCATGGCACACAGTCACACACCTCAGCTCTAACTTCACCCACGGGATTAGCTACGCAGTCGCTAGAGAGGGTATCTGTGAACATCTCACTACCAACCAACACTCAGACAAGAAGAGGTGGTGCTTACATCTGCCGCTTGATGTAGTCCTTGAGCAGTTCCTGGTCCACACTGTAGAGTTCAGCGCTGCTGATGTTGTCAAAGTAGTAAGTGATGTTGCTAGCGTACTTCTGGGTGCGGGAGCCATCCGAGCCCTCGAATTTCCGGTACCCATACTGGTAGTCGAAGTGCCCTGTGGGACACCAGTAAGGGTTAGCGCAGAGCTCCTGAGATGTGCTAGACAGTCTGCACTGCCAGATGGGGCCAGACTCATGCACAAACAGCTCCCCCTGCACTGTTCCTGGGGCCCCCACGGCAGCCCACACTGGGGCATCGCTGACCCGCATCCCTCATCTCAGCCTTTGTCACAGAAGGGATCCCAATGAAGCCTCAACACATGAAGCCAAAAAGCGTCCAGGAGCTATCTTACTCAGGAGCAACCGGGCAGCCCAGGTGACACATGAAGGCCATGCACTGACACTGCCCTGCCAAATGCCAGGGCAGATGCTCTTCCTCATCCAAGCCAAGATTCCTGCTTGGCTCTCCACATGACATCAAGCCTATGCAGAGTACCAGCATGCTTCAACTCCTGCACTCAGAGGTACTGCAAGGGGCAGAAAACAGGTGGAAGAGCTTGGCCTGAGAGCTTTGCCTCTATTAAAGTACTAAGAATAATTTTCTTTTAATAAAAGCAGCTCAATTTATCAGCTGGGATTACCTGCCACAATATTTCCATGTATCTCTACAGCATCCAGCCCTCCCCAGCACACAAAGGTCTCACACACAGAGAGCCCCGCACACTGCGGCATATGCCCTGTTGATGTCACAAGACCACACATACAGTCATCACCTCCTCTGCCACGGCCCCGGCCCCTGCCACGGCCCCGGCCTCGTCCCCGGAAGGTCCCTCGCACGGCTCCTCCCTCACTCTTCACGCTGGAGGTTTCATCATGGTCCTGCCAGCTGCGCTCATGCTTGTTGTCTGGGTGCCAGCCTGCAGCAGACGGGGAAGGAGAGGCAGAAGGAGGAGTGTTACAGGATGAAGGCACTTCCCTGGAGCAAGCTGACCGCCCCCAGAGCCCTTTGAACACAGGAAGCATCCCCACTGCCCCATGCCATGGGTGGGCATCGGGGCTCGCTCTAACCCACCTTTCAGCTCGCTGCGGTTGTTGGAGGGGTGCCTGTGCTGCTCATTTTGCCGGTTGTTCCGAGAGGCCGTTTTGTCCCTAGGCACCTCTGACTTCATGTCTATCTGCAAAGGGACCCACTTGTGTTTGTTGCCTGCAAAAGGACAGGGTTTGGGTGTGACACAGGTTCAGAGAGCACCTGCTTCCCCCCCCGCAGCTCCCTCTTACCACACCACCCCTATACATGGAAGAGAGAAAGCAGGGGGGGCTTTTGGACCAACCCTGCCCTCAGACATCCCCCTCCAGGCCTCACCAGATGCAGAAAAGCCCTGACTGGGACTCTCAGGCATGGAGGGACATGACACAGAACTCCGTGTTGCTTCACGGCATTTGTTCTTCCCTCTGCCCCTTTCTGCCCGCCAAGGCTCAGGCCCACGTGTCAACCACGGCTGATGCAACCCAGAGTCAGGGCCTTTTCTGCACCACCAGTGTGCGTGAGAGGGCATACTATTGCCACACTCCCCAGACAGACACACGGATGCCCCTACTTGGGCCCTGCTCCACCTGCTCCCACCAAAATAACACTTTGTCCCACTGAAGCCTGCAAACACCTTTTCACCGCAGCTCTCATTGCATTGGGACCATGTCCTGCAGCAAGCCCCCAGGGAAAGCGGTGGATGCTACCACCTGGCTGTGGGTCACAGAGGGGGAGTCAGGCTGAGCGCAGGGTACTGTCCTTGCTGGGTCCTGCCTTACCTTTCTTCTTCTGGGCTGACTTCTGGTTGTCATCATCACCATTCTTCTCCTCTCCAGACTCATCTGATTTGGTTTTCAGGCTCTCTTTGCCGTCACTCCCATCGCCCTTCTCCTGCTCTTTCATGTCTTTCTTGACAGGCAGTTTCCGGAGGGATGGTGCTTTGTGTGGCTGCTAGAGACACACCAGTGCGGGTGAGATGTGAGAGATGGGGGAAATTAAGATCTGGAGGCAGACCCCAGCTGTCCCAGCAGTAGCAGGAACAGGAAGACTTGCCCTAGGCTGGCAGCATCCCTGCTCTGTGCCTCCCAGAGCTGTCCTGTTCCTGGGGAAGGGCTTATGTCTGAGCAGGCCAAGGGGCTCTACAGATGCTGGAGAATGCTCGAGCTGAGACACGAGCCCCAGGCACAGAAGTTACTGAGATGGACTGTCAGGGTGCTCCTGGATGGGTGTGTCCTACAAGAGACTGGACTGCCCCCATGGCAAAAGGGTGAGTGACCCTCACGTCCTGACAGGCAGCCAGGAGCTGGCAAAGCAGCATCCAAAAATAGAAAGGTTTCAACGACACCCACGTCTGTAGTAGGAAAGGAAGGCCATGCCCTTCGGGCACACTAGCCCATTCTCATGTGCATTTTCAGTTTCTCCTATGGAAGTCTTGGCTTTTACCCAGGCACCTCTTTGCACTGAGCAGCCCTGAGGAGAGCGGGTCTGGGAGCTGTCCTACCTGCTTCACCCAGCCCAGGGGCTTAGACTGGACTCCAGCCTCCCAGAATAGCACCGAGGGAGTGAGCCCGATGCACAGGGCAGCCCTAAAAGGAAATCCCCTGCACCCTGCACGCTATTCCTGGCTGCCTCTGCGCTGACACTCAGGACCCCAAATGGCCCAGCTCAGCCAGCACTCCCAGCGCCACAGAGGGATGGGGAGCTCTGCAAGGGCCTTATCCTGCTCACCAGAGCAATTTTGTGTTCTCACCTGGACGCTCTTGTGGGCTATCTCTCCAGGTGTCGGCCAATTTGTGGCATCACCGAAGTCACCAACCTTGTATCCAAAGAGAAAGGTCTCATGAGCACATGAGCTGCCGGTGCCATTCCCTGCATCGACAGCCAGAAGCCCCTCCAGCCACGGTCACAGCCACCGCCCACCACCATCCTGCAGATGGCCGTCCCCGGGAAGTGTGGGGGTGGCACCCAAGCTGCATACACACAAGCCCCTCTCCCCATCTAAGTGGGGCCCCCAAATTAATCCCACATAACTGCAGACAAGTTTATGTCTATCAGCGATTGTAACGAGGCTGCCTCCAGCCTCATAAGCTACCAGCCTCATAAGCTACCAGCCTCACAGCTCCCACCAAACTTTTTGCCTCAAGAGCAGCATTTGTCACCAAGCCACCCAAGGTGGTGGCTCATCATAGGCACTGTCCCTTGGACAAGGAAGGCACACAGCTTTCAGCATCCTAAACCCACCTGAAGCAAACACATCTCATTAATGAAGCTGCCTCCACCTAGTGGCAGGTTACAGCCAGGCACGGCTTCACTTATGTGCCCAACTGCAACCAAGTGCTGGCAACAACAAAGCAAAGCGATCATGTAGTAGAATTGGTGGGAAAATTCAGGCAGGTATCTGATGGTGATGGGACCTCCCTCATTCCAGACACCCCATGGCCACGTGGGGGACCACCAGTCACTTGTCTGCTGAGTAAGTGACCTGGCCACTACCACCATTTCTACCTCTTCCAGGTTTCAGAGAGGACCTGCAGGACAGAGAGGGAAGTACCCAAACAGCTGCCCAGACACATGATGAATCATAGCTGGGCACTACGTTTATGATTATATGGGCACAGAAACTCCTCCCTGCCCCTGTGGGGTTGTTATTTCTAAATTAATTTGGAGTCACCAAGTCCCCATCATATCATGTCCCTACATTCAGGTGCCATGCTCCTCTCCCCTGGAGGCAGGTTTCCTGAGAAAACCACCTCCAGTGCAGGGCCATGCCTGTTTCACAGACAGGAGCACCTTCCATCCCCAGGGCTCTCCTCTCCCTGAGATGGAACAGATAAGGAAAGTCATATCAAGTTTCAGATGTGTCTTCACTGGCTGCTGGGAGCCAACACCAACAGCCCACGTCCCTAGCTGTGTCTCAGCTGCATGCAACATCTTCAGAAGCAACTGTCCCTCCATCATATGCTGACCCCCTGGAACAGATTGCCCTGGTTCCTCCAAAGGAGTCTCTTTGTTTGAAATCAATTACTCTGGCTCTCCACGTGCCAGTAAAGAACAGCTTGCACAGGGAAGAAACGACCTGCAAACACAGTGCTCTGTCCCACAACCACCCTGTCTGCACTGCAAAGCAGGGCACTGGCAAAGCACACAAGGGACTCAGGGTGTCCTTGGGGTGGGGGGAGAGGCCTTCCACATCCAGCACTGTGCTCCAAGTGCCTCCCTGTAAAAGGGGAGGTGAGAAGGTCTCCCCTAGCCTAACTGGACGGAAAACCACTCCAGGCAGCATGCAAGACCACTAAAAAGCTGAAGAGGAGATGGAGAATCAGGATGTTGTTCTCCACGCTCTTGGAAGTAGCCAGACCAGCACGTCAACCCTTCCACAACCAGCCTTGCGAAGGAAGTGGTCTGCTTACCAGACCCTCAAGATTTCTATGCAGTGCTGACAACTGCACCAGAAGCTGAAGGCCAGTGAGGGGGGGTGGCAGGCACAGCCTTACCTTGCTTCCTTTCCGCTGTCTTGGGTTGGCAGCCCTCACCACTTTCGCAGGAGTTGTATGTTCTGCAAGAGGCGGAGAACAAAACTGTTAAAACACAGCTGAGGGTTGTTCAAGTGTTAGACCTAGAGGGCAGGTGGGAAGCAAGTCAGTGTCCCCTTCAGTAAAGAAGAGCTAAGAGGAAACGGTGAACAGAAAACAGGGCTTCTGATGTGGGTCTCAGAAGGCCCCCATCAAGATCAGATGATCTCCTAATCAGTACAGGTGGCCAAGAAATGGACCTTTAACCCCATCCCACGGCAGGAAGGCACTCTCTGACTTAGCTCAGCTGTCCCCACTTGGCCTTACCAGCCAGGGAGGAGGGGTGGTGAGGAGTTGAGCTCACTCTGTGAAGTACCACACAGAACTTGATCTGCTGTTATGCACAGCAAAGCAAACATGCCCTTGAACAGGCAAGGCCCATCACGGCACCAATGCGGCTGGCCCTCCCCAGGGAGCAGAGCAGAGCTCTGGGAGAGGGACGCGCAAGCCTGCAGCACACAGGCACTGCTCGTCTCGCGCGGTGGTCTCCAGTGCATCCCAGCACTGGGCGGCAATTTCATGAGAGGGAACATACAGAGAGGAGGAGCCAGATCTGGTAAGTGCCTAAATCCTGCTACAGCCAAAAGTATTTAGGCACTTGAGTGTCTCTGGAGTGTTTTAAGGTATCAGAGTGCAACTGTTGGGGTTCACACCGCCATGGACCTCACACAAGACCTGCAGCAAGTCAAGACCTCAGCCCCACCTATCTCAGCTCCCCTGCTCACACACCACCTCCTTACAAGCAGGAAAAGGAATTCTACTTGTTTTCTCCCTCCTAGGATTAGCTGCAAGGTCTCCGGATCGGGAGCAGGCTCATGCAGGGCATGCAGATTCCAGGAGAGCAGCACACCACTACCAAACGCAAACCAGCCCTGCGAGGACCACATACGAGGGTCTCCTCTACAACAGCAGTGCTTGACAGGGATCAGCCTCTGCCTCAAGGGGCAGCCTGTGCCAGGTGCCACACACCCAGCAGGAGCAAGCATTTCCGCTGACTCCCCTGGCTGTGTTTCAAAGAAAAGCACCTCAGACTGCAGTGGGGGTCGAGGGTGGGAGAGAGGTGAAGAGAAGAGCCCCAAGGCGCCCGCAGAGGCTATCTGGGGACGCCCCGGGGAAACACCCTGAATAGCCTACCCAGCTCCACTCAAAGCTGGCTTTGATCTCCTGTGTAAGGCAGGACAACTTTGCCTAGATGATCAAAACCGGTCCCCTTCGAAACCTGTGATTCATCTTGCTGGCCCAGCCTTGTTCAGAGCTGGAGGCTTTGAAGTGTCAATAAGGCAGAGTCAGACACGGCATGACGGAGCAATGTGCACTCCCCTTCCTTGGTTCTCTCCCAAGGCTTCTGCGTGGGGGTTTCACCCCTGGGAGAGCCCATGCTCTCAGCTGGGTCCCCAAATCCTCCTCTTTCCCCACAGGATCTCCCCAGCCTATCGGCACTGCCTCCCCCCACGAGCTGCAGCAGTCCCACATGTCCCTCATTTGTTCCACATGCACCTCATTGAGAATCCCAGTTCCACAGCACAAAGCTTGCCACAAGGCTTTTAAACTTTCCTGCTAGCGTAGGAAGACCAAGCGCTTTCAAAACAGTCCCTAGAATTCTCCACTCAACGCCCACAGATGTCACTAACCAAATATAGCTTCAAAAGGCACCAAGTGCCACAGCACAAACCCACAACCAGCCCGGTTTTCCACAGGTACAGAGCACCCCTGCCTGCTCCGACAGCACTGACATGCCTGGCACCGTGGAAAAAAATAACTGAACTTGCTCTACAGCCTATTTAGGCACGGATCTCTGGCTGGGGGAGAGAGGGGCTCCCTCTTGCTACGAGGATCTCACCTGGGTGTCTGCTCGCACTGCACTGCAGCCCCGGGGTGCGTGGCAACAGCATCCAGCCCTTTCCTCCAACTATTTCAGCTCAGGAGCCTCACGGCCATAGCCGTTCTTGTGCTTTTTTGGGGACCAGTCAAAGAGAGGCCCCCTCACAACTACTACTGAAAGAGGATGCAGGGGCACAGGCTGCAGGCGTGGGTGTCACAGGTTCTATCATCTTTGTGGGGAGGGAGGAGATTGTTTGAAACAAGTTCTGCTGCTTTCCTTATCTGCAAGATAGGAACAGGGATCCCTTATCTAGCTGAGGTGCTGAGAAGACTAATTAGCATTTGTAGAGTGCTGCGGAAGACAAAACACAAAGCAAAGCAAAGCTGCAGCCTGGCAGGGAGGCTGCTCCAGGGAGTGCAGCCAGGCCAGTGCAGCGCTGCAGGCGCTCTTGCCAGTGTGGATGGAGTTGAGATCTGCAAGTCATGGTGGAGACTGCTCAGAGCAAGGCAGGAGGAGCGGGAGCTGCAGGCGGCTCTTGCCAGCGTGGATAGAGTCAAGATGTGCAAGTCACAGCAAGGACTGCTCAGACCAAGGCAGGAGACCAAGGCGGTGTGACTGTGCTAGTGGGTAGACTGACAGACACATGGCATCTGCAGAACAAGAGCCATGGTGAGCAGAAGCTGTGCATGCCTGGCACCCTCCAGGGCATGCCAACCTAACCAAGAGCCCTAGCTCCAACTCATCAGCGATTCTGTGTCAAGTTCCTGGACATCAAACCCAAAACTGCTCTTCATGTTCCCTTGCGGAGACTCTAGCAAACCCAAGTGTTTAAAAAACCCAACCCAACCCACCCAAAACACATTTAGGCTAATCCATGTGCTCAGGCTTCAGAAGAAAACCCTCCTACAAGGACAGCAACACATCTTGTGGCACACAGCTGAAAAGACCCGCTGCAGGAAAACCCCACTGCCCTTCGTCACTGCATCAACCTGGGAAATACAGAGCAGATGGGTGTTGCTCCCCCACCACAGGAGCTCCAGACAAGCAGTGCTACCAAGGGCTACTAGATACTGCCTGGGTTGATAGCAGAGCCCTTTAAAACTGGTGAAAGATGTCTCAGACCTCCTGGCATTTCACTAGCCTCCTTTTGCATTTATTTAGTGGCAGTAAGTAATTTTCAGTTGTACTAGCACTGCCCCCGCCCCCCGAAATAGGGCCCCTCTATGCAAGGGGACAGACAAAACAGCTGCAGTGGGAGCTGGGACTTTAGTGGTGCGAGACTGGCAAGGGCTCAGCAGGCAGGGAAGGAAGGAGCATCTTTGCCTGCAGTCACAGACCAGATGCTGGCACAGCCAGGAACAGAAAAGCAGGTCTCAGGTTTTGATCTGCTGCCTGCAGCCAGAACTAGATCATTTGCCCTTGGGGCTGCCAAGCCAAGAAGAGGTTATTTCCTAACAACTGAGGGGACAAGGCACAGGTGGGAGCACCACGGCCCTGATGCCAGTACTGCAAACCCCTCCCATGGCCAAGGCACAGCCAAAGCATTCACTGGCTTTTGACACTTGCTCCCTGACGCACCCAGAAAGCACCAAGAAGGGCAAGGCTGCGCAGGCACCTTGTGCTTTCCTTCCAGCCCGTGGCTGGCTGTGGCACAGCAGCCCTTGAGGCGGGACGCTCATGGGGGCATCCAGGTGAGCAAACACCTCGTACCTGGAAGGAGAAGAGCCACTACACAAAGACCAGACAGCCTGAGCGACAGAAGCTCCACAGCTAAATGTGTCCCCCCCTGAGAGGAACATGTGCCATAGGACCACTGTGCTCGGCCTAGGAGACTTATTTACTACCTTACCTGGGGAAATCAAACCCAATGCCCGGATGGCCTGGTTCCCTGCCTTTTCTTACATCCAGTGCAGCTTGTAATGGATTTTTAGAGAAGGCAAAAGAAGAGGTGGAATAAATCTGCAGGGCTGGGCAGAGACCTGGTGTTATTCAGCAGAAATACCTGCACCTCTAGCAAAAAAACTGTAGAGCCTGGTCCTGGTGTACCACTCATGTGCAACATGGACAAGGGATCAGAGCACCCCAGCATCAGCTGGGACAACCTCAGAGGGCAGACAGGCTCACAGAGGAAGGCAGAGTCCTCAGCTCTGGCATGCGCTCTGTCCTGACACAGCACGCCCCTCCTTCCCTGGCAGTCAAGTCAACAGAAAGGAGCTGGCCTGCCCCTGAGCTGCTCCAACCCACAGCCTGGCACCTAGGAGAAACTGCTGATGAAGCTGCTTTTGAAGCCAAGAGTACGGACTTTGTGCTGGAGAGGCCAAGGCAGGGGCGTATGCTCCATGTTGCAGGTCACGCTGGGGCTGGAAGAGCCAAACTGGTATCCCTAGTTTCCCTGGAGCCCTGGCAGGAGCCTGAGGGTACCATACAGCCAGCCACGTGCCCAGCAGTCGACCGGGATCAACTTCACCACTCGACAGTCTCCAGACAATCCTTCCTCCTCCCTGGACTCCGTGGAATGCTCCTGGCACACTTGAGAACTGCAGCCTGCAGCCAGTGCTAGGGGACAGCTGCACCAGCAATGCTCCTTCAAGGTCTCCAGGTGAGGAAGAGCAGGTGCAGCTTGGGCAAAGGTGAGCTGAGCCCTGAGCCAGCTGGGGGGTCTGGGCAGGTTGCAAGTGCCCCAGCCAAAACGACATGGCAAGAAAAAGGCATTGCATGAACCTCCTGAGAGACTAAAGGACACCCAGGTATGACAACCTCTGAGAAAGCTAAAGATAGAAACCATTAGACAGCTTACACCTAAGAGGACTACTACTCACTCATGCTATTTGTACATACACGCTGATTTTCCAGGCACCAAAAATCAGTCCAGGGATTAGCCGTTTCCCCCAGAGGTAGCTAGCTGCTTCAGTGTCTTTACAGGAGGGCAAGAGAGTCCCTCCTAGGGTACCATGCACAGGACAGATGTGGTAGGACAGCACTGACCTGCGACGCAATTCCCATAAGAAAGAGAGACCCAGCAGGCAGCCAGCAACAGCCAAGCCTGCCAGGACCCCACTGTGGCTACAAGAATCTTCTTGCAAAGGAGACCTAGGAGCCAACAGAGAACTATATGAAGGTGTGTCTCCACCTTGCCAATGTGGGAAACTCAGGACACCAAAATCCTGTCTCTGTCCTTCCTCTGGGTCTCAAGCAAACTCTCTCCCAGGGTGGCCTGATCCACGCAGCAGCAAGGGCAAGACATTGATTCAGAGGCTCTCCTGTGGCACCCATCACTGCCCACGCATTCAAGTTCCACAGCTTGGGGTTTCAGCCTGACTGAGCCACCAAAGGACACAGCTAGTAAGCTTCGTGCCCACCAACACCCCGCCTTCTCCAGAAACTTTTGCAGGATCAGTCCTGCAGGCCAACAACAGCCCTCCCCCTCCCACCAGCAGCCTTCCAGCTGCAGACAGCACTGAAGGCTTTTCTTGTTGAAAGCCCATCCCACAGAGAGCACCCCTGAATTTACAAGCAGAGAAAGCCCTGAGGGACAGGCAAATGCTTTCTGCCCACCACCCAGGGTTGCTACACCCATTTCTTCATCAGCAAGATGGCATTCATGGGCAACACACCTTTACTGTAATGGGGCTGGGAAGCATGGGCAGATGGGAATGCTCAGCACATGGCAGCAGAGGGGACCTTGGTCTCCCCCCAGGAGCAATCTCGTAGCACTCTGTGCAGAGAGACATGCAGATACCTCCAGAGACCAAGTAGCAGCTTCCACCTCTTCCTGCCTCCCAAGGAGCTGCTCCCAGCATCGGCCACGTGTCAGAACTAATGCCTGACTGAGGTGGGAAACACTTGCCTCCGCATCTCCATGCACAAGCTAAAAAGCCTGGGGTGACTGCTTGGCACGCTCATGTTCTGCTGAAGACATCATAAGGTACACAAAACCAGCAAGGGTCAGGGAAAACTGGGCACGCAGACTGCACCTCCTCTAGGTTTGCAATGTTTTACGGTTCCACCTCCCACCAAATCACAGCTGTAGCTAGAGGTGCGTGCATGGAGGGGGAAATCAAGGGAGCACTGGGATGGAGTTCTTCAACAGCTTTAAATCAGACACTATCACAACGACATCTTCCAGCATAAAACAGTTGGTGTCCACAAGAAGGGCTCCCATCTGCTCCTGGGGACTGTGGAGAACCACAGTTGGCCCCACCACTTGCAGCACACAGTCTTGCAGCTCCCAGCTGGCAGCACAGCACCCGGTTTTGTCCACAGAAGTAAGAGGAATATATGCAACACCTCTGCAATATCAGAAGTTTCTTACATGTGCAAGAAAAACTGCTGTAGAATGGGCAAGGTCAGGACCAAGCAGAAGACCAGATTCTTAAGCTGCATGGCAGAGCAGGATTCGGGCTTGTAAAGCATGTGGGAAGCTTGTTCAGCAGGAACAAGAGACAAGCTGCAGGCACCATGGCTCAATGCCTTCCAACCAATTTTCTGCAGCTCCTCGGCAGACAGCTCCACCTTACAAGCTCTACTGTAACAGCAAAGGAAGCAGGGAGCTGCCTACACTTCTCTGCAACTGCTGCAAAGATCACTCGCTAAAAATAACTTCAAAAAGGGCATCTGACAGCTCCATAGAGTATGAGAACACTCCCACCTGGGTGTCCTAGGCAGGCTCTGAGAGCTCAGGAGTTTGCCCTGGAATGTTTGCCCTGGAAAAGTGAAGGCAGAGAAGCCAGGGACACAGGCAGGTTCAATACAGCATGCCAGGGCAGCACCATCACAGGCTGGGAGCATGGGCACCCAAGTTACATTCCCAGCCCTGCAAGCCCTTGCATCCCTCAGCTGATACTCCCAAGACAGCCCTGGAGCAGGGGGACGTAAGGCAGCTCAAGACACTTGCAGAGCCAGTCTCTCTGCTGAGAGCACCCTAGAGGCAGTGCAGACCTGCACAGAGACCTTCAGAGCAAGTGGGCACCAGATGTAACACAGGCCTGGTCACAGCGAGCTGACAAACTGTATTGCACTTTAAATGCACATAACTGTTACAGGCTCTGCATGCACAAGTTATCTGCAGGGTCTGACCTTTACTTCTAGGGCAGGTGAAGGAAGGGTCTGGACTTAGAAAAATGCATAACCCTCCTCCCCATAGCCTCCCAGTCCAAGACAAAAACCCTTCAACTTGTGGCCAAGCTACACTCCAGAAGGAGCAGGTTACGAAATGCTGACAGGCGTAACAGCAAGGGCACCGTGGATTCTTCCTGGCACAGATGGCTACTATTAAAGGTAGCAAATGAACCTTCTCAATGGTGAGTGACATCTTTCCACTGCCTTTTCAAGCAAAGCTCTTCCCCGAAGAGGATTTCTAGGAAATTTTTGACACCCGATCCATGCTCATGCACCGCACTGATCCCCGAGATGCCAGGCTCAAGCAGAACAAGACAGCAGAGGAACCCCACCAGTTTTCTAAGGAAAACCAAGTCCTAAACTAAACGGTCTCTGCTGGGAAAGCTGGTGGTTCCCAGACCCAGGAAGCATCGCACTGGGGGCGCAGCCAAGGTCACCCAGATAACCGGACTCCAGAAACTGTCAAAACCAGGGAGCTGGGCTGGCTCAAGTCCCCACAGTTGCTGAGCCACCCTGCTCTCCCTGAGCAGGACAAAAGGCACCCACCAACCTGCCACCCCTGCGGGAGAGGCTCCGCCAGCAGCAGTGCCTGACCCGGCTTGTCTGCTGCAGACAAGTCTCCAGCTGGCAGAGCATTTAGCCAGCAATTCCTCTGCCACCTCAGAAGAGAGAAAAGCTTCCGAGGACACCTGCAAACGCTCTCCATCAGGTTAAAAGGTTCAGAGAAAAGGCTGGAAAGGCCGGTGGTGCTCCTGGGCAAACACTGCATCAGTCTGTCGCTGGCAGGCTGGGGCCCTTGAGAAAAGGCATGCAGCTGCCGCTCAGGGCGGTGAGGCACAGCAAAGACACCTCGGCGCTGGGATAGGAGGGCGCCTGAGGCAAGGCTGCAGGGGCCTGGGGGCATGCAGGCAGGCCAAATCGTGGAGGACCTGGAGGGTCAGGTTCTCCTCCAAGCCAGCTCAGAGACCAGCTGACAGTTCATGACCTAAAAAAATCAGTGGTGAGGGAGAGGGAGGGGTGGCGTGAGTGGGAACTACAGGAAAGAAAGGACAGACACACAAGGCATGGCAGGACTCGCGGCTCCTTATAAAACACAGCAAAAAAAAAAAAAAAAACCCAACCAAAAACTACAACCCAAAACCAACCCACTCACCTTTGGGGGCAACTGATTGGCAAATTAAAGGGGGGTGTCCACCCTCCAGGAGGGACCAGGAGCAGTTTCCTCTGCTCCTGCTTACCTCTGCTGCACCGCTCTGCCTGTTCTGCCAGGCTCTAATGAAAAGCTAGTTAACAGTTAATTATTACCCATTCAGACACACGATCCCCTACTCTGACCGACTGCCGGCTGGGAGGGATAAGACAATCACGTGATGCAAAAATCCCGGCCTTATGAAAGCACGGGCAACTATATTTAGTTGGAAAAACGATGACCTAGCGAGCCCGCCCCTCCCTGGCCCCCCCCGCCTTGGAGGAGCTGACCTGCCACCTCCAGAAGTCCTACCTCCACGGTATTTGGGAAGCCCCTCATCCAGCCAGGAGTTGTAACACGGAGATGGGGACACCCGGCACGGGAGTGAGCCTGGTGTGCATCCACATGCACGGGCTGTCCCAGGGGGCCCAGGCCAGTGAGCAGCTCGGGCTGGGGGACCTTCCCTCCCCATCCTCAGCGTTGCGCAGCAGGTCACCTTGTCAGTGGCAAAAGCTGATAAGCACCAAGAGCAACAAACAGGGCCCAGCCCAAGGTCCTGGACCTTATAATGAAAACAGAAGACACACTGGGAACCTGACCAGTGTGACCAGTGCAGAGCCTCTGCACTCGCAGGGCTGGCAATGCTCAGAGGTGGTGCTCCCTGAGAGCCCACCCATCTCTCTCTCTACAGGATGCTGGGCAAACGAGACAGACACGGCCATGCGGAGAACGGAGCGGGAACAAAGGCAGCTGTGCAGCGGTCACACACGCATGCCACCGCCGTGGAGAGAGGGTCGCAGAAAAAACGCGTGCGGCAACAAAAGCCAAGAGCATCACCCACTCCCCCTCCCACTGCCATGGAAGAGCTTCAAAGGAAAGGAAAAAAAAAACCAACCCCGAGGACCAGACATCATTAATCTCCTGTCATCAGCTGAGGGGTGCTCTCTGCCCGCATCCTGCTGCAGCCGATGAGACAGCACAACCAGCAGTGCCCATAGCACAAGTGAGAAGAGGTCACCGTGTCGCTGCCGAACCCAGGCCACCACACGGATGCGATCCCTTTAATTGTTGTCAGCCCCTTCTGCAGCTGAATCTGGGGACTTGGAAGCTGACAAAACCCTTCCTGGGAAGCATCTGGTATGTCTCACTGCAAATATTTAACAACGAAGAGATGGAATTGAGAGCCAAGCGCCTGCCGCGAGACCCTCCAGCTCCATGCATTCGTGCTGTCTAGGAGGGGACCGTGTGGCTCCCCACTGCCCATGCCAGCAGAGGGGGGTGAGGGGTCGTACAAGGCAAAGGTGCAAACTCTGCACAAAACATGCCTCTGGAAAACCTATCATCTCAAACAACAGAGCCAGAGACTGGGTTTCTAGAAAGAAGACCATGAGTTAATTTAAATAACATCATTCTTAGTTCCTCCCCACTGTGATTCCTGTACCTGACTTTGGCTACTTCTGCAGAGGGATCTCCGCAGGACCAGCACATCCCTTGTGCAGTGGCCGCTTGCAAAACAATTGCCAGGCCTCACCCTCAGAGCCTGCACCAGGTCAGCTGCAAATCTGCCTCCCTGACTGCATATAAGTAAAAGGAGACTGAACAGCAGCTCAGCTTGCCAGGCCAAGGAAGACAAAGCCACCACCAGGCAGAAATCCAGCCCCATCTCTTGGGGCAGGGGAAAGCAATAGCAATTTGGTGGCAGGACCAGGTGCAGGAAACATTCCCAGGAATTCAGGGAGACCAGACCTAGGTCACCCAGTAAGCAGGGAGTCTTCAGCAATGAGCTGAAGAAACCCTATAGCCCCGTAACCACTTGGACTGAACTAAGCACAGGTACAGGAGCCTCTTCCCACTGGCAAATCCAGAACATTAAAACCGTGACAACAACCAGGCAGCCAAACATCCTTCCAATCTTTGAGAGCAGGCAGAAAGGCTCCTTTTTTGCTACTTAAGGATCAGCTGAGCTGATTTCAGGGCACGCTCTCCAAGCACAAGGAACAGCATCCTCACTTACACCCCCCATCTTAAGCCAGACACTGAAATTCAAGATTTTTCTAAGTAACTTTGATAATAACAAATGCTGCCAACTTCCTTCCTGGGTGCACAATTATGTGGATCCTGCTGCATCAACCACTCTCTCCAATCCAGGTGCTACAGGTGGCTGCCTCCCCTGTCTCAATAGACAGCATAAAAGAGTAAAAACACCCTAATCAGAGTGAGCCTTCCCAAAGGAGTTGGGAATACCTAGCTACAAAAGCATGCAACACAGCACTTTTTCTCCTAATTTTAAGATCCATTTCTCCTCCTTTTCTTTATGAAGGATTACAAACCACTTCCTTGGAGTGGGAGTATCACCCACATCTCTTTATAGAAAACTTCACAGCATTTAATTTGAAGTCGCATCTATAACTCAAGAAAGGAGTTTCAGCCACTGCTGACAATTCTCCAAAATGATCAGCTCAGGGTGCAGCAGCAGATTATAAAATCAGGAGTAGCGAGATCAAGACAGAGCATCACTTGCTGTGCTGAACACTGGCTCATCTGCAACTGCACCCTGCAGTCAGCTCTGGTCTCTGCATTTCAAAAAGGGCACAGCAGTGTTACAGATGCACAGAGAAAAGCAATTTAAATCTCCCACAGGCAGCCCCCTGAGAGGTGAGACTGAAAAGACTGGGATCCACCGCTGCTGAGGAGGGCTGGCTGTGGCATACCATGCCAGGAGAGCACCTCCTGACCAACTAGAACCAAGAACAGCACACGAAGCTAGCAGGAGATCTGCTTAAAGCAAACATTATTTCCTTAAATACTAGGCAGTGAACTTCACCACCCTATGTGGCAACAAGTCCTGGGATGTGGACAGCATCAGCATCCTCACAGAGCGTTTAGATGTTCACGGCCAACATGTCTGCAGAGGTCCAGGTGGAGATGTGCCCTCACAGCCCTCCTCTAACAGCAGAAGCAGGGAGTATGAGAGACCATCCCTCTGCTCTACCACCACACCACCAAGCCCAGCACCGCACCTCCCAAGGGTGTTGAAATCTCTCCGTGTTCTACCTGAACTTCAGATCACAAAGTCTGAAGTAACTTCTTCTGAAGAGCACCCTACAGCTGCCAGATCCTAGTCGCTGGATGTGGGAGAGGAGAGGACTGAGGAACGGCTGTGCTAGACAGTAGGAAAGTCACTCGCCTCTCTCCGAGAACAGCTTTATTTCCAAGCGCTGTTAGGTAACCGGGACACAAACACTGCTGCCCTTTCACCTCCACAGCGCTTGCACGTGACACCAGGCTGAGGGCAGAACGCCTCCAGCATCCATACGCTAACAAGCAAGAACATGCTTTGGGGCACGCTGCAGCTGCTGTGCCTACAAAATGGCTGATTTTTGGCTCAGGCTCCCCACCCATTCAAGTCCCAACTCTGTCACCGCAACTCAGCATCCTCCATCACTATGCTAACCACTCCCTTGGGCGGAAGAACAATGGACTTCTCACCAAGAGGCCCATACAGACCCACCTGGCCTCACAAGGTTAACCTTAAAAAATAGGCACCGACACAGATACGGGAGTCCTGGTGATTTGCAGTAACAGACTTGAGCAACTTAACTCGTTAAACAACCTCAGCAATGAAAGGGAGGTGAGGGAGTCAAACCCAGCCACCTCAGAAGTGCACAACAACTCTGATGCTAGGAGCAGGTATGCTGCAGGCAAGCCTGCTGCCCCCTGCCAGTGGTGCTACCCTGCCTTCCCCTGCTGCATTCACACTACACTGTGCTTTCAGATATCAGGGCTTCCAGAGGAACTTAGTGCTTGGGAAGAAAAAGTATGGCACCAGCTTTAAGGCTTTTCTGGAGGAGGCATGAGAAAGGACTGTGCAGTGTCCTCTGCAGCTACTATTAAGAAGAATACTGTTTAAGCTTTCAGTTAAGCTCCTTAAAAATATAAAATTGTTAAAAAAAACCAAGTTCTGTAGGTAATGTTTTCTGCAACAGTATTGACATGTAACAAGCACTTACTGAAACCCTATCATCTGCTGCAGACACAAACTCATGCCCCACCCTGGAGGCAGCTGTGAATGTCCCCAACCAGCTGGAGACCAGAGGATGGAGCTGTGCCAGCCAAAGGACACCTGAGTCTGTAGCACAGGCAGACAAAACCCAACACCCAATGAAGGCAGATCTTCAGCAGGGTGGAGAAAAGCCTCTTACGAACCCAACACATGGGAATATACGTTTGCTCCTTCAAAACCAGTCTTAATATTTCACACTCACACATGTTCTAAAAGCAAGAAAATCGTGAGAGACTTACAAATGGATTGGGTTACTACCTGGGTTACTTCTCCAACACCTACAGAGGCATCTCCTGCAACACTCCAGTTGATCTAGTTATATACCATGCCCTCATTAGCTGGCTAGAGCTCTGGAAACACGTACAGCTGCACAACTTCCAGACGTCTGTTCAGTTTATGAAGTCAGATTGCACTGTCTCCAACGTTAACCCAGACTGCTCAAAACCACCGAGTTATTTTTACTGGAATCAGGTCTAAGACAATGGAGCGGATTCCCCAGCTTCCAAACCTTGATCACACACTGCCTCCGCAATCAGCAGTAATTTATCCTCGTGCTATTGCATGAACTGGGGAAATGGGATCGCATGCAAAGACAAAGATGCAGGTAGGAGGTGGACATTGTGACATGTCCGAAGTTGCACAAGGCCAAGCCAGGCACTGACCCCCATTCCCAGTTGTGGAGTTGTGGACATCTCCACAACGCACTACAGCTCAGACAAGAGGATCTTACTGACTGGTCTTGGTATCACTGGGTAGAACATAAAACCTTTCCTTCAGTCTTGGCACTTCAACAACATCAACCTGGATGAAGAGTTCCCGACAGTTTGAGAAAGGAAAGAATTGAGATCATCAATACCTGCTTTTACAAAATTACATCCCCTTTCTGATTTGGGACCCGCACCCAGAGTAGCCCCCCCTCCCTCTGAAGGTCCAAAGGAGCCCAATCCGTTTCTATAGGGTCCCTCCTCGCAAGGCTGCACACATTACTAGGGCCAGGAAGTTTTCATTGGTCTTGCACTGATGGCACCACAGTGTGTAACTTGGTTGTCAGCAATACTCAACAGCAACACACAGACTAAACAATCCAAGGGGGAAGCCTGCATCTTTTCAGAGTATTGCAAATTCAAACATAGATCTTCAGGTTCACGGACCCATCAAGCTGTAAAGAACTAACACACAGGCTGACAGCAGCAATTCCGAGTTACATTTGCATCATGAGATGTTAATGTTGTCAGTTACATGTTATGATCAAGACCTATGAGTTCCCAAATTCTTTCACCCTGGGCAGCCAAATTTGCCATGCTACAACATAATGGGAGGAAAGTAACCTTCCTGCAGCTGTAGTCATCACTACAGGAAAGCGTAAAACGTGTCACTGCCATACAGGAACAGCCAAATACTGGAGAGGCTTTTTTTTGTTTTGGGGTTTTTGGGTGTTTGGGTTGTGATTTTGTTTGTTTGTTTGGAGTTTTTGTTTGTTTGTGTTTTTTTGTTTGTTTGTTTGTTTTTTAAAATAACATCTGTTGCATATTCCTGTACCAGTCTTCTAAATCTGGTTAGCGCTGACTCTACAGAGAAAAAATTGCAGGGAAGGCATGGAAGAGGGAAGTTTGAAGAGCTCCCTTTTTAATTAATACATACCAGACTGGCCATCAGTTGGAAATATATCTGTAAAAGAAAAAAAAAAGAAGACAAAGATCAGTATTGGTTGTGGCTGGAGTGCAAATCATATTTAAAAGGTCCCTCCTCTCTTGATTTGTTTGCTTTAGCTAAACAGAGGAAGTATTTTCTTAGTATCCCAAGTTAAACATCAATCCAGCTTGGAACCCACCTCAGTTCAACTGCTTGTTGTGAGAAAGATTTTGAAGAGGACAGTGTTTACCTAAATATATTGCTCTCATAAACAACTTACATATTGGTTTTTAACAGACAGCAGTGAGTAATCAAAAAAAGCTCGTGAGATATACAAAGCCCCACGCAATGAGTTAGTCAGTGGCACCCCGATGCTCCCCCTGGCCAGCACTGTCAAATGGAAACCTGCACAGAGAACATCTACCATGGTGACCAGCTGGGGAGTGCAGGTGTCAGCCAAAGCAAAAAGCAAAGTGAGCATTTTCATGATGTTTCTTGGTTTTCATAGCCACAGGGACATCAACAGCTGTGCCTGGCTCCAACACAGCACCTGTACCAGAGAACGGGCAGCCAGAAGCATGCACCCATCACCCAAACAGGCGCCCAGTGCCTTAGCACGTCACGCATCACCCCAAGAGAACACCTTCGCCTTCCCATCTCAGGTGGCTCTGCCAGCAAGCACAGCCCATTGCACATAGCTGCTGGAGTCTGGAGAGTTTCGGATCCCAAAGCAGATTACTCAGCCTTCCCACCCACAAGCTCTTTCCAGTTAGAAGTACAGATCCTTCTCCTGATGGACCCTATTTATGGCTGAGAGGAAGATGTCCACTGAAGTAGCTGAATGGATCAGATGAAAGTTTCAGCTTTTTGAGGAGCATGCAGGACAGCATGTGTGGAGAAACCCTGTTGATACGGGCTCCCCAAGAAGCTACAGAAACAGCACTTTTGAGAGAGCAATACACCATGCTTTCCTCAAGGAACCCTTAAGAGGGGGAAGGGAGGCTACCAGCAAGCCAAGGTCCTCCTGGGACAGGGGCAGGCCCCTGGCTCCTGCTTATCAGCTGCCCAAAACACACATTCTGCTGAAAAGTCACAAGAATTGCAGAAAGGGCTACCCCTTGGACGGGGCAATGCTCTCTGGCCTGGGCTCAATCAATGCAGAAACAGCAAAAACACGCCTCTACCAAAGAGCTCCTATTTCTCTGCCTTTGACAGTGCACAGTGGTCAAGGCATCTTCAGGCAGCGATGCTTTCATCCTACATATGAGCAGCAGAAGCAAGTAAGGTGGCAGGAGGGAATAAAATAAAATTCCCTCCGACATTAAGCAGAGTTATGGTCTGTGGCGGCCAAGACGAAGGTATGGTCTCAGGGAAAAACCAACATATCCAGAAAATCCTCCAAGCACCAGTCTGGATCCTTTGCAGACGGCATGTTCTACTGCAACCCTCCACCAGCAAGTCACCCAGGCTCATCTAAACACCTTGTATTTCTGTGACAGTAAGCGGCAAGGTCAGGCTCCTCCAACAGTGAGAGGAAACACCCTGTACCTGATCTAAGTCCCAAACAAAAGGCAATTTCTGCATTTCCTTACTTGGGCAACTCCCATACAACTTCTCTGCAGAGGAACAAGGTGGAAGCACTGGTTTACATTTATCCCACCTGTTTGGATCAGCTAGCTGTACAGCTATTACCAAAACCCAAAATTTTAATAATAATAATAAAATAATACAGCAGCCGAGAAAAGGAATTCCTGTGTGCCAGCCAAGAACTATGGGCCTTGGCAACCATTCCCCTTGCTAGATGCCACCAGGTACAGTTCTCTGGTTTGCATTCCTACTAGGCTGTCCAACTAACTCTTCATCGAACGCATGCCGCAGCCTGGCCAGACATCTGCACAACCAGCCATCCACAAGAGGTCCAGGCTACCCAGTTCTAGAAACCACAACTGCTACCAAATCAGGCAGCAACTGCAGGTGACCCCTCAGGGACATCTCCTGTCAGTCATGCCACCGATGTGACTCCAAGCTTGGGTTCCCTCAAGGCCTCTACTCGGCTCACCGCTATATCCCCCACTGCCCCAGCCAGCTCTAGAGATGCGCACCACGGTTCACTTGGCTTCTTGAGCTTAGACACAATAACTCAATGGCAGATTTGCCATCATATTTGCTAGAGAAAGCAGTGGAAACTCTTCAGTTTCTTAGGTCAGTAGAAAGCAAGGACCACACATGATGGCCGGGAGCAGATATTACTCACATTCACCTTGAGTGGTTTGCCAGTGCAACTCCTGATGAGGAAGGACACTTGCCTCCAGTCCTACGCCTCTTGGACAAGCTCAGTCTCTCCTAGATAACTCATCACACCTACAATTAATGCTGATTTGATTCCAAGCTCTCCAGAGCAGAGACCCAGAACACTGGGCTTGCAGGCAGCTTTCCCCACTGCTGAGAGCAAGCAGAGAGCAATCAGTCTGCAGGGCTTGCTCTTCTGAAAAATAGGGCTGCTGAGAGGATACGTATGAGGCAAGGCTGGTCAGGGACCACCAGGCAAAACGACCCTCTGGGATGCCTTTTTCCCTTGCAAGCACAAGTTAACTAGATTAGAAATTAGCCTGCCAATTCAGGGCAGCACCTGAGGTGCCCAAGAGGAGTTTAAATCAGGCAGCACTTACTTTTCCCGAGAAAGCCATGGTGGGGAAGGAAGCAGAAGTGTGTGTGGCTGGCAGGGCAGAGATAAACCCCTAAGGCTGCTCTCCAAGGAGCCCATCTAGTACACTGCAGGACTGAGCCCGTCTGTCCAGATCAGCTCCCTTCCCAGCACTCCCAAGGTTAAAAATCAAACACAAAGGCCCCAGGCACTGAGACCAGGCTGGGATTTTGCTCAAGCGAAATCCCAAGATGGAAAGCTGAAGCCAGCAAACCAGCCCCACCAACTCCTCCCACCACAGCACCGCTTTCCCACCTGCTTCCCTCCCACAAGGGACCCTGATGCCAGGTATCCTGACGCAGGCCAGATGCTGTGGAGGATGATGCTCTGCAGCATCTCTCCACCATCCAACAGGCCACTTGCCTGGCAGTGGGCACTCCCCACGTAGGAGCCAGGCAGCTCTGCCCCTGCCTGCACCACACCTCCCAGCCAAACCCAGACTGCCACACTGGGCCGATACAAAATAGCCCCCAGGCAGCCAAATGGGAAAGAGCAAGAACTAACAATATTGCGATGCAAACAAGGAAGACCCATGAAATTTTGGCCCCATGGTCTCGTATTTCCTTCCCCTTCTTGCATGCAGACGCTTTGTTTCTCAGCCTGGGCCCAAAACCAGAAAGACTTAGTATCTAAACAGAAGGATTATAAATCGCCACAGGAACCAGCAATCTTTCCATCATAGTGCTGGTCTCTGTAGAGCCAGGTATTTGCCAAGCCCTTCACCATCCTCCTCAGCTCTGTATCCATGCAGCCTACAACAGCTCAGCAGAAAGCGCATTTCATGAATCTCCCCGTCATCAGCAAAGGCGGGTGGAGGAAGGAGCAAGCAGGAGGAGGTCAAGGGCGCGTGTTGCAGCCAGCGGGATGTCGGGACGGGCGCAGAGCATCCCTTTCAGGAGTGTCACGTGAGGGTGCAGACACAGTACAGAGGTGCTTGCTCTGAGCACCAATACCCAGAGTTGCTGCACAAAAAGCCCAGGAGGCATAACTAAATTGAGGGCAGTCATCCTTATTTTAGGTGGTGCTGGGGGATGGATACAGAATCCCAATTTTTGCCTGATGGTATTTTTATACGCAGGAGGAGACCGTATGCTAAAATGGGGCATTTAAAGAGAAAAGCTGATGCGTCCACACACATACCCCCTCCCCAGGGGCTACCTGGCCACTGCAGCTATTCAGGTATCTGGGACAAGTCCAGAAAGGCTACCCCATTTATGAGCCCGCTCCTCCCCTCCACTGCTCGCCCCGTTCGCTGCAGAAGCACACTGCCAACGAGGCTACTCCACCAGCCACACTTCAGCGCTGAATCCAAACGCCCTCACAGGAAGCCTGCCTTCTCCCTGCTCAGGAGCTGGGAAGGGACCTCCTCCACCACCCGCTGCCTGGCCCCAGGCCCCCCACCAGCAGCGCCCCTTTTCAGCCACGGACACTGCTTCGTCCCAGCAGGGCCCGGGAGGCAGCGGCTGTAGAGCAGCTCATTAGCCCTGACACAAGAGAAACGCTGACTCATTATCACAGCAACCCGCAGCGTAACTGCCGAGAGGGGCAGCACGGCCGCAGGCTGAGTGCCAGCAAGAACCAGCTCCCTGCACCCCACTGGCCACCCCTCTCCCCTGCAATTACCCTTCTGCTCTCCAAACTGGAGGGAAAGATACCCAGTGTGCTTTATGTTACATGCCAGTCACCAAAGCACACCGACTGGTACCGGTGTGCTGAGCGAGGGCTGCTCCTCTGCACGCACAGGTAGAAGCACACATGCTAGTGTGCTCCTCGGCCGCAGGACACGGGGCTCATCCACACTGCCACTGCTACGGGAAGACACCAGCTGATCTGTTCTGGCTTTCGACCCGTGAAGTTTTAACTAAATCATTATCCACATTTTTGCAGACAAAAGACTCAGATGTCAGCAAAAAAATGACCTCTCCAAGGTCATATAGGACCTTGGCAGCAAAGACACGACCAGAACTCAGTTGCAATGGCTTGAAAGCTGCAGGGTTGTGCTGGCTTCCCAGGAGAGGGACAGGGAAGGGAAATGCTGGTAGACAACAGGATCGCTGGGGATCTCTCCTCCTAACCTGACCTGCCGCCCAGCAGGGATGATTCAGTTCTGCTCCTCTGGCTACGACGGGCAATCCTCCCAGTGCAAATAGTGCAGGCAAGGAGAAGGTCCAAATTACGTAGTCCAGTGTCTGCTGCAAAGAGACCAATGCTGCTTGAATCTCTTCTCCGTCCCCAGGCAACATTTCAGCTCAAATCCCTATCACCTGGCTCCCCCTCAGAGGCCAAGGCAGTGCCTCCACAGGTTCCCAAGACAGTTATGGGCCTCTTCAAAGCAACGCTCAGCAGAGAAGGGGGTGAGGTCTGCTAGGAAAAAGTAGCAAAGCAAGAAACCCCAAAAAGATTAGCATGGCCAATTAAGTACCTCCTGAGATCTCACTTGCTTCCTGCTCCCCTCCTTCTCTACCTGCCAAGCAGGCTTGGGGAGGGTCCAGCTCTCAGCCACCCAGATCTTCCAAACCCTCCCCAGCTGCCAGGTCCAGGCAAACACCTCCCATGCCTCATAACAACACTCGGCTACTGTAATAAAAAGTATCTTTACCCCCTCAAAGAGGAGCAGAAGCTTGAGACAGATGGATCAACCCTAACCTGATGTTGGTTGGGTCCTAAGACACCAATAAGATCTGGGCAAGAAAAAGATGAACAGCTACAGAAGCAGTTATCATCTCCAAAATCTGTTTCTCTGCAAGGGTATCCAGACCACCGGACCCCAGTAAGTGCTCTTCTGCTCTCCATCCAGAGAAGAGACTAAGTTCCTTCTCAGACACCCCCATCACCCACACATATGGCTAAAGAGCTGCAGCCAGTATGAACTCTGACATTGATTTTCCACAAACCACATGGAAACAAATGCTTGAAATAGGTTTTCAGTGTATAAACAACTGTAGTTTTGGTGAAGCTCAGCTGGGGTGCCCGTGCTAACTTCATGTACTTGAGAAGGGATGAAGACTTCCAGCACCACCAAGCTGCAAGAGGAACACCCCTGGAAACAAAAAAAATCACCTACTCCAAAATCAGAGCATTATCTGTCCAAGATACCTCCCTAGCTTTAACTTCACACCACTAAATTAGCTAAACTAAATTAGTACCTTAATGCTGAGGTTCAGTCTCTTCCGGACAGAAGGGGAGCAGAGCTGCTTGAGCACGGCTGTACCTGGCTGAACATGCGGTCACCAGTGGGACCAGCTCTGTGCCTGGCAAAGACACCTTACAGGGATCTACTTGGAAGAGGGTCCAGGTCTCTTCTCCAAGCACCAGAGATGCCAACAGGGTTCTGAGGAATGCATCTGGTCACCCTGACCAGAAAAAAAAACCAAGAAACACAAGAGCTCTCCAAACAGACAGTCCTGCGAATCCAACACTCACATATGCGCAGGCACATGAGGAATAACTGTAAGGTCACGGCTGTTTTTTCTCCCATCCACTTATCAGTGCTTGCACTGGGGAGAACAAACACTATGTGTTCTCTCCCATTAACCCCTTCTCCCCTCGCCTCCAAAACAGAAGCAGCAAAGCGCTGATGCTCCAAACATGAGTCCTAGGACTCCTATTCACACACACAACAAAAAGCTGCAGAGGAAGTACAAGGCACCTTAAAGGTGCTTGATTACTGTTCCCATGAAGCAGTTGGTGACCCAGCTCTCTGCCTCACGTCCTTTAATCACCAATAAGCCTGAAGTGACACCGCTGGAAGCCTCCAGTCTTCCAGGAGACCCACCCTACATGAGTCTGGGCCCAATGATCAGTCACACTCCCCAAAGTATCCTTTAAGCTACTGGATATTGAACAGGCCGTAAAATTTCAGGCATGGTCAAGCAAAATTAACATGTCTCAGGGACTCTTGTTGAAACACATGAACAATTTTGGTGTGGCCCAGAAGCCAACTAGATCCCACACTGTGGAAACAGACACATGATGGCATTTTCCTCTGACAGGGTTATTGCACGCTGTGCTGCAACATGCTTTTCTGCACACACATCAAGGGCAGGCAGTCTCAGACACCACAGAGAAGCTTTGCCTAAGGACAGCTCAGTAAGCAGCGGGCAACTCAGATCCTTCTCCCTACAGAGCAGAATCCATTACCGTAGCCAGAAATCCAGCCTCTCCATGAAAGAGGATGCCCCCACCTCCTCAAAAGCACCAGTATCAGTATGCCCTGTAACATCAGGCAGGGATGCCATAAACCCATGTGAAAACCCCAGGAACTGAAAATTGCAAGGCGCTCTCCACCTTAGGGCTGCAGGCAGAGCGCCAAGCAGGGGGTCTCTAGGATACACAAGACAGCACAGTGAAGACAACATAATTAAATCTCTTAACTGAATTAGAAATCATGAGACTCACAGTCCCAGATGTTCCACCCTCCGGTCCAGGCTATCTGGTTGGTTTTAATCAAACATACAGCTTTTCCAATCACCCTCAAAACCCCATCCTTGCTTGGTACCACTTCTCTGCTGTTAATTAGATCAACTCAGATTTCAGCTCCAACTATGGTTAAGAGGGCTGTCCGTCTGTAATCTGCCACATCTCTTCCAAATCATCTCTGCAGTTGTACTTACAGGTTAAATTTTGCATTTTAAAAACATGGGTCACTTACAGCAAATTCCTCCCTGCACAGCATGCAAATGTCACATCTGCCATTTTCTGATTAAAAAGGGGAGCTAGAAGAGTTCACCTGAAATGGGGAAGTAAAAAGAAATTGGTCCCCCTTTTGTTCAGCTCAGTGCAAGACCCTCTGCAGTGGCAGAGGATTTCTGAGCACTAGGAAGATGTGTTAGATCATATTAGGTGTTCCCCTGAGCTCTCAAGGTGTAGCTGGGAGTTGGGAAGTGAAATTTAATATGATTACAGCCAGCACAGTCTCATGCTTTGTCATCCGAGCACATGGTAGAGACACCTCCGTGATTTGCTTTTCTGTCTTGCTGGGTGGGATCTCGCACACAAATATCCTATCACTTCTGTTTCTGCCAGAGTAAAACCTCCCAACAGCATTTTTGGGATGCATTTCTCCACATTTCAATATCTGCTGCTACAATCACATAAGTTCTCAGCATCATGCATGCTGGTGTCACTCTACACTTAATTCTTTGCTCTTTTTTTTCCTTTACCTGTCCCCTTGCACAGCCTTGTTGCCAACTTGCTGACGAGAGCCCACCTGGAGGTACACAGGTAGGGTGCAGTCCTTCATCCACTCCTTTAAATAACTCTTTTTGTGCTAGATAAGGCCCAGGGCATTGCTGTTTGTTATTATGGTCAAGTCTTTATTTTCAGTAGGCTTGTTCTGTGAGACCAGGAGAGCTGACATGAACAGACATTGCTCCTGAGCTATGCTGAGTTTGAGACTATTTGGAAGGGCTACAGGAAAGGTATAAAATTCTTGCAGTGAGAATCCTAAGTGTCTTGCAGGAATAAACTTAGTGCTTCTTTTGCAACATTTAATACAAAAAATGGACTATCTGACCTTGGAGAATATGAAGAAATTATTCCTGTAGTCTGAAGTGAAGGGAATGTTGGCTTATCAAATATATGAGCGTTGCTTCTTAACTCTAAGTTCTCACTATTTCATTCCATCGCTAGTTTCACCATCTCTAAGTGTGCAAACCAGATAGTTTGGTAACTAACATTTGGTAAATTAATAATCACTCATTTGCACCGCTGACCAGAGGCTTTCAAAAGAACAGTTATAAATAAAAAAAAAAAGTAGAGTTAATTTAGTGTGAAGGCTGGATATATATTACAGATAATCTGCTTGGAGAGAGTGCTAAGTATTTAGCAACATATCCACCTTCTGGCAGCACCTCCAAGTTACCAGGCAAGTAAGACACCAGTCTCCCCACACACCTTTTCCTCTTACTTTCCCATCAAGAAAACTCTACCCTTTCCTCATTTTTGTGGCTTTTCCAATTTCATACTTGTTTCCCCACATTTTTAGTCAGAAAAAACTCACCTCTCTTCTCAGTGTTTCAGACTTCTTAAAACCTAATTTATCTAGCCCTGAAAATCATCTGCTCTCTCCAAGCATGCATCCGGCAGGCAAGTCAAAGAAGTCAAATGACTACCAGGAAAGGAGAAGAGATAAGCAGCCCCCCCCCAGCGTCCTCCCTCTCACTGGCAGATCCCTTCCAGCGCGCAGCCATGCCCTGCAGACTGCAGAGTCACTCTGCAGGAGCGCGGCACACGCTGTCGTTCAGCTGGAAAAACGTGCTCAGCAAAGCGCTCGGAACGACTCTGCTTCCTCCCACCACCCCCCAAGCCTCTGGGGCTGCACCCCCATACCTGTGCAGGGAACAGCGGAGCAGCGCCAGACTCCCACGTGTGTGCCAGCCCCCCAGGCTTACACAGCCCCTCGGCTGCACCAGTGACCAGTGGGAAGGACACGCAGCACATTTCCACCCCCCTGCCCAGCTTTCCAATCACGGTTTAACTCTGGCTCCTGTGGCAAGGACACGTGAGGTTCACAAGGCCCATCCGAGCCCCCATTTCTCCCCAGCACCCCCCTGGCTATCACTCTCACCCCATCACCAAGGGGTCTCTGCAGAGCCTGCCAGAGACCCAACAAGTAACACTGTGGAGCACCGGAGATGCTTCCCCTCCACCACCTTCCTTGTGGGGCAGGGGTGCCTCCCCCATGCTGCATCAGAGGCCAGGGCCACTTTGGGAAGCAAGTCAAGAGCACAGAGAAGCACCTGCGGGCATGTGGCAAGGTCACGGGCCAGCTCTGCCTCCTAAAGTAGGTTGCAGACCCATTTCCAGCCACTTCAAGGGGTGCTGAGCAGGAAGCGAATGTGCTTCCCCAGGGGCGCAGGTCGGGGCAAGCTGCACCCGCCAGCACGCTGTGCATGCCACGCATGCTCCAGAGGGAACCAGAGTGCCATTTTCTAGATCAAGAGAAGAAAGGGTGCCTGTATCACCTCTGAGCGCTATCAGAACCAGACTGAATAGCACTGACAGACCTCAGTCACAGCAACAGCCACCTCCACTGGCCATTTCTAAAGCAAATGGAGGCTTCCACCTGAGCCATCGTGCCAGAGTATCCAACCCAGCCAGGGCCACCATGGCCACCTCCCACACACCATCAGTGCCAAGCTATCTGCAGCAGAGATCTCTACCAATCCTTCCGACTTGTGACCATGTAAAGGAACAGGATGACTCAAAACAAACAAAACAAAAAAAAAAAATCACAAACACCACGGAGTACTGAAGCCAGCTGCCCACTGCACATTCCCGTACAGCGCTGCAACACGTGGAGGTGTCGAGGCAAGCTGCTGCTAAGTCAGCTTTGCTCCAGACCATAAGGACACTGAAGGTAAACCACTGATAATGCATGTATTAGATCAGCCAGTTACAGCCCTTTCTCCTTGCATGTCCCAGCAGAATATCCCCCAGCACACGTAGCTGTAATGCTGGAGGAAGAGCTCTTGATCCTAGCAAAATCCATAGCAAGCGTCACACCAGAGCTGGGCTGGGCGACTTGCAAAGGATGGCTCCAGCAGCAAAACCAGTACCAGCAATCCAGTGCAATAATGAAACCAGCAAAGCTGCAACACATCATGTGCCAATTTTCTCAGAAAAGGCAATCCACCCAGGCCTGCCCACAGAGGCCCCCCAAACTGTAGCACAAAGGTATACTCTGATAGAGGAAAGTTCAGTTAGGAGGATCTTCTGGGAACCTGCAATTACAGGATGAGCCTCTGTTTAGAAACATGTTGACGCTTCACTCGACCACCATTCCCACAAACCTTCCCAAAAAAAACCCCCACATATATTTTGCACCATATCAGAATTGCCGTCACCAAACCTATTTTCACCAAACGCCTCGTGCCAGTTTTGACTCCACAGCTGCAGGACCTTCACAGGCACACCCCACTCCTCCTTTCAACCAAGCAATCCAGAGAGACCCTGACCTGGGACTCTCCCCACAAAGAAGTCTGGTAATTGATTTATTCAAGGCCAAATTCAGTTCCTATTTGTTCTCGTCACCAGTTATTGTTGCCTAAATACACAAGTAGCTGCTTTACGTTCTCACAACACTGCATTAAATTCTTCAAAGCCTTTCTTTTACCTCTCCTCTGACCTGCTCAAGTCATGCAGCTGCATCATTTGCTACTAGATGTTCAGATTAGCCAGTTATTTCAATGCAAGGAGAAAAATCTCACAACTCCCCTCAGAGATCACTGACAAGGGCTGGGACATGTAGAAAGTTTGGAACTGAAGCCCGGTCAAGCAAGGAGAGTAAAAAATGCAGAGATGGCCATGCCAGATGCAGAGTACCCACAGCTCTACCCAAAGCCAGGAGACAACTTCTTGCCCATGCAAAGGTCCATCTAGATAGCAATACCACCAGGAGAGAGCCCAGCAGGTATCATCAAGGTTGCACCACCTCTTTTCCCAAGCTCTCTGTGTGGACAGCAAGCCAGGGATTTGACAGAGCCAGCAGTGTGACACTTAAGCCCTTGGCAGGAAGTCAGCAAAGGTTCCAACACCAAAACAACCAGAGGATAAAGAAAATTTTAAAGACCATAATGTAAATGCATATCGTGGTTGTAAATGAACAAAGCTCACCGCTCCCACCTGGACTTCAGAGGAGAGCAGAGCAAAAAGCCTTCCCAGCTGTCCTATCAGTTATGTGCCAGATCTACAGCAAGGCCACTGTGCCTGTTTACCTGGTTACTGAGATGGGAGCAGAGCTCCTGAGAGATGCATCACCCTAAAGGACACCACACTCCTCTGGCAGCATTCAAGTGTACTTAAATTTTGATTCAGATGATTTTTTTTTTTTAAACCCTTGCTGTTTGCAGCTGTAGTAAGGATTGAAACATCCAACCTGGTCTAGACAGCACAGCTTTCTACTGAAATGCCCATTCCTTATTTAGCCAAACAAGCACTACCACTGAGGTGGTGTTGGAGATTCATTACCAAGTAGTTTCAAGTATGCAAAGAGCAACCTAACTTTATCCAAGTTGGCATCTGGCATACCCCTGAGGATAATTTCATACTATTTGAGCGCAGGAAAAGGATCAGGTGTCATAATTTAGAAGGGAGAGTAGAGCATTGCAGCCCCAGTGCCCCCATTCCCAGCCCTGCTTTTCGCACTTGATTTCTCTTCACATCTGACCCAAGTTTGTCCTTCCGCTACCCAAGCCAGTGATCCCAGATGCAATCCCAGTGCAAATCGCCATGGTACCACAGACAACAAACAGCTGAAAAGATGACTTGTGAGGGTAAGGAGGTGGTGGGTGAGAATCCTCCAGTGACACCTCGGACCTGGCAATCTGGAACCAGAGGTCATGACAGAAGCAAGGGCCGAAGCCCGGCAACCCGGGCCAGTGAGTCAGCTCTCAGGAGCTGAGCCACATTCCCCAGCCTTCCCGAAACAAACAGTGCAGAACAGGGCAAAGGTCCAGCACAAAGCTGAAGAGCAAAGGTATGCGGGGGAGGGAGAACACTAACCTTTACCTTTTTTTGGAGCAGCAAATTCCAGTTACCCTCATCCTCCCTGACAAGATGGGAAAAGTTACTCAAACACGAATTGTGGGATCAGGACAGAACAGTATTTCAGAGAGGAAACTTGGGGCGGTGGAGCGGGGAGGACTTCTGCTGCGATAGCACCTCTGTTGCAACAAACAGGCAGGAGAGCTCCACAATTACATGCCACGACAGAGTGAGAATTGCCCAATACTTTGGAAATAGGTGTGTGCAGTGCTACAGAGCTGGATACCGAAGCAGGCAGATGCTCACATCTACTCTGAATGCAAAGAAATGCCAAAGGTAAAATAAGCTTCCCATGCATCTTATCTCCTGTACTGGAGCCTGGTTTCAAGGAAAGCCCTATGGGGAGTTAGTCAGCGAGGGGTGAGAAGCTAATGAATCTTCCCCTGCCTTCTCAGTACCGGTAGCCAACCCAGCCCAGCCTCTGCTCTGGCATAAAGCAACACGCTCTCTCTGAACAATAGTCAGCTAACCTCCGGTGCTTGCTGCTAGCAGCTAAGGTGTGCCTTCTGGAAAGTACTGCTTATCCGCCCAGCACATTTGCCAAACGGCAAGCAAGGAACTCTACTCAAGAAATTAAAACATCTCCTGCATCTCCACTAGGAAATATGCCGCTTTCTCCTGGCTGAGCGTTTGCAACCAGAATGAAAACTGGCATAAAAGTCAGTGCGGGCAATGCTTGGCAGTTACAGTGGCAGTCATTAAAACCTGTGTGTTCTTGCTTCCAGGATGTAAATGGCTTTAAAAATTAAAAGTGCCAAATGCCTTGATGCAACATTTCTTGAAATAAATCCAGCAAGTTTTCAAAATAGGGTGCTGTTAACACCTGTCTGCACCAATGCTTGCATCAGCACCGGCCCTGGTGCAGGGCACAGCAGAGGAGAACAACATGTTCCAGAAGGTCGAGCTGTCTTAACTGCAAGCCATATTTCTCCTCTGTAGAAGAATTTGAGAAAATACTTTGAATTTGGTTTATAGCCAAAAGTGCAAAGCTGTTTTTGCCAGAAAATGTTTCCTTCGCTACTGCAGACACACACACTACCATCATGCATTCACCAGTCAGGCTGCTGGCCGCATTTATTTACATGATAAGAAGAGAACGTATAATAACGAGGGGACAGTCACACAGACCTCGCTACCGGATCATTAGAGAGTAAAAATGAGGCATCATTACCAGCTCTGCCAGCATCCCTCACAAGCACTAGGCAGTGTCAAATACAAGGCTTGCCACATAGGACAGGACCGTGCATTCTCTCAGCACTCAAAAGGATCCTCCTCTGCTCTCTTGTACCCCGAGTATGAAAAGCAAACAAATAGAAAGAAACGTTACACACATCTTGCCGAAGCACCAGGGAGGAATTTTTGGTGTGCTACTCCAGCTGAGCCTCAGCCTCGCTTACAGCATCAGCAGTATCGTCGTTGTCTAACTCGATCTAATGGTTGCTCCACTTACCGCCACGCTGTTGTGCTTTAGGGAGGAGGGGTTAAGAAGCAAGGAGAGGCTTTGCCTCCATAGTCCTCCTTCCTGAAAAAACAGAAACATTTACTCAAACACCCTGCTACAGACCTCACTGCCAACCTTGAGCGTAAAAATGCTGCAGCACGTAGCAAGACACCAATTTCTGAAGACGAATCCTAACCCGTCAAAAAGTGATGCTGTTCTTCAGTCCCTACATCAGCCCCCCAATGCATTAAACTTTCACAGCTGCAGCAAGTCAGACAGCCCTAAACAAGCAGAGGTGGATTTGTTACACTCTTCCCTATCCATATTCTGACAGAGACAGCAGAAACTCACAAAGATCTTGAAGGTGGCTCTCTTTTCTCTGGGCCAGAGCTCAGTCCCTTTACTTTTAGAAGCATTCATTCCAACACAGACCATTACAGTATGGGCGAACACCTAAGGAGCAGGTCTTGTCCATTAAATCTGCTCTACGGGCCTGTAATTAATATAACCATTATAAAAAATTAGGGCTTTCAAAGCCTGTAAAACAAGTCATAGAGGGATCTCTTTATCTTTACAGAGCTGTCCTTACTGGCCTCCTCACCACCTCTGCCAGCATCAGGGCTGGAAACATTTAATATCTCCAGCACAACAAGCACTGCTCTGGGAACACTGCTGGATCAGGGGCCATGGCTGTCTAAGTTTTGCTGAAAAACCAAAAACGTCCAGCGGTGACTTCCCAGAGTTTAAAAGCTCTCGATCCACTTCAAGTGTATAAAGGAGTGACTCTCCTTAGGCGATCTCGTGGAGGTCCCTGCATCATGACAACTCACCTCACCCGCACTGTCTTTTGCACAAACTCATGCTCCAGTTTTTTGTTGTTTTTTTTTTTTTCTAAGCGCCTGCCAAAAGGAATCCTCCATCCAAAGCAGCGAAGGCAGGACAGGAGCCTACAAACACTACCAGAAGGTACTTGGGCGAAAGGCCACCAGGCAGGGTCAGCTGCCAGCCTGCCTCTCGTGGGAATTTGCCAGACGTGTTTATTTTACACATCTTCTCTTCTGCTAACGAACAGGCAGCAAAAGAAACAATCCCCCAAGAGCGGAGAGCCAAGTGGCAGCATCCAGGGCACTGCAGGAGCCACCGCTGCTGCCAAGCGTCCCAAAATGTACCACTAATGAATTCCATTATTTAAACACCTTTGGGAATACCGGGACGATTGTGCCAGGCCCAAGAAAATTCCAAGTGTTGCAGCATTACTCCATTACTGCCTTACCCTACCATACGGTGGACACGCTACTGACATACTCTCTCCCTCAAAAAAAATTACCTCAGGAGTTGCAAGGGCCCCATCCCTATGTTGGTCAGGCTGCCTCGTGCCTGCTCACTTTGACAAGTCACCCACCTTTGTGATGGGCCAGGTAACGAATCCAGACGCGCCTCAGATGTGAGCCTCAAAAAGGAATGTTTGGTCTTCTGTTTTTGCATCTTTTGGTTCATTTCTAGGGACTGTTACATAGGAAGGCAGCGCGATGGAGTGCAGCTTTCACACAAAGGAGCGATGCAACCAGTTTTATGTCATAGCGCAAGAGGCAAACGCAGACAACACCACTGTCCTGGATTTTGTTAAGCTTTGCTCACGTTGGCGCGGACAATGACAAACCACCAAACCGTCGGAACACAGACTTTTACCTGGCACGACTAACTTCTCCTCTATAGTTCCCATTAAGATGACAGCTTTCCAGGTAGAAATTGCAGAGCTGTCCGTCTTCCAAAGATCAATACCTCTGATAAATCGTCAGGCTAAGCAGTAACAGTTCTTGCAAAACACCAGCACATACAGCAATAGGGCATCTGATGTCATATCTAACAGCGTGATTTTAGAGTGAATAGAGGCAGGCTGGAAAAATTAAGTCTTTCCCAAAGAAGATGCTTAGTGAAAACTTCTGCGTCTTCCTCTCAGCACCGACTCACTTGAAGCAGGTATTATGAGCGGTACCCTCCTGGTAGAAGCAGCACCTACCCCAGCTCCCGTGGAAATGGTGTTCGGCAATTTCAGCCTTTGCTGACGACAGCAGCGGGTCACAGCCGCGATTTGGACAGCGTCACCCCCTCCCTGCCGCTGGGGGCTGCCCCTCTGCTTCCCCACGCGACCCAGTTTTGGGGGGACACCCCCCGGGGGCCGCGGACGCCTCGCTGCTGACAGCCTCCGTCCGCGGCTGCAGGCGTGCGAGGGCAGAGCCGCGCTCGGCCGCAGCCCCCGGCCCCGCCGCCATGAGTCGGCAGAGAAAGGCGGCCGCGGCCTGCGCGACGGGGGAGCCGCCGCCGCACACGTGGGCAGCGCCAGGCCGCGGGACGGGACCGCGACCGGGGCCGGGCCGCGTCCCCCCGCACACAGTCACACGCCCCGGGGGTAGCCGGGCCGCCCTCCCGGGGGAAGCCGCGGGCTGGCGGCGCCCGGGGGGAAGCGACCACGTTGCCTGCGCTGCGCTGCGGCGGAATGCTGGGAGTGGGGGGGGGGGGGGGGAGCTGGAGCGGGGCGGCCGCGGCGTGCCCGCCGACACGGGGCCCGGACACCGAGCGCTGCGGCCGCCGAGCACCGCGGCCCGGCTCCTGCGGCCGCTGAGCGACAGGGGCCCGCCGCGCCGGGCCTTCAGCACGCACCGCTCCCCCCACGCCGCCGCCGCCTCCTCCTCATGGCCGCTGCCCGGGCCGCGCTCCCCTCCCCCGCACACGCGCTCCCCGCCTCATGGCCACGAACGGCGCCGCCGCTTCCTACCCCCGGCAGCGCCCCCCACACACACCCCCAGAGCCCCGCACCACCCGCACCCCCGCTGCCCGCCCGCCGCCGCGGCCCCGCTCCCCGGCAGGCCGCAGGGCCCTCCCCACGCCGTGCCGCATGGCGCGGCCGGTCGGGGCGCGGTCGGCGGTTCAACCCCCACACCCACCCGCCGCAACCACCGCCACCCCCGGCACCCACCTGGAGGCGACTGCCCGTTCACCGCCGGCGCGGCGGCGGGTGCGTTCTTCGTCCAGGGATTCACCTTGGGCGGCGGGGCCTCGATGAACTCCCGGCGCCCGGCGCCTCCCGCCTCGCAGCCCTCCTCCGCCTCGCCGCCCGCCCGCAGCAGGCTCTCCTTCTCCTGGTTATTGCTTTCCTCCTTCTGCTGCTTCGCGCTGGGCGGCCGCGGCGCCGCGGGGCCGCCGTCGGGGCCCATGGGCGGTTCGCCCTTCTCCCGGCCGCCGTCCTGCGGCGGCTTCAGCACCAGGGCGCGCTCCTCGGCGGGCAGCAGCGGGGCGCCGGGCAGCAGCGCCTCCACCTGCGTCGCCATCTGCGCGCCCCCGCCCACGCCGGGGAACTCCCCCTCGCACAGCAGCGGCGCCCCCCGAGCCCCGCCGTCCCCCCGCCCCCCCCCCCCGGTAACCGTCCGCCGCAATATGGAGACGCGCGGGGACCACGCGACTGCCGCGGGGGCGCGCACCGCGCCGGCCCGCCCGCCCGTGCGCGCAGCCGGCGAGGGGAGGGGCGGGGCGGGGCGGGGAGGGGCGCGCCCCCGCGGGCCGGCCGGCGGCGCGCACGTGCCTGATGCAACGCCCGGCCGCGCGGGGTGGGGAGGGGGGGCGCTTAAAGGGACCGCGCCGCGGGGTGGGGGGGGGGGGGTGCCGACCCCCTCCCCCTCCCTCCCTCCGCGCTGAGGGCGAGCCCCGCCGCCGGGCTGCACCCCGGCCCCGCCGGTTCGGGGGTGCTGCCGCCAGTTTCGGAGACCCCACGGCGGCAGCGACACGCTGCTGCGTGAAACATAAGTTGCGGGGGTTGGCAGTGGGGCGCCTCCAACCGGGTGCGAACCGGAGAGCGGCGGCTGCCGCGGGGGTTTTGCTCCGCGCCTCAACCCGGAGCCGAGGGACAGGGATGGTCTCTGGTACCCACGGCCGGGGATAACAGACCGCATGGTTTCGTCTCCAGTGGAAGGTGCGGGAAGGGCCTTGGTGCGTGTCCTGGGGAAGCAACCCCGAGGAAACCCCCTTCTCTGCCCTGAGCCCAGCAAAGCCCGCAGGCTTCCATGTGAGAAGGTTAAAACACCGGATTAACCTTCAGCTGACGGTGTGTCGCTTGCTCATCATGGTCACCGTCGTCCTCAGCATTTGTCCCCTAATTCTTACAGCCGGCAGGCCAGAGAGGCCAAACCCTGTCCATAAGCGCACGCAAATTATACACATTTAAAAGGCAACTTGCGCTGCTGCTATCACTTAGCGCGACCTGCCTAATTCACAGTGGCCCTTCATTGCTGCCTTTTTTTATTCATAAAAAGCCTTTCCTGGCCTTCTCTCTGTACCAAGGAGCACGCCGGCCCGCTTCTCCCTACAAAGGTTTGCCTGGAAGCCCCAGCATGTCCCGTAGCCCCAGTGAGACAGGTGTGCAAACCCCGCAGGAGACCTGATGGCATGACAAGGCACCGAAGATGTAGCTCCCAGCTGGCAGTGCGTGGAGAAGGATGAAAAGCTGATTTCACAGCGGAGCTGTTAGGGAGAAGAGGGCGAGATACCAACATGAGCTCAGCACCCCATTCGAAGGGCAACAGCGTCAAGCGGCTGGCGGATGCCCAGAGGGAGTCTCAGGCTGCTGGAGATGCTCCGCTGAGACCTTTGTGGCTCCCTTCACCCCTCAGAACCAAGCTCTTGGCTCAGAGAGCACCCTTGTGTACTGCAGCCTTGGGGATCACCAGCGTGTGCCACATCCCAAATACATCTAAGAATCTGGCTTTCAAATCCCTAAAGGAAGTTATATAAAGTTGATCATAACTCCAGAAGGGCCAGCCGCTGGCCTGGCTGCCTGGCTGAATGTCCTGAGGGGATGCTCTGATACCTGAATGGCAATAACATGAGCCATGTCCTGTACTCCATACGGACCAGTCTGTATTTGTCAAGGGGTCACCTCACTCCTCTCCAGCACGGCTCAAGGGCTGCACAACTCCCATCAATGCGGGCTGCCTTCCTTACCAGCCAAGGTGGCACCTTTACCCTCTCTAAGGAGTGGGTTCTTGGATGGGGAGCACAACCCATTGCTGGTTGAGGAAGGTGGCTGCAGGTAGGGGACATGCAGCCCAGGGGGGTCCCTGTCCCGTCCCCCAGCGTTCCTGCCGCTCGGTCCTTTCAGAATGCCACCCTGCCTGCCACGTGAGCAGGAAGGAGCCTGCGGTGGCTGAGAGCCAAACTGACTCTGGGGCTGCCAGGCAGGAGGGAGCTGGGCGAGTGTCACCCTCCACGCTTGCTCCATGGCCAGCCAGGCCAAATAGTTTTAAATGTTAGAAAACAAATGCATGGGCCAGGGAAGGAGAAAGGGAAGTGTCCGTACAACCTTTCTGCATCAGCCACGGGGACAAATCACCTTGGCTGGTTGGCTCTTAAACACCCATCTGTCACGTGAAGGAAAGCTCAGTGTGCACCGTCTCTGCCTAGTGCAAACACACCAGCCATGTCTAGCAACCTCCACACACCCCATTCCTCCCTCAGTGTCCTGAACTCTTCCGGATCCATCTTCCTCTGCTCTGCTCAGCATCTACAACACTGGGACATTTGGCTCCTTGGCTCTGGGGACTCACTGAGAAGCAGCTAAGAAGTCGTCGAATTTCTGTGGCACAATTCACTGGGAACAAATCCAGCTCTGCTTTCCCCAAATTCAACAAAAGCACCTAACCATCATCCCCAAGCCTGCCTCTCCACCTCATCCCTCATCCCAGATGCGTCCCCATGCCTGCCCAGGCCATGCCAAGCAGCTCCGGGTGCTGCCTCCCAGCCCTGTGCTGGCTGTGCAGGCTCCGAGGAAGCAGTCTCCAGGGAAACTCCTCTACTGAGCAGTGATTTGGGCAGGAGCTCCCCACCTCCCTTGCTCCGTGCAGAACAACTCACTTATTTGTCCCTGACTGAAGCGTGGCTTGCATATTTATCGCAGATGCCTGGTTGCTTTGACACTGTCCTGGAGGTTTAAAGATGCTTCCATGGTGGCTGTTAACCTCTTTGAGCATCTTTGGGTCTCTCCTGGCCCTGAATATCCCCCAGTTTAATTTCTGCCAGGCTGGTGACCTCACCTGGGGTCCTGACCCTCCCTTTGGGAACAACTTTAATTCAGTAGCCTGGAGTGAGGGGGGTGTGTAGGGGGGAAGCACAATGCAGCAGAAGTGACTGATATACCCCTTACCTCCACCATCCTGTCTGGGTAGTAACCCAGCCCCTTCCTGTTTCCACTTGTCTAATTTTGTCTCTGTTCACACGAGCACTGTGTTGTGACCCAAGTAGAGCAGGCTGAGCTGTTGCACTTCACCCAATGAATTTTCCCCCTAGTCCTCAGAAAGCCTAGACCAGGATGCTACCAAGCCAGTGGCATGGCGGAGCTACCCATGCATTCAACCTTTCAGCTAACGTACTTTAACAAACACCTTTGTGATAACAGTTTCTGAACTGACTGGTATTTAAGGAGGTACTGATACCCCTGGGGCATTTGTGGCCAAACCTGGAGTATTATTCTCCCAAGTGAGTTGTGTTTATAAATAACTAACACTAAAAAAAAAGGGGGGGGGTGGTGGGAAGAAACATTTTTTCACTCTCATTCCCTACAGCAGCAACGTGAAAACCAGAGCTGAGCCCAGCTAGGCAACAGAAGTCTTACAATGACAGCAGCTACATCAGCAAGTAGCAGAGCCTGCCAGGCACTGGGGACAGCGGAGCAGTGTTACACACATTTCCAGCAGTTTTACTTTTGCTCTAGCCTGGTCCTGAGGACTGAATGCCCATCGGCAGCTGCAGTGCACTCTTGGCCAAATCTCATTTCCCTGCATCAGTGGGCTGCACTGATCTCATGGGCAACTTGGACCAGGACGGCATTTCCGAAGGGAATCTTCTTATTCCCCAGCACCTTCGGACCAGCAGTGCTCACTGCCGGCCAGTACTGGACACGCTGTTCCCTGGTGAGGAGTAGGTGCAAGCCCAAGCTTTACGCACGGTTGGTAGAATATTAAGGCTTAGGCACCCTTAATGTTTTGTGAAAGGGAAAGGAGATTTTGCAAAGAAAAGCCCAAACTTCCTATCCTGAGCCATATGCTTTACCTTATTCACGTAGTCGTTACTGCTCCGTGAACCCTGCCAGGCAGAAACTCTGTCAGGGACAACGTACTCAAGGTTGGGCAAATGTTCCTGCAGCAGCCCTGCAGCGCTGCGCTCCAGCAAACCCAGCTGCCCCAGAGGGGTGCGCAGCAGCCCTGCTCTTGAGGGACTTGCAAATGCAGCGTGGCCAACCAAATTGCAGGGCTACCTCTGGCATCCACAGGGGAAAAAACTTTTCAAAGGGCACCCAGAGCTTTTTCCTGTAAGAGAAACATCACGCTGGTGCAGAACCATTCCCAGGTCTCAGGGCCACCAGTTACAACCCTAAGGTCTAACTGGGAGTTTTCAATTTCAGAAAACTTGACAGTTTCCCATTGAAAAATATCCAGCTTGCCCTAAGGATCCTCATCAGGAAACTCTAACCCAATGATTTCATTCTGGATCAGGTTCTTTCCCACACTGGGGGAAGCCCAAATGCCAGTCCCAGTTTGCAGCCCCAGCAGTGACTGGGGCCAAGGGCAGGCTGCCAGCAAGCCCCTGTCACGCTGCCATGGCAGGTACCTCCCAACCCCAGCAGACACCTATTCGTGGTACATTGTAGCCATCACAAAGGACTCAAGTGTTTTTAAAATAATACCCCAAACCTTTTATTCTACTACCCCAAGTACTGGAATTTCAACCCGCTTTATCTCAGAACCAGAAGAAAGCGCCTGTTCCTGCAGGTTTCTGCTGGAGACACCTCCCGCAACATCTCCTTCCTTAACCCAGCTTTTAACCTCTCCTTGCTCAGGGTTTTTAACCCCAGAGCTCATATGCCTTCTCTGGGGAGGGGGGCCATGCACAAAAAGCATGACACGCAGCCAGAGCGGAAAACTCTTCACTTCTCCTCCCAGGGCAAGGGGATGAGAAAACACTGAGTGTTCATGGACAGTCCTGTAGACGTTTTCTATCTGCAGCCATGTGATCCGGAGAGATGGAAGATACTGCCTGGCTCTGAGGTAAATGTGCTTGGACCCTTCTAGCAAAGCATATGAAGGATCAGCATGAAGAGTGAACGCATTCACACTAATAAGTAATTTTCAACCCTTGTAATAAAACAGCAGACACTAACGAGTTCCATTACATCCCCATTAAAAAGTGCTTTCACTTAGCAGGATTCCACGGCCCAGGGGCTCAGGCTCAGGCTCGGCAGTTTGATGTTGCAGCCAGTGCAGGCACTGTGCTGCTGAGGCCGCTCATGCCACGCATGGGGTAGAAACCAGCTCCTAGCAGCTCTGTGGAGCTGCTGGCCCCTTGCTGCTTCCACCCATCTTCTGCCCTCTGGGAAGTGGTGTGGCAAACATGTCTGTGTTGAGAGTGCACAACATGGATTTTCCTGGCATCAGGAAGTCAGACTTAAATGAGAGTAACTATCCCATAATTAAAAATCTGAAGTCCACTATGCCAGTTTTTGCATGTTTTTAATAAAAGACTGGGGGTGTGTGTGTGTGGAATATCCAATGATACATAACTGCTTTTATCATCACAATTTTTTCATCCAAAAGCTACAGTTCTTGTAGGACTCTCTCAAAGCCAATAGATAACCTTGTCTGCTCAAGAAAAATTCTGAACCCCCCCATTTCCTAGTTATAGATGACATTGGTTATAGACAGCAACACCTCCTCTAGACCAGAATTTCCTACCTTGTATATTTGGCTGTAGATACATTAGCCCTTGGCTGCTTAACATGTCCGCTAAGCCATTTCATTTTCCAGGTGCTTATGAACACATGGCATATGTTGACCACAAGGCTGATATTTTGCTTGATGGATATTTACCGTCCATGCCACCCCTCTGCCAGCAGAAATGTCAGCAAAAATATTTCAGACACTTGTACAAAGAGGAATGAGAGATAAATGCTGCAGCATCCTTCTTCAAAATGCTTTAAGCTCTTCATGATTCAGAGGAAATGTCCTGCATCCCTCTCAGGTCCTGGCTGCCCACAGCAGCCGTGGAGGCCCCTGGGTCAGGCCAGCTGGGGACGTGCCACCCCCACCGAGAAACAAAGCATGCTGACCATGTGCTGTGAGTCCCAGGAGTCCGTGTTTCTCTGCCATCAGCACCTTGTGCCAGGGCTGGCTGGGGACATACATCTTTCTGCCTCGTGCCTAATGTACGGGAAGGCACCAGAGCTCAATTAATTCAAAGAGTGGCAGCTTGTGCAGGTGCCCTAAAAGCTCCCAAAGACTCAAGGTGAGAATCAATAAGATTTACAGGTGGAATTGCTGGGATATTTTCCTTTAGGCACCTAAGGATAATTAACAGCCAAAATGCTTGGAGTCAACCACCAAAGTTATGAAATACTAAATCAGAGGCAGCTCCCAGCAGCTTTGTTCACTCCCTTTGCAGGTTGTATGTTCACGATAAAAACCATCGGCCACGCACGGCCACAAATTCTGTCTTTTCCCATGAGACTCCTGCTCCTTTCAGTGGCTGGCAGTTATTTAAATATTGTTTTACCCCTCTGCAGTCAAAGCAAATCCCTGGGCTTTGCTCTTTGAATCTCACCCTGAGCCGCAGCACAATTACATTGCTGCCCAGTGTTTCTCTGCCAAGCAGCACGGTAGGATCTGTGCGCTGCATGGATATGTATAGATCCGATGAGTGCGGTTCTCTTCCTTGGATAGCTAGGCACCTGAGAAACAGCAAGAAGAGAAGTTAAAGCTTCTTGTTATTTTGTGTGCAAGAGTTCAGGCTTTTGCCCCCCAGCTTTTGAGTGCACCGGGCATCCTACCACGATGCTTTCCTTTCCACTTTTGCAGCCACATCGACTTCAGCACCAGGCACAAGCACCGAGCAGCCTGGGCTCTGATGGGCATCATGGGGTACCAGAGGAGGAGGAACCAGGCAGGAAAGCCCATTGGGAGCCAGTCCTGAATGGTGGAGCCGAACTGCCTGGCTGGCTCTCCCTCACGGTGTTCAGGTCTCCTCCCATCACCCACAGTGGAGGGTCTCTGCACACCTGCTCCCTCCCCAGCCCAGCCTGGCTGCCTGCCCTGAGCACCAGCCATCACATCGCAGGTGGCAAAGGACCCCCCAGGAGGGGACAGTGGATCTCTCTGTGACCAAGAGCTGCATCGTGCACAAGAACGTAGGGGCTGAAGTGCGGGAAGCTCCATGCCTGGCTCTGCCTGGCTCCCAGGTGCAACTAAATCACTATCCTTTAACTGGGGGCATATGCTGTCACGCTCCTGGTGTGATGAGGGTCTTCCTCCAAAAGCACATTTCTGCTCCCATCCCTGCTCCCATTGCGGGGAGGTTTCTGTGCCATGGCTCCAGCCTGCTCTGAGCGTACCCTCCTCTCCAGTTGTGCCCTGCAGCGATCCAGGCTCTCTGGCTGTAACTCCCACCCAGCCTCACCAGCTTTGTGCTTGCTTTCCCAGATATTTTGCTGGTGCAAAGCAAAAATCACCCTGCTGAATCGTGAGCTGAGCAACCTCTGCTTCAGAGCTGAAGTCCCACAAAGTGGTAGAGATGATAAACTGGAAGCAAAGCGATGCCCAAGCATTGACCATCATGCACCAGTCCTCCCCCCTGCCCCCACCAGCCTGTCCTGGTGCCACCAAGTCAAGCTGGGGACAGTCCCCTTCACCAGGATGCTGGCACCGCCACTGAGCCCGCCGCAGCGTCCCAATAACACCCCGTCAGCAGCTGATCAGCAAGTCAGAGGTAAAAGAGCTTCAATAAAGTGCAGTGCCAGCACCCAGCCGTGGCCACCGTTGTACAAGCATGGTCTGCAGGACACAGGCAAGGGGATTAAGAGATCTGTGTCAGCAGCAGGCCTGTGTATACAAACACGGCAGCTAAAAAGCCTCATGTTCATGCTTTGATCCATCCATCCCATGGGATGGGAATGGGTTGTGGAGAGGCGGACGTGCAGTGTCCATGTCAGCCCTCCCTTCAGCCGAGCAGCCAGCGGGGTGACAGGGCTGGGGACAGCAGAGTGAGATTGGCCTGGGCAAGGGGAACCCCCGGTCCCCCTGCTCCCCTCCCTGTGGAGGCTTGGACTGGGGATGTCAGATAATGCCGTAGTGCCTGGAAGGTTGCAGGGAGCTCCCTGGCTCTGTAGTGGTCCTCAGGAGGGCTGGAGAACCTCACCTGGTCCTGGAGACAGGAGCAATGGGAAGGAATTGCTCCATCAGTGGTTTAAAAAAGTCCGCCTGAAGCTGGTGCTGTACGAAAGGCTCATCGAGACCAGCAGCTGCAAAAGCATCAAGTGGAGTATCTCTAATTAACCCTAGAATATAGCATGTCTGCTTTCCTGGCTCCAGGGGGCAAGCAAGACTACGGGATGCTCACGGACATGCTTCTGCAAAGCATCCGAGATGATCCTGAATCCGCTGCCCATGGAGAGAGCCAGTACAGTCCAGGGACCAGGAATCCAGGCTGTGAGAGACTGTATTTTATGACTTTACTCTTGCCCTTGCCAGTTCTACCCCTGTACTTCGCAACAAGCCACTGAGGTTCTTGACAGCCAAGTGAGCAATGAGGGAAAAAGAGACCCACTGCAGAGACCCGAGTCATCTGCCCCCAATGCTGTCAGCGGAAATTTATGTGGGATGGGAAGTTTAATTGCAAGGCTGGGCGTGCAGTGGCTATGTTTTGCATTGATGCATTTGTTTTAATGTTTATATCAAGCAATATCAGTTATATCAAGCAAACTAAGAGGTCGTGATGACATTAACTGAGGGAGGTTTTTGCTGTGTGACAACCACTGACCAGCTCCAGCCACGTTAGTTGAAAAGGATCTCAGGCCAGAAACGCAGAATTCGCAGGTGGATTTTATTATGTGAGGCTGCCAGGCTGGTTGGTAGACCTGGAAGTTAATTATGAGCAAAATAAATGCAACATGAAGCGTGTACAATCAGAGCCTGGACTTTTCACCTGTGTTTCAGTCTGTTTGATTTTAATGCTTCTCAGCTAACCCCATTTGTTCCTAAACACATTTTCTTCTGACAGCAAGGAGGGCCAGGACTTCACAGTGGAAACAACAGGAGCCAGACAGGAGCTTATCCTCCTCAGAGAGGGACACCTTTCAGGTCCTCTCCATCCTCAGAAAAGAAAACAAAACAAAACAAACAACAAAAACAGGGAAAAGCTCATTTTGCACCTCTCCACCCCTGCAAGTTGCCTCTAAGCTCCTGCTCCCACAGCAAAGTCTTGTCTCTGTTCCAGTAGACCCGGCACAAGGTTGGCGCTGGACTACCCCGAGGCAGCGCTGAGGGCTTTTCAGTTCTCCAGGTACCCTTGGCAGCAATTTATGTCCTAAATCAAGATTGCTCCGCAAGTCTGCCAGGCAGGAGAGACCTCTTTACACTCAAAACAGGCTTGCTTCCAGTCTACAGCCTTATCGTATTATTTTGTAATTCCTCTCCTAAAGACGCAAAACCAAAGCTTGTGCCAAACCAAAATATTTCCGCAGTTTATCAAAGTAGGGAGGAGCATGTGATGGTGGCCCGGAGCTGGAGCAGGATGGCAGCTGGGGGCTGCAGAGCAGCTGGGGACAGTTAATGCTGGTGGGGCACGAGACCTTCCCAGTACCGCACGAGAGGACAAAAGCCATGTTAGAGGCTGCTTTTGACTCTCTCCTGCCTGGTGGGATGGGGCCACCAGAGAGGGGGAAACCCAGGGCAGCATCAGCCCCTGCACACACACATCCCTCCCCTCCTGTGCCTGCCAGATCGCCAGCTCTCCCATTCCTTTTCCCAGTACATCCCGAGGTGGTTTTGCCAGCCATGCTTCCTCCGGCAGGCATGAGCCATCCTGCTCCGCACAGCACTGCGATTCCTGCACCAGCGCTAGTTGTTTTGGCAGCTGTACTGCCTTAGCTGTTAATTTAATAATTTACTTTAGTGAGCCTCATTAAGGCACCTCCTGCCTTTCTGCACATGGTGACAGCATGCCACAATTGCTGATAATATTGGTGGAGGCCAGGGCATTGGGCCGCTGGTGCTCACACTAACTGCTGGGCACCCGGGCATGTCATCTGCTTGATCTTCAAACACAGATACCTTCTCCCAGGGCTCTCCAGCCTGTCTCCCCCTCCCCATGCTCCCTGGGGGACCACACACTTCCATGTTGCCCCCTTTCCAAGCAGGGGATCCAGTGACTAAGGCAGGGGCCACAGCTGCTCTTTGGGGACTATTTGGGATGGCACTGTCCTTTCACAGGGCAGTGGAAGATGCTTCTGTGGAGCTTTCCCAAGTGCTGCTGTTTGGATGCTTACCCTAGTGAAGCTGTTCTCCATGCAACCCCTCTAGTGACCTACTTGGTTGTGTGGTAGCCCAAACACCACGAAAACACCCAGGGAAATTGCAGTGAGGTCAGATGTTCACATTTAAACATTTTCTAACATACACTGCATAACCCTTTTCATCCCATCTTGAAGGTCTGCTGGCTGCTGGAGGGCAATCCTGCCCCTTCATCCCACTCCCAGGGATAGGACAGGGCTTGGAGCCAGCTCCTGGGCTGGACCTGTCCCAGGAGCAGCTGCTGGTGTTCAGAGGGTCACAACAGCAGCATGAGAGCAATCAGGATCCGTCCTTCCCTGAAAGAACCGGTTCCCCAGTAGCAGCAAATGGCACTTTCCCTTGGGCAGAGGCCAGGGACCCTGTCCTGCTTGGTGTTGCTTTTCAGATAGGCAGGCTGCAAGTGGTGCGGTTCACGTGAAGAGGGGAGATAGTGCAGCCAGACTCTGAGCACAACAGGGCTCTCGGGAGCGGCCAAAGGGACTGAGTGAGACAGCAGGGCTTTGTCTACGATAAAAGCTTCAGCACCCATGTGTGTAATCAGGAAAGGGCAGCCCTGGCTCTTAACTGCATCTCTTGCGAGCCAGGCTGGGTGCGGTGACACAGGCACCCAGGACCCCAGCACCAGAGATAACTTGGTGCCCCACGAGGCAGAACTGTCAAGGAAGAGAAGGGGCTTCTTCTGACAGGGAGAATTTCCCACCACAGCAGGTGCTGGTGCAGCCCAAGAAGTTGTGCAGCTGTGGTGGGTTTCCCTGCACGGCCAGTTCTCTGGGAAGCAGCAATGCTGGTGCTGGTGCTCCCTCCCTTGCCCTGGGCTGGGTGGTAGGAGAAATGCCCCCATGCCTTCTTCCAGGGATGAGAGCCAGGGAGTAAAGGAGACATGTCAGGGGGCAGCTTAGCACCAGGAGCTGCAGATCCTGCACCACCAGCATCTCTGGCTGGCCCCAACCACTTCCTCTCCTGCTCAGAGACACTTGCAGGCTCTGAGACCTGCTACTTGTTTGCAGCAGCCTTCATGTGCCCCTGTTGCCAGGCTTGGGCTTCCTAAAATCATACAGCACTGAAGGAGGGCCTGGGCCCAGTTTTGAAGCCCCCACCATGCCTCTGGGCACAGCCTAATCCATCCCCATGCCAACCCTGCTGACAGGAGCTGCTCCACCTGCAAGGGCTCCGCACTCGCAAAGCAGATGTTGCTCTCTCCCTAATTTTTGTGGTCGGTTTTTTTTTTTTGTTTGTTTTGTTTTTTTTTAACCAAGAGGGATGTTAGGGGAGCCCAGTGGGCTGGAGAAGATGTTCCCAGCTTCCTGCCAGAGATTACAGTTTTTTCCCCCACCGTTTCTTTGAGGGTGACACTTCCCCAAGCCTCCATCAGGCTGGTGGTGCAGCACTGGGCGCTTGCCAACCCTGACCTGTGACTCAACAAAATCACCCGCCCCCAAAAACAGGCACCCCTGAGCATTCCGAGAAGGGGGTGTCCTCAGGCCCCTTCTGGCACCGCCCTGGCGCTGGGTGCCAAGGGAGAGCTTCGGCTGCCTTGGCCATCTGTGCAACACCATGGGCTCTGACTGTGCTTCCAGCCATCGGGGCAGGTGTCATAAAAAACCCAGCTGAAAACCTGTTTACAGCTCTCACAGCCTTGTGCTTTGCTTTTTAAAATTATTTTCCCAGAGAGTGGTTGGGGGGCCCTTCCCCCCTCTCCCTGGCCCCTCTCAAGAGGCATCCAAAACAACTGGCCGATGCAGTGGGAATTGCTTATCTGTCCTGGGAGGGATGAGACCCCAGGATGGGGCAGGGAGAGAGATGTTTGGATTGTCACCGTGCCCCACAGAGCACTGGCTAGGTTGTGGTGGTGTCTTTGGGTGGCTGGGGACAGGGAGCAGCCCAGAGCCGGCTTGAATTTGCCAGTGTCCTTCCCCTTTCCTGCTGGGAAAGGAGCCAGGGCACGGCAGAGACAGGGAAAAAGTCCCTCGCCCTGCAAGGAAAATCAGTTTGGAAGGAAATGCTGCTGCTGGCTTCTTCCAGGCTAAGCCTGGGAGCGGGAGAGCCCGGGGGAGCCGGGGCGCAGCCCGAGCCCGGCTTTGCTGCCATCTGCTGCACAGCGAGCCCGGGGCCGGCGGGACCAAGCGCTGCCCAGCTCAGAGGGAAACCAAGAACACTGATTTTCTCATCTGGGGGATCTCCCTTTCACCCCAAAACATCAAAACCAACCCTTTCTCCCTTTTGAAAGGGAGGCATTTGACCTGTGGGGACAAAGGGTTTGATTGAAAAGCAGCTAGCCCGGGGTGGGCAAAGCTCTGCTGGCAGGCAGCTGCATGCAGAAAGCCTCCTCCTGCCTGGCTTCAGCCCAGAAATAAATTTGAGGAACATGTCCAGACAGTTGCAAAGTGTCCTCAGCACAGTACGGGTTGATATGCCCTCACTCTGGCTGGGACTGCCAGCTAGTCCCCGAGATAGCATCTCAGCTCCCAGAGCCCGGATCCCACACTGCCAGTGCCAGGTGAAACAGCAACGCTTCTGCAAGAGCAATAACCTTTGTGTACATAAAGGTGCAAATATGTGCAATAAATTTATATAAAATCCCATTTTCCATGGGTTCCCATACTTGTTTCTGTGTCCTCTGCTCTCAGGGACAGTGAGAGCTGATTTCTTCCCCCATTTCACCAAATCTCAGCTCCACAGACAGCCCAGATGCCACCAACCCCAGCTATACCCTGGAGGGGTGGGCTGGCAGAAACCTGACAACAAAAAAGCCCGGAGGTTTCAGTCTTTGCAAATTTGGAGAGAATTTAATGAAACAGTTCCTGAACCCTGTTGCTCCCTGTGGTTCCCTGTGCTCCTCAGGGACAGGAGAGCCAAACCCCCCCAAAAACAGTGAGACCCTGGCTGGGAGGATGCGCTGAGGGCTGGTGGGGCTGCAGGGTGGCATGGTTAGGTCACCCCATGCCACCCCTTATCCAGGGGTCTGTCTCTGAGCCTCGGTGCCCCTTTGGGCCCCGCCATGCCAGGGGGTGAGTCCCAGGGGTTCCAAACATCTGCCTTTCCCACCAACGGCAGTCGGGCCTGGAGGTCGCTTCCAGTCGTTTACGCCAAGTGTCCAGGGGGTGGCACATGTGGACTGTGGCCAGTGGCTCGGCTCGGGGCTTGGCCCAATCCAGCCTCCCAGGCTGAGCCCCGCGGCTGATGCTGGGTCACCCCCTGCCCAAGGATGCTGCTGGCCAAACTGCTGGTGGGTGATGGTCACCAGTGGTTGGGAGGTCCCTGCAGCACGGGCAACCTGCACCTCCCCCATTGCTCCTTTGAGTTTTTCCCACTGTGGATAAGCAGGGTTTCAAGACTTAAGACAGAGCTGCAGACAGGTTGGGCTTGCCTGCTTGGCCTTCAGCTCCCATCACTTACAGGTCTGGCACTCCTTCATGGACGTGTGCTGATCAGTGGAGCACCATGGAGGGCAAAGCAGAGACCTCCCTGGAGGTCCTGTCTTCCCGCCGCCAGCCAAACACGGATGTACGTGCAAGATGCGCTTGCTGCCAGCCTGACAGTGCTGCCTGCACCCTGGGAGCCGTTTGCATCCTGCCTGACATAGCGCTCTCGCTCCAGCGCTGCTCCTTGCCATGACCAGAGGGGATGAGCTGCCAGGATGATGTACCAAGGGAGGTGGGGGATTCACTGGCTTTCCAGGGGTTTGGCCGTCACTGAGCAGCTTCCTGAAAACATGCCCAGCTGGCAGCTGCAAGTCTGGCAGCACAAGTACCCAATGCTGGGTTGGTTACTCCCCTTCTGGCTGCCATGCAGGTCCCAGGGGTGTTCCCCTCTAAACTGAGGGTGGCTGTGGATTGTAACAGCTCAGCCTGGAGCATTCATGCTCGGCTGCCTGCTGCAGGACAGGGCAGGGATGGCCACCTCCTCCCTAAGGAAACTCGTACGACTGCAAAATCAGGATCTTTCCCCATAAGCTCACCTTGAGCTTTTCTCCAAATATCAAACTACTCTGCTTGTTCAGGGAGCACTCACCTGCCAGGTGGATGCTACAGCCACTCGTGGTTGTTGTGTTCAGCAACCAGGGCATTAGCTGTGCACACGTTTGTCTACAAGTCTGTCCGGCTCCCTCTGAAGTCCTGGTGGGGGATGAATCTTCCTGGGGGATCCATGTGGCTCAGTGCCATTTCTGGATGGTGGCATTGCCCAGGGAAGGGCTGTCCCCAGCACATGATGTTGCTGCCAGCTGCAGCGGGTGTGAGCCAGCACTCAGCAGTGGAGGGAAAGGGCTGGGCTGGGGTTGCAGGACATGCAGGTTGGTCCAAAATGAAAGGGGCAACTGTACAGGTGGTGAGTTCATAAACACTCTGGATTGTGGGGCTTGTGCTGTGGGCTGCTGCCTTTCATGGTAACTGGGCAAAGCTTCAGAGAGATCATCAGCAAAAAGTATTAGCAAGTGAGATGGAAACTATATGGGGGAAGCCATGTATGGGGACACAAAGTGAGGCAGAGAGACTGAAGGGCAGGTCCCAGGGTGGCCTCACAAGCCACCTCAATAGAAGGGTAAAGGGATGTGGCGGTCTCCCTTCCAGCCCCCCCCTCCAAATTCCCGCCTCCAGTCAGGGAGTCAAGGGGTGCATGACAGGGCTGTCCCCAAACCCTGTCCCCTCTGAGCCCCGCAGGGCCCTGCTCCCACCACTGTCCCTGACACCTCCTGCAAGAATCTGGGTCACCCCACCTTCGTCTTCACCACCACGGCTTCTGCTCCGGTAGGCTCCTAAAGATTGCTGTAACCCCAGGGAAGCGCTCCCAGTCCCAGGGGAGACGGCACCCCTGCACAGCGCTGCGCTGCCCCGCATTGCACCCCTGCATTGCATCCCATTGCATTGCACTGCCCTGCACTGCACCCCAGCATCAGACCGCCCTGCACAGCACCCCTGCCCTGCCCTGTCCCGCCCTGCACTGCACTGCATTGCACTGCACCCAGCAGTGCAGAGAGCCGCTCTCCCAGCCCACCGCCGGTGCTGGCTGCTGCTTTTTGCCTGTCAACAGATGGAGCTAACGACCCGCCTGGTCCCCGGGCCGCCGTGCACCTGATCCCCGAAGCGATGGGGCCAAGGCCGGGCCAGGGGTGCAGGAGGGCTCGGCAGGCAGCCAAGGGGCTGGAGCTGCCCGCCGGAGGGATGGGAGGCTCGGCAGTCCCCAGTCCGTCACACAGCTATGGGACAAAACATCCCATCAGGCTCCCTCTGCATGAACAGCAATGCCAAATGGACCCCCAGCCCCAACGGGGTCTGGGGTGGGAGAGCTCGGGAGAGCAGCCCAGAGGAGAGTGATGGGCATTAGCAGGAGCCGCAAGGCTGACCCAGGCCATGGGGGTTCATGGAGGGTCCCGTGTCAGCCCAGCCAGGGGCTAGAGGAGCCAGATCTCAGGTCTCCTCCATCTCAAATGGTCGGGCTCCTTCGTGATTAACTGCTGGGCCGCGCAGCAGATTAGCCACGGGACCGCGGTGTTTGATGTATGGGGCAGGAGGCCAGCTAGGGATTTTCCTCCCCTTCTGGGGTTAATCCTACCCTGCCTATCGCAGCCCTTTGATTGCAAAGCCCTGCAGATAAACCTCCTTAGTCACCAGCAGACAGCAGGCACCAACCAAAAGGATGTGGGCAGGAGCATGAGCTTGGGGAGATACAGGATTTGGGAATTTTCCTGCAGCAGCTGGTGGCTATGGAGCATACATGCTCCTTGGAGCCACCCTCCAAAAAGGCAGGAAAGTGCTTTTCTTTTTACTGATCTTGATTAATTCTGCTTATTTAACCGGAGAACTAACTTCACGTGAAATGAGCCAACAAAACCCCAAACAAGCACCGCTCCCCACCCTCTCTGTTTGAATGAAACCTTCCCAAAGTCAGAGTGCTTCAGCAAATCACTAACACACCCGTGAACATGCGGTTTGGGATATGGCAATAGCCACACCACTCTGCCGCTAGCCCCAGCCAATTTTTATCGCACACATATAACTGCCATAAAACCCAGCCTGGAACAAGCAGGGTTGTTTTTGCAGGAGTGGTCGAGGTTTGGATTTTAATAAGCCTCAGTCCCCTCATAATTTTTCTCTTTAAAATGCCAAAAGGCACCAGCCCAAAACAAGGCTTAGGAAATTCCTGTTAAATAGCTTGTAAGTGTCTAAAAGCCTTTGAGTTTCCCCATCTTGGGCTTAGAAATGCCACCTCTGGAGCAGTGCTGTGGGGCAAGGGAGGGCTTGGGGAGGTCTCACCAGTCCCTGTCCCACTGCAGGGCAGGACCTGCCGCGGGGACATTGAATGGCCCAGGCTGTGCTGTGGTGGAGGGTTGGATGGTTTGGGTGAAGCCTGTCCAGCCAATTTGGAGACAGGCTGAGCTGCTGGAAGGGTGGTGGCTGGGGATGCAGGACAGGGATCCTTGGTTCATGGCACAGCTGCCTGTCCCCTGCCTGGCCAGTGAGCTCAGGGGATTAGAGTCCTTCCAAGCCCCATGCCTGCACCTGACTGCTCCCCACACAGCCTTGTCTAGCTCAGTTTTAAAATACACTTCATGTAACCTGGCCCGGGCTTGACTGTCCTCCTATGGTGCCTGAATCCTTCGTCTTAATACCTAACCTTTGAGCTTTCTCATTGCAAATTAAGTTGATTACATCTTGGCTCAGCTCCAGCAGACCCCGAGACCGATTGATCACTATTGTCTCGGAGGCCTTGGGAAGCTCTTATCATGTCGCCCTCGTCTCTGGCTTTCTAGAGAAAACAAACCCCATCTCTTTGGCCAGGTCGGGCTGTTCCCTTCATCATCCCTGCTGCTGCACTGACTCCTTAAGCTGTCAGCATCCCGAGCCCCGCAGGGCTCACTTTGATCAGTGTCCAAAGGAGGAACCCCAACAGCCCGAACACCACCCGAGGTCACTTGCTTTGCCTACGCACTCGAGTGCACAGGTGAGTTGAAGCCAGGCAGATGACTCGCAGGTTTTGAGTGAGGTTTGGCTATCTGGGCTCCCTCTTTGGCACAGACTGGCCCTGGTGTGCCTTTCAATGATGCCACGTGCAGCAAAGTTCTCTGCCACCTCTTTTGCTCAGAAACACAGCTCTGGTTTCCAGCAAATGAGGCTCATCTGTTGCTGGACGTGGGGCATGAGCTCCTCAACGCTTCAAGCCCTTAAGTCGAGGCAGAACATCACGTTGCATCATGGCTGGGGCCAAAGGGTCCAAGCTGCTGGCAGGCTCCAGGCTGGGGTGTCCTTGGACCCTCACCCTCCCTGCAAGGGGCTACCAAATGCACGCACACATCTGCACACACATCTTCATGCCCAGAGCCATGCACAGCCTGTCCAACTTTTCAGCCAAGGATGCTCCAACCTGAAGGTGGAGTGAGCCAACCTGACCTGCCTGAAGGATGCTGTGCTTTGCCCATCTGCCCCTTTACTTTTCCCACTGAGCAACACCCCAAATCCCTCCATGTCTGAGGTCAGCAGAGAGCCATCTCCAGCTGCCCAGACTTCAATGCCAGGGATATAACACTTTTCACTTAACCACCCCTGCCAATCATCCTACCCTTACCCCTCCTCTAGGATTTAAAGAAAGAAAGATCCACTAGGTGAACAGCTCGAAGCCGGCATCCAAGCAATTATGAAAGTGCTTTCTGCCAGCCGCTAGACTCCTCGTCACCAATCTGATTGGTAGACTAAACAGCGAGGACCTGGGCTGATCCCCCCCTGCACTGCTCCAGCCTGGAAATGGGGAGGGCTCAGGGGAATGCAATGGTTAGCATCAAAACTGGCAGCAACATCCTAATGGAGAAGGCCAAGGGAATCCTGTGGCTGCTTAATGGAGGTGGGTGGGAGGAAGCGGAGGAAGGGCTGAAGGGACCCTGGAAGATGCTGCCTGGGCTGTGGGAAGCAGGGACGCCCCCTCCCCAGGGCTGGGGGCTCAATCCCCCCCAGGTGAGCTGGGTCTCTGGCTGTCATCCTCCAGCTTTGCGTCATCCCTCCGCCATCACCAAGCCTGTGCAACCAAGCCTGGCATGCCAGGGCTGGGTTTTCAAAGGTGATTTTTCTTCCCCCTCAGTTGCCTGAACTGTCCTCTTCCTGCTGACACATAGCACGGGCAGTTTTCCCCAGGGGGCTCATACGGAGAAGCTGGCGCCGTTATCTGGCAGTCACTCCCTTATCTGGCAGCTGCTTTCGGCTCCGGGGAGTCAGCACCTCTCAGGTGAGGAAGGCTGGGTTACCAGCTGCCCACAGCAGGCACCCATGGTGGGATTATCAGCCTGGCCACCTCCTTGTCTGGCCAAGCACCATCAGACAGCAGTGCTCAGACATCCCCAGGGGTGATGGGGTTGGAAACGGGACATCACAGCCAGGAAGCCCCGGGAAATGCCTTCTGCTTCCTAAAAATAAGGAAAGGAAAAAAAATTTGGGCTCAGGTTCCTCTTTCCATCCGTTAGCAGCAATGCATGATCTTGCCAAGGAAAATGAAGTGGTACTGGTGCTGGAGAGGGAGCTGCAGCTTTTATTGCTCTTATCTCTGGGCTTCTGGAGGAGCACACTGCCTGCGTGGGGGTCTGGGCAGGGACACGGTGCACACGCCACGGGGAGACCAGCTCCTCTCTAAATCACAGCTTGCCATGATTTATGCAGAGGCTCACAGGTTAGGTAACTGCAGTAAACAGAATAAACAGACCTCCCTCTGGATTTATGGACCGACAAAAGGACCTTTAACCACAAAAGAAATGTGCTTTCCAGCCCTCTTCTATCACCAGATCCCAACCAAAGGCTTAAATGCTTATGTCAAGCCCACAGAGCTCAGGATTTGGGCTGGATTCAAACTACTCCTCCATCCTCCCTGATACCCGAATAAGTCATCTCATAGTTGATCTCCTGTTCACCTCTCAGCTGCCCACTGACACACACGCACATATGATGCTAGAGGAGCCAGAGGGAGAAGGGAGAGGATTTTTCTGTTATTTGGGCTTAAAATAAGCAACTAATAAATGCACAAGCAGGCAAATGTGCGCAAGTGCTCTGCAAAGAGGTTGCCCTCTTCTGAAGGTATCTAAAAGAGAGGATGTCTTTTTGGGGTGCTACTGGACACTTCCTCCCCAGCAGCTACCCACAATCAAGTAAGGAGCTTTGACTGCTATCACTGAGATAAACCTTCCCAGCATGAGAGATGTTGTATAAAGAGCAATTCAGGGTTTAGGTTTCTACTGCTCTTGGAGTAAAAAAAGGTGTTATATTTAAATGTGGTTCTCAACTACCTGATGCATTTCTCCCCATAGATGTGGAAACTTTTATAATGATGATATTATCAATGTCTCATGCCAAATCAAAGGGTGTGTATAAAGGCACAGTGCCCAAGGAGTCCTTTGTTATCAACCTTTAGACTGATATTTTTAATGTGGCATCCCTGTAGAAAAGGCAGCTGGAGACAAGGAGCCTGCCCATCCCCAGACAGTCACGGCTCGTGCTCAGGGAGCCGGTCCCACCAGTGGTGGGATCATGGTCGGGAGTGCAGGAGGTAAGCGTAAAACCAGAAGCCAGGCTGAAAAACTTTAGAAAATTTGGCATTAATAGGACTTCTTGCTTTCCTGTACTTACCAGCTGAGTCAGTCACAGCATCAGCCACACAGAGCAGCCCAGAAAACACACTCTACCAAATAAGTTCTCCAAGCCCAGTGTTACCCTTTCCCCTGACAGCCAGAGAGGGAAAAGCATCCAGGAAAGTTCTGCCTTCCCTCCATCTTACACATCTTTATTTAATTCTATTGAAAGCAAGCACACATATTTGAAATGGAACAATTTAAATCCATGAATTGTTCTAAATCCAGGAGAATTGCCAAACCCCCTGTTTTAATACATTTTCAAATTGCCTTTTCCTCCTGTCTTTGGGAGCCAAGATATGGCTATTTAATTACAAGCACAACCTCTTTAAGAAACCCTAGTAATGAGGCTGGCATGGAAAGGCATCTGATTTTATCGTTGTCTGACTGAAGCACTGCAATTAGCGTGTTTTATCCCAGGTTTGCATTTGGGACAGCGGGGTGAGCGATCCTTTGGGGACATGGGCTAGCAGTAACCTCCATGCTCTGGGCTCTTCGTTATGCTGCCTGTTACAGGGGACCGAATCCAGACTCCTGCCAGAGGAAGGGGAGTTGGTCTGGCTGCTTTCTGCAGCTCAAACCTGGGAGCAAAGGTGTTTTGTCCTCCATGGAGCAGGTTGGGGGAAGGGGGATGGGAAAGAAATATAAAAAGGAGGGAGCTTTGGATCAAATGGAAGTAAAGAAAAATTGTGTTAAGTGAGAGAAGCAAGCATAGCACTGAAAAGAAACTACAATGTGGTCCTTGCAGGAGCTGCACGAAAATGTTTCCCTTGGCTTGCTCTGAGCCAGGAACAAGTGCTGACCCATGGAGGGAGTTGCTCCAGGTATATTAGCAGTGGCTTCATTGTGAAAATCACTGCAAAGAGCTTCTCTGAAGGCTGGGGAGACCCAGATATGAAGGGGTGTGATGCAGCATCATTTCCCTGCTGGGATGCCCTAAACCCAGGGTAGGGCCCTATCAATGCTGAAGCCTTTGCACCCTCTGAAAGGGACCAGGGTGTGCAGATCCCACTCAGCTCCGCTCCAGCCCCAGGAAGCCTAATTTAAACAAAAGCACTTCCCTGGCACAACAAGTGAGAGCCATCTGCTTGCAGGTCTCCCCATGCCATGAGGTTGGTGCTAATAGGTGTGGTGCTGCCCCTGCCGCACAGTGGCTGTCCATCTCCATCACCTGCCAAAGCCACCTCATCCCATGGAGGGGACCCAGATGGGCTGCAGAGCCACCCTGGAGGTGAAGGAGCAGGGTGGGTGACATGTCCCCCCACTATCCCCCTGCCAGGCTGTGGATTTGGGTCTGCACTGCCCACCCTGCTCCGTGGGCAAGGGGATATGGGAAGGACCCTGGCTAACGTGGCAGTACCAACGCCAATACTGTTGGGGCTGGTGGAGGCCTCAGCCAGGCAGGGAGCCGCCTACATCCCGTGCCGGCTCTCCATCCCTCAAACATGCATTCCTTTGGGCTCAGGGAGCGCTGGGCCGGCTCCGACTCCCAGGAAGCGCCCTGGCCATGGTGGAGCCAGCCTCCTCCACATCCATCATCCTTATCAGCCGGCGCTGGCAGCCTGGCGGTCCCTGGCAGCAGGGCTGCATGGACGGCAGGCCAGGGCCGTGCGGCGAGAGACAGGCAGGAGGCATTGTGGTGATAAGCCACACCACAAACAACAACAACTCTCCTCCTTGGTGACTTCAAAGCACCAAGCCGAAATTTATATGGCCGCAGAGCCCGCATGGGTGCTGGGAGGCTGGGGGCAGCCCAGGGTGGGGACGTGGGCAGGACGTGATGCTGGGACCACGGTTTGCCCATGCGGAGCTGTGGATCTGACAAAGTCTCCTGCGGGATGTAAATGGGATGCAGGCGAGGAACAAAGCAGGTTGGCCTGCACTGTGATGGGCACAACACAATAAAAGCAGCAGCTCATCCCCAGGCAGGGTTGTGCTTGATGGCTGTGGGCTCTCTGCTCCATGAGCTCCCAAGACTTCCCGTAAAAATGTGTTCTGAGTAATTTGCCAGAAGTGATGAGGGCCATTTGCTTTTCACACACAACTGTCCCACCAGGCATAAAGTTGCTTTAGAGGATGGCTTGTGGGCTGTCAGGTGAGAGATTTAGGGTTGTTCCCAAGGAAAATAAGAGCCCAGACACAACCATGCTCCACCTGCATCGGAGAAGTCCCACAAGCATTACCCCTGCTTGCATTAACTGGGATTTTATTCCTCTGATGGTCCCAATGAAATCCGTGAGACCTCTTGTGGCATGAGCTGAAACTCCACACACATCCATCAGACATCACATCGGGGTATCCCAGCTGCAGGGTTGTCGCCCCATCGGCACCGCCACCACACCTTTGGGGACAGCATCTGGGCAGCACCAGAGGAAAAGGTATTTCAGGATTAACTGGAAAAAGAATTGTGCTGCAGTTGATGCAGGGGTGAAAGCATCTCACACCTGAGATGGTGTTTGGATGATCTACTGCTGCAGGCTGTGGGGAAAGAGACCCAGAGAGGACATCCGAGGGAGGTTAAAGCCAGGCTGCAGCACAGCAGTGGCCTTGGGGAGGGCAGTATGGGGGCGGGGGGGGGATGATGATGTACAGCAATATATATGCACTCACAAACATTTATACATACATATGTTCATACACATATTAACCTCCAGCTGTATATACATGCATCTTAATCTTCAAATGTAATGCTATTGAAACCAAAATGACACACACCTTTACTGGTAACTGCCTCTGTTTCTCTTTATAGGATTCAATTTCATTGAGCTTTGTTTGTATGCCAGGTCATGGTGAAAAATTAATGATCATAAACTTTTTTAAAAGTCTTTTAAATTTATACAAGCATTATTCATCAAGGACTCTTTCATTTATTTGTCAACAAAATGACTCAGAATTAGAATAATCTTAATTTTATTTAATTTCCTTTTCCCCATATGTAAGAGCCTGTTCTTTCTGTTCCATTTCTCCCCTCCCTCCTCATTATTAGTAAATGAGATAAGACTTAAAGGGCAAGGGGATCCCCATCTATTTCACATGAGTTGCACTGAAATTAAAGTGGAAGCATTACGGATTTATTTTTTTACTTAGTTCATCACAAATCAGACCTATTCCAGGTGAAGGAAGAAGCGTTCATTTCACCCTGTACTTTTTGTGGAGAAAGGCCCTTTTCCATAGCTGCTCCCATGGGAAGTATGGAGGAAGGGACCCATCAGATGCACTTTGATGAAAGGCATCCTGATGTTGGAAGACTCACATTCCTACTTCATCTTTGGCTTTGGGGCAGACCACCTTTTGCCTTTCTCTTCCTATCATGACTATGGCCTGGGCCTCTGTTGCCACACTGCTGCCCTCCCCTTTGCTTCCCACAACAACCCCACATATGGGCACCAACCGCCATGCATGTGGGATCATGGCTGTGCCCACCCACCACACCCCAGCATCACAGATAGGAACAACCACCCACCTACAGCAGAGCTCACCTCCTTCCCCTTTTATACCAGAGGTGGTGATGTCAAAGTCACCTGGCACAGCCTGATTGGCTGGTGGGAGCTGGGGGCGTGGTCTCCCTGCTCAACCCTTTATAGGGGGCAGAAGCCCTCACTGCAGTGGAGATGGGGTGGGTTTTTGTTGGGAGTGGTGTGTTAGCATCTTGTTTCTTCCCTGCTAGGAGAGTGTGTGCCTGCACATATACATACTTACATATATTATGATATCTTGTTTTAATTACATTAGAGCAAATGACTCCTTCCCCTATGGTTTATATCAGTCCTTTGGGTTTGTAATTTATCTTGGCACAGTCTAGACTGGAGCCACTTTGAAGCTGTTTCAAACAGGATGAGAACAAACTATTTCTCCAAAGTGGCTGGATTAAGAAAACTGGCAGCCATTCATCTTTGGGGGAGGCTTGTGGCAGTGCTGTGTCCCCACTGGAGCCCTGCCAACCTCCTGCTCCTTACCCTGCTGGGACAGAGAGGTCCTAACCCTGCGGAGGGTGGGAAATAGCACTGCTAGCTACTGTGTGTGGGGGGGTGGGTGGCAAAGGGCACAGTCAAGGGGGTCTGTGCAAGGAAGACCTGATTTATTGTTAATTATTTGCACTTAGTTTATCCCCAGGTGTTAGACATGAGGCAGTTGTGCTGAGCAGAAGGCACCACAGGAAGAGATGAAGTGTCCAGTATTGGGAAGTATTGGCTGCAGCCAGTCCTGCTGCTCTTCCAGCCTGTGGGGCTGTGCTCCCCCCATCCCATATCCAGTGTGTGGCTCCTTCACCCACTCACCAATCCCTGCACAGTATTTTTCCTATAAACCTTACTGACATCTTTAATGCAGGAAATCTCTTCTTATTTTCTTCAAAGTAACCCTGAAATAATCTTTTCTAACTTCTATAGTCTCCTCAAGAAATTTATTTCATTAAAAAAGACCAAACCAATGCCAAGCTCATTCATTGACTGGGAAAGGTGGCTTTCTTCTTGATCACTGTCTTCAAGCACCCCAAAAGTTGGAGGGCTCATTTAAGGAGAGGCACAGTACAGGGAATATGTCTCCTTGAGTTCTGCACTGAGTTTATATGGATCCCCTGCCATGGGCAGGGTGGGGGTCCCAGGAGGTCCTCAGGGCCCGCTTCCCTGTCCCTGCTGGGACAGGACCTGCTAGTCCTGAGGTGACGAAGAGCTGTCCCTGCCAGGGCTGGGGGCTGAGCTTCCCGCCTGCGCCGCATTGCCACAAATCCAGCTCCGAGCAGCAGCAGAGCTCGCATGGAAACACATGTGTTTTCTATATTTTTCCACCCAAACACTGGGTTTTTAAATATTCTAGCAGCACTGTTTGCTTGGCGAAAGCTGCCAGGGTTTATGACAGATCCCTCCTCCTTAAGGCTTTGAAATAAGGCTGTAAACATGCTCGCCAGGCTGAAGTGTTGCCTGTAAAGGGGGTTGCTCCCCTCATGATGTGCCTATTGGCTCCAATTAGCACTGGCAGGAGTCAACCGCAACGAGAAGGCAGAGCTTATCCCTGGGAGTGAATTGATTTATTTACAGCATTTTCAAAGCAAGATGAATATGGCTTTTTTTTTCTTTTTCTTTATGAAGCTACCCATTTGCAACAGTGAAAAAAATCCCAACCATCCCCTAAATAGCTGAAAGCGGGAGGATGCTGTCTGCTTTCCTCAAGATGGAAATTCAGCTTTGTTTAATAAGGGTGGGTAAGATTGCCTGGCATTTTATTGAAGCCTTGCCCTGGCCATCGCCAGGGTGCGGGACAGAGAACCCTGCCCAGCCATGCCCAGAGCAGGAGACCAGCACCTCGGCACTGCAGGGTCAGGAGCTGAGGGCTGGTTTTATCTGTTTTGGGTGCCTCAGTGAGAGGAGCTGGGTTTTCTCAGGGTACTGCCTGAGTACCATGGAGGTTCACTTGGGCAGGAGCTGGAGGAGCTCAGCCCACCTGGGTTTCAGACTCGTCTCATCCAACCATCCCATCACAGATTTAGGTATCATAAGACACCTCTGTTGGGAAGCAGCAGCTCCCCTCTCCACTTTGGGGCTCACTGGAGGCAACATGCTCCCTGTGGGGCCAGTTTCAGCTGCTGGGCTGGGGGAACGGCCACGCTGGAGGAAAACCTGTGGTAAGGCCATGAGAAGACAAACCTCCTCATGCAGGAGAGGCGGGGAATGGGCTGGGTGCAGCCTCCCCATGGGGCTTTCTCCTTCCATGCCATCAGCTTCAGCGGAAAGCAGTGGGAGGGAAATGCTATGTGCCCCATGGGCTCAGCCATCCTCCCACCCCATTCACATCCATCCACATCCACAACCAACCTACACCACATTCAACCATCGCTTCAGGCTCTCTTGGGTTCACCACCCCATCAGCACAACTGGGCACTCACCTTTATCCTTTAGGCTCCTTCGACCTCCACCCTCTGCAGCTTGAAGGTCCCTTCTCCACCAAAGCAGCTGTATTCTGTCACAGCACCGCTGGGAAGGAGCCAGGGCGAGGAGGTGTTTGTACAGGCAGGAGTTACGGCCATCGCCTGCTACTGACCGCATGCTCTGCTTAGCCAGCGAGAGCTAAGCTGCCTGGCCATAACTCAACACCGAAGCCGCCCGGGTGAGGTGGCAACTGACAATGGCGGGTTTGTGTACTTTGGAGGGGACTTTGTTAGTGGTAACCTCAGGGGACTTTGCTGCCCGGAAATGCTGGAAGCTTGTTGTGCTCATTAAAGGAGGGGAGGCTATGCAGTCGGCAAAGGCGGGAGCGTGCTGCTGAGCAATGCCCCCCGGCACGTCCCCACAGGTCCCCATGACATCATGGCAGGCAGCAGGTCCGGTCCTTGCCAGGGCTCAGGGTCCTCCAAGGGGACTGAGACCCCAAAGTGCCTCAGCCCCCTTTCTCATGTATCGGTGAAGGGAAGGGACGAAGCACTGTGGGAAGATGAGAGAGGCTAAAATCAGGCTTCTTTGGGTCTGCCCAGGGATAACCCGTGCCTCAGTTTCCCTGCAAAACCTGCTTGCGACATGCTGCGGCTCTGAAGGCAGAAGGGCAGCCAGAGCTCAGACGCCACGCTCAGCTCTGCTTCTCCAGAGAAAACAGGCAATGCTGAGCCCTGTGCATCCCCAGCGCTGATAGCAGGCATGAGCCAAGGCCCTGCTTTGGGGCTGGGCTCAGCTCCGCAGCTGAATCAGCAAATAATTAGCAGCGGCCAGAGCTGGGGGATTAGTATCCCTCTCCTCTCCAGCCATCCAGCATGGCTTAACCCTTTCATCTGCGTGTCTCCAAAGACCTGGAGCTTTTGGGTCTCCCTGGGGTAGATGCTGTTGTGGGGCTGGTGTTGCTGGGGGGTGCCCAGGGTGCAATGGTCAGTGTTCCCTTGCTGGAGCGGTGTCCTTGCCACAGTAGCAGCCAGGGAGCTGGCGCATGGCTCGGGGTGAGCCGTCAGTCCCATGCCTGGCGGCTCGTTTGTTCACCTCCGGGCAGCTCGATGACAGCGCTTCCCTTTACTACCAGCTGCAAAAACCTGGCAGCTGATTTAGGAGAGCTCCCGGGGCCCAAAATGTAAACCGTTTTTCACCAGGAATGTATAAGCAAGCCATAAAATAAGGGATTTGAGTCTGGTCACATGGGACAGGCCTCCCATAAAATTGAAGCATTGATCTGTATTTTAGTGAGCAGCTTCGAAGCTGCCTGGATGATTGAAGACCTGAGCTTTAACAAACTCTGTAATCTCCCACCATACATCTGAAGTGGCATGTTTGAAGTCCGAGGACGAGTTATTTATATTATTTGTATAATACACGGTGAAAGGACATTAGCCACAGCTCGAGCACCAGTGGCGGGTATTGCCTCCGGGCAGAGGGAAGCAGTGGCTCCGCAGCGCATCGTGCTGCATTGGGGCTGCCCCGCACGTAAGCACACACATGTGATGGACAAGGTGGCCTGAAACTGCAGGATCCAGCCATGCTAATGCACACCAATGCCATCCTGGCTGTCCTGTGCCATCTGCAGCTGCTGGGCTGGGACATATTGTCCTGCTCTGCTCTCCTGGTGGGGGTCACCCCCTTCCTGGCATGGGTTGCTCCCTTCCCACTAGGTCACCCCCTTCTCCATGTCTTTCACCCCCTTCCCAGCAAGTGTCACCTGTTCCTGGCATGTGTCACACTCTTCCCAGCATGTGTGCCACACCATCCTGGTGTGTGTCACCCCATTCCCAGTGTGTCACTCCTTCCTGGCATGCATCACACCATTCCCACCACGTCACCCGTTTCCAGCAGGTTAACCCATTTCCAGCATGTCACCCCCTTTCCAGGATGGATCAGCCTGCTCCTGGCGCGTGTCTCCACTGCAGGTGCCGGCCGGGCTGTGCTGGGTCACACCACTGCTCACGGAGTTCCCATTGCCTTGGCAAAGCCACGCAGGGAAAGAACACACTGCCACCTTTTCATTTCCATGGCCAAACTGGCCTCACCCATCAGCAACACAAAAATAGTTGGAGAAGTAGATATTCACTATAAGAAGTGTAAATTTGGGGGTAAACAAAATTATTTATAAATCCCAATCAAACTCAGAACGGCTTTAGCAAGGCAGGAGGGATGCGTGGGGTACAGGCTGAGAAAGGCCAAGCGCCATTTAAAAATGCAACTTGGTTTTCCATGTCTGAGAGAGGTTTCCTCTCCACCCTAAGTTCACTTTCTGTGATTTGAAGGGGTTAACCAAAAAATCGTTAAAATCTAGAAAGCATCTCCTCCAAAATCAAACTGAACCAGAACCATTCAGGTCACCTAAAGTACTTTGCAACCTTTAAATGAAGCTTCTTTGTAGTGTTTCTGCACCAAAATCTCCATGTTTCCCCGTTATATATTTTTGGGGACAGCTGTGAAACCCAAAGCAGCCAGTAAGTGTGTGGGAAAGGGGAGGTCTCGGTTTTGGTGGCAGGTCCTAAAATGTGGGTCTTGGTGAGACGCCTGCTGCCGTGCTGGAAGACCCTCTGGGGGGTGCTGGAGGGAAACCCAGCACAGGCAGCGGCACCATGCTGGCTTCCCCAAAATCCAATTTTTCTATTTCCTGCTTCTCTCTCTTGGACTCTCACTCATCTCAATAGCTGGCCCCAGGACATTATGATCCAAATAGCCTATAACCCCTGGAAAACCCCACAAGTCCCCCACTACATGAGCCACAGCTGGGGCAGGTGCAACAGCTTGGGCTCAGCCCGAGTTTTCCACTGCAGGCTTTGGGGATAGGTGGAAAATTGTGCAATACTCAGCCTCCAGCAAGTATTTTGTGGCGGCCAGAGCAGGGCTTGCATGCCCTTGGCGGGACGACGGCAGGCTGCGATTACTAAATCCCTTGCCCACTTAAGGCAGGCTCAGCGCTCCAGGCTACAGCAAGGCATATTTGAAATGCTTCGGGCCAAATTCGGACTCCTGTGCTATTCAGGCTTTCCAATGGTGGCCCTGGAAAACCCCCTCCCCAGGATAGCTCCTGGCTGTGCCACCGAACCTATGCCATCGGGGGGTCCTTGGGCTGGGCGCTGCTATGCCTGTGGGAGCCCTGGGATGGGGAGGCCAGGGGGAACAGGGTCTGCTTTGTCTCATGGATGCAGCCCCGAGCAGAAGAGCAGGACAAGGCGGCTGGGGCTGGCTGCTGCCGGGGGCTTCGGCAGCCTCACACCACGGTCCAGGCACAGAGGGGCCCGGCGGGGCCACCGTGACCCTCTCAGGGTGCATCACTCCCACCCAAGCAATGCCGCTGGAAAGGGAGCCAGTTAACTTGGTGCCACTTAAAAGAGGGATTAAGTGCACAAACCTGATAAGGGATTAGGAGGGTTATTTCTCACTCCCTCGCCAGTTACCAGATAGGATAGGGGCTGGGGCTGCTGGCGACGGGGCTGAGCTGTGGGACGGGAAGGGCGCGCAGCCCCCAGTGCTTTCGTCAGGGGAAGGCGGTGGAGCAAAGCCGCAATAAATGCCCAGCGTTTCACCACATGGGGAAATTATTAGGACAGATTTTTGGCAGGGGTCAGAGTGTCACTTTAATAGAGCCGGCTTTAACAAGAGAGTGTGTGTGTGTATGTGTTTTTGTGTGTGTTTGTGTGTGTGTGTGTTTGTGTTTGTGTGTTTGCAAGATGCCTGTGAAGTTCCCTTATCCCAGGGACATTGCTCCAGTTACCTGCTTGGCTTTCATCGACTGGGAAAATCAGGGTCTGGAAAGGACAGAGCCCATCGCTTTGTCCTGATGACCAAAACTCCCCACAGCCACTTGCTGTTTGGCCAGAGTTAAGTCTCAGACTGCATCTTGCAGGGAAATAATACAATTCAGCTCCTGCTTTGAACCCTTCTGCAGGAAGGCACAGCCCAGCCTTGGCCAACTGGCGTGTCCTGCCCTCCCGGCAGCAGACTGCGGGGCAGGTTTTACACCAAAACTGCCAGAGTCCTGTGACTGTGTGAAAATCAGCTTTTGTTAAAAAAAAAAAAAATTAAAAAGCTTTAAATGAGATCACTTAAAAAGGGGTGTGTGTGCATGTAAATAATTTTAAGTCAGTCTCAGAGGCTTTGCTTGCCTGACTCATGATTAGGGTTTTTTTATACATCACATCAGAAAATACCGTAAAACATACTTTCAAAGCCTCAGAGGATCTCGGCCTCCTTGGAGTATTCAAAAGCATCAATTACATGAGCATTATGGGCAGGATAGTATGTACGAACCCTGTTAAAAAGTCACCCTGAGACTTGTGCCTCTAAATCCCCTCGCTGCCCCCAGGGCTGGAACTGATTTCTGCCCGGGCTTCAGCACTAGGAAATGTTTCAGTTTAAAAAACATTGAAAAACATTAAAACCAGGCCATATGCAGTTATTATTGAGAAAATCCCACACAGATGGACTGCATTGAACCACGAGCAATTATTTTCTGCTGTTCTCGTGAGTTAATGAGATGATCAGAAGTCCCCGGCGGCTTTCCTTTGCCTGCAGATCTGTGCATCAACCTCCTCTTCTGCAGCCTGGGGCTGTGTGGTGCTGGCACGAGCCCCTTTGCCAGCCCTGGGGCTCCCTGCCAGGGGACTGAGAAGGCAGGAAAGGCAGACCCTCGTTTTTTACAGGGATGGCAGCTGTAAAGCCCAGGACCCAGCTTTTTTTGGTCCTGAATGTGTTTGGGTGTGCCTGCACATCAGGGACCCACACCCTGGCAGGAGCTGGTATTCTATGGCAAACCCGTGGCTGAGCAGGGGCTGCCAGGTTTTGGCATGGCACGGGCAGCTGAGACGAGAAAAAAAAAATTATTTTCCCTGTTCTAAATCAGGCTTGGCGCTATGCTGCCAGTGGGGACCTGTTTGCCACAACTGCTGAGTGTGGGGTTGCTAGTGCTGAGCCAGTCTCCGGGCACAGCAGCTGCCCCTACTGCTCCTCCTGCCAGCATTAGCCAGCATGGCAGCGATGGAGAGCCCTGGCTGGGCCAGACCATGGTTGTTTACATCCCTCGGTGCCTCTGCGCCGTCGGGAGCCCTGCAAATAGCCAGGCGTGATGCACACTCACTCCTCTGGCATGAGCAGAGCAGAAGGTGGCTGAGGTCTGCACCCTTATCAGCACCAGAGCCCTAATTACTGTCCTAACATCTAATACTCCAGGCTTGCCCAGTACCTTACGGGCCTGATTCCCTTAGACAGAAGCTGTTATTGTCCAGATGAGGGGTTTGAAGTCTTGCAAACACAAACCTATTCTCAAAGGGAATTTCTTTTGCTGACGCTTCCCAAGACAAAGAAACATTTCTGCCTGTGTGTTTGCAGATGGATCTGGCCTTATTCTTTCCCCCCTTTGGTATATCTGCAGCGCTGCCTGCTTCTGCTTTCAATAAGGAAGGGATGTGAGCAGGGGTCAGATGACCACCTTGGTGACGGGCAGGAGGGCAGACCCCGCTGCCAGTGGGGCTGCAGACCATTTTACCGGGGTGCTGGGCTGAACTCCACGCCATGGCTCTGGGGCTGTGAGCCCGGCCGCTGCAGGGAGGGCACGATGGCACAGTGAGGGCTGCGGGCTCGTCAGGGCGGTGAGCGTGGGACGAGGCAGGCTGGCACCAGGCAGCTGCCGGGCAGGGTGGCAGGAAGCCGCTACAGGCTGCTCTTCACAGGACATGGAGCTGGAAAAGCCGGCTTCCCCTGCTGTTCAGCTGCTCCAACGCTATTCACATGGACCTGGGCTGGATGTGGCCCCAGGCAGCTTCTTGTCAGCCCTCTCCCAAAATCTCTATTTATAACCAGGAAGTGGCCAGATCATTTCTTTGCACCAGTCACTCGCCTCCAGCGGGATGTGAGGCTGCCTGCTCTGGCCAGGATCAGCTGAGCAAAGCAGCAAAGGGAAATCCCGTGGCCTTTCCGCAATGTGAGTGAATCAGATTGTGCCTTGTTAGCGGCACACAAGGTGAGAGCCCGGCACTCGCCAAGCCCAGAGCAAAGTTCCTGCTGCCCACACCGGGATAAGGGCAGCCTCTCATATGCCAATGGAATCAGCAATTTAAAGAAGTAATCTGATCAGATGTAGCTAGTTATTATAACGGACCTGGTGACTTTAACAAGCTCCTGCACAGACTGGATTACAGCGGTCACTCATCCATAGTTCATTAGAGCTTCAGGAAGGGGATCCACAAGAAGTCATGAAATACGATCTCCTAATCACGCCTAAGCAGGAGAAGCCCAGCTATAAAGAAAATACCTTTTAAAAATACCCACGGAGTGAGTAAATCTCCCTAGTGCTAAAAGGCAACGAAAGTGGACGTGTGAGAGAAGGGGATCTGCTCATAGGATGAGTTTTCTGTACATGTGGTTAAAGAAACTTTGCACAAGGGTGGTGCGCTTGGGTGGAGGAACAGTGGTCCTTGTGGTTTTCATCGATTGATAAATATCTTTCTAATGGTTTTCTGGAGTTCCTGGGGAAAATAAATAAATATTGGCTGGGTCGAGGAATGAGACAGGCAGACCTGCTGTCCCCACGGGCAGCAGAGGCAGAGAGCCCAGAGGAGGGTCTGCCTGTCCTGGAGGGGTGCCCAGTTTCTGGTGTCCCTCTCAGTCCCAAACGCCCTCACCCAGTCTGAGGCTGGAAACATCACTTACGGCCAGTGAACAGCAGCCAGCTGGCACCCGTGCCACCAAGGTTTTTTCCTACTGATCCCATTCCCAGGAAGGGTGTTTGGCATCACCCCAGCTATCTGCTCACCAGGACAGCTCGCCAGGATGAGGATGCTCTTCTGAGCGTGGCACATCAGCTGGTGCCACCGGGTCATGTGTGTGCATCCCTGAGGCTGAGGGCATTGCCCAGCTCAGCTGGTGGGGCTGGGTGAGGTGGTGGCCCAGGGCTGGCTCAGGACTGGGAGGACAAGGAGAAGGTGGCATGGGACAGCTGGGGCAGTGGTGTCCCAACAGCTGGCAGTGATTTCAACAGCTGGTTCTGCTGAGATGAGCCATGTCCAGCCCCACCCCATGGGCGACAGGAAGCAGTAACATCCCTATGAACACAGGAGACAGCAGAGCTCCAGAAAATCCAGGGCCAGATCCACAACCCCTGCTCTGTGGGTGCAGGCAGCTCTTTTAACTGGGAAACCCACGTCACTCCATAGGCAAAGGAGGTGGCACAGCAGCAGCGATGCTGGCACGAAGGGATGCCCACGCAGGGCTTTCCAAGCAGGATGTTCAAAGAGAAACCCTGAGAAGATTCCTTGTCCCCTATAAACCACCCTGGACCTTATCAGGGAGAGCATTCAGCAAGCGATTAACTGAAGACTTCATTAATACCGCTGCAGCTGGGACTGCTCAGGGGCTTAACCTGAAGCATGTGCTTCTCTGGCTGAGGGTCTTAATGCACTTGGTGAACATCTGGATACAGCCCGCCCCTTCCAGACCTTTCTTCTCTCCACAGGCAATCGGGTTATCTGAAGGGGAAGGAAGCCTGAAAGCTGACTCTGTCCTCCAGGGCCGCTTTCATTCCTCGGCAGCCCCGGGGGATGATTTGGCAGTAAGGAGCATCGCGTAAAGGAATGTCCCGTGATGGACGGGGCTTAACGGGACACCTCTGCATGCAGTCCTTGGTGGAGCGGCCGCAAGCGCAAACCCTGACCCATTCCCAGCAGCCTCTTGGTGTTGGGAGGTGATGCTGGGGCTGAAGGAGGCCGAGGCTGAAGGACGAGGAGGCTGAAGGATGCCCATGCTCCCCCATGCAGTGGGGCAGACGCTTTCCCTCCAGACACCTCTGCACAGGCACTGGTACCTCTGGACGCGCAGGCTCTGCAGACTCCAAACGTCGAGAAATGTTTGACAGAGCAGCGTATGTATTCCAAACATTGTTTGATTCATGTTTTAAAGTCTCACTTGCAAGCATACTTCCCTGGCTCGGACATCAATCACTGCAAATATGTTCTTATAAACAAAGCAATACAGACTGACTGTCTCTTCCACCCCTACCATATGCAGGTCACAGGGCAGCACCCTGAGGAAAGGCACTTCCCAGCACATCCGAGCCCCCCCCCCGAAGGACACCAGCACAGGTAGCTGGGAAAAAGCAACAGGAAACCTGTTACCAGTGGCACGGTACTACCCAAAGGCATGTATCCCAAAGGAAGGCAGCCAACTCCTTCATCACCATGCTGAAGATGACTCGCTCCTGCTGCACAGCCGGTGCAGTAGGCTGGCTGTCCTCATGGTGACGAGCCGGCCCTTCTGCTCCTCATCTCTATTACTCCGTCCCTTGCAAAGACACATCCCTGTTGTTATGGGGATAATGTCCTGCCAGGCAGGGATGGGGGATGCCACGGTCAGGACAGAGTATTTCACAGCACCAAGGGTTCCTGCATGCAGCTGCACACTTACATGGGTAATGACAGCAGGTGCCTAATTTCATTTTATGTTTGCCTGATTGTCACATCTAATACCTCCAAGAAAGTCCCCTCTTTGGCATTAGGAACCTGCTGCACGTGGTGTAGACAGGGGCACATCACAGCTGGATGCTCCCTGCTGTCACTGCGCTGTCACCGCCTGCACTTCCCTGCCTGCAGAGATGCAGCACCATGCTGGGATGTGGTTGTACATGCTTCTTCCACCACTGTGGACATCCCACACCCTGTGAGCTCCAGCTCTTGCCATCACACGGCAGTGTCCCTGAAGCACACCCAGCTGTGGCACCACCCTTGCTGCTGGCCAGGCACCCTGAGAGTCCTTACAGAAGCAGTGAGACATGACAGGGGGGATGGTAAAAAATGTCTGCTCCAGATTCATGGGTTTTGGAGACTTTTTAAAGGAAGCTTCCATTCCCTAGGATGCTCTAGTAAAGTGTAGGATCCTGCCGGTAGGCGACTCTCACACTCCTCAGCCCTCTGTTTAGGAAAAATAAGTAGGAAAGAATCCAGCAGTGGCGCTTTCCTCCTGCTGCGCGAGATGGATTGGTGCTCACCACTGCAGGAAAACTGCCCCACCGTGATCTAACCCAGCACTTTGTCCTGAAATGCTCTGCTACAGCTAAATAAATGACTCCTCTGGAGCAGGGTGACACATTCCAGCCCCAGACAGTGACACTGACAGATGCAATCAGCCTGCAAGGTTTAATGGGAACATGGCACTTGTGGAGGCCGCACTGGGAAATTTATGAGGGATTCGGGAGAGGATGAGGAAAACTGACAGCGTTTGCTGGTGCGGGAGGGAGGAAGGTCCCCAATGGGGCAGCAGCCCAGCCATGGCACAGCAGTATTTATTGAGAGTGATTCAGTGGCAGGGTCCTGGCTGCAGGGAGAGGACAGCAGCGTGGTGGGACAAAAAAGAAATCCTGGCTCATTGTCAACAATGAGAGAGCAATCAGGAGGTGGTGGTGTGGCCACCTCCTGCATGGGAAGACCTCCTGCGTGGTCCCACCACAACTCCCGAATTGAGGAAAGCCCATCCTGCCATTGAGCATGCACAGAGCTGCATTTTCAGAGCAGCAGCATTGCATCCCACCTGGCTTTGAGCAAGCTCAAGCTCTCCCAGTGCCGTGCATCCAGCCACAAGCTACGAGCCACATCTAGCAAGTGATTCAGGTTTGTATGGTCCAGGGCTGAGCGCCAACCTACTGATGGGAGCCTGCTCACTGCCCAAGCTCCCCATTTTGGCTGAAGCACTAAGGTGAGGGAGGCTTTGGACACACACACTCTGAGTTTTCCTCCCCAGCTCTTTCCCTGCATCCTTGTCAGTGCAGGGCAGAGGGGCTGTATCAGTCTGTATCTCGCCTGGGTCAGCCCGGCACCAGCCGCCATGGCCGGAGATATCAGCAAGTGGTTCGGCCATAGGGCTCCTGGGAGGTGATTAGAGAGGAGGCAGCTTCTGCCCGGACCCAGCTGCCTTCCCGCAACACAGGGCAGAGCTCAGGGGCTGCCAGAGCCTGCCAGGATGTTTGGGGGGGCTGCACTGCTGTGGGGTATTTCCCTGCAGAGTGGCAAGGAGGGCATCCCCATCACGGGTCCTGCAGTCAGCTCCCTCCACTGAGGCACTGCTGCAAGGGTAGGAGAGGGGAAAAAAAATGTCTTGCTGCCATAGGGAGATTTACTGGGCTCGTTATCAGCACAGGAAGAGCTGGAGCTTAGGGGCAAATGGGAGATGCTTTGCCTATTGCGGTATTTTTTCCTACTGTGCTCTGACCCTGCAGGCTCACGCGGCGCAGGCAGGCGGCACGCTCAGCTCCGCCACTCGCTCGCCAGCAAGCTTTGCATGAGCCCCTTTGCCTCCAGCTCTTTGCTCGCCAAGGCAAGGGCTGCTCAGAGCTCCAAGCAACCATGTTCATTAAAAAAAGTGCTTTGTGTTTAAGTGCCAGTGTCCATAAGCCCAGCAGAGCCAGTGGCATAGCCAAATGCTGCAGCCCAGCTCTCCCGGATGGGGGCTGCTCTCTATATCTAGTGTGTTTGGGTCTCAGCAGCGGCTGTTAACTGGGAATGTGGTTTGTGACCACAACTGGGACCCAGAGATGGGTCGTTATGGGGCTTTTGTGAGTCTTCCCAGCCCCACTGCCCACTTGCAGCTCACAACAGCCTCACCACACTATCCCTGGGGCTTGTTTCCACAAGATCTCAAGGCTGTGGCCAGCTCTGAAATGAGAGGTTTTCTGCTGGAGAGACAGGATGTTACCCAGGGTTCATATTTTGTGCTTATTTGAACCCCCTGCAAATACATGGGGGAGCACAAGCGTGCTGGGGATATGGTGCATTACAGGGGTACATTCACCCACTATGGATGTGTGTGTGAGAGAGGGGGAGAAAAGACTTCCTCATCCCCTTTGCTAAATAATAACATCCATACAGAGACAAACAAGGTCTGAGCAAGGGAAATGCACCCGCAAAGGCCTTTATCTGGCAGAATCAGAGAAAGATCAGCGGCAGTGTGGGAAGCAAGCACGCTGCACACAGGAGACCCAGCCCATCTAGGGTTTCAGCTCTGGTTAATGACACTGCAAATTAAGCCTGTCATCTTTAGACGTGATGTTTCTTGTCATCTCAGCTCAAGAAAACAACAACCAGCCTCCAAAAGTGTGGTTTCACAGCGGCGTGCCCCCTTCTCCCCCCATCCCCTCCTAAGGAAAGGGGGATGCACTGGCCCTCGGGGCAGTGGGGATGCGTCACCAGGCGCTTGCTGCAGAGACCCTCCGCCCTGGGATTTCGGCATCATGCGGAGCTGATGAGGCTGAGACAGCTTCCTCCTGGAGAGCTGCGGTGAGGAGCAGCGCCCGTCCAAGAAGGATCCCAGTTCCCTTTATAAACTGGCAAGTTCTTGCAAATTCATTAATAATCATTTTTGCCCTATTGCACGGGTGTTGGGCTGAGCCCCTTAGCAGGGTTTCACTTTCACTGGGCTGGGCTTTCTGCATAAGGGGGGCAGCTGCATGCCAAAAATTCATCACCAAAGACCCTGGGGTAGAAATATCTGTGCCTAAATCACAGTCTAATGCCACTACCAGAAGAAACAGCACCATATATATGTAGAGACGCTATATATTTTTAAAAATATATTTATTTATTTATATATATTAATATATATATCTCCATGTGTGTATATATAAAAATACATCAGGACTGCTGGTGTGTATATTGCTGGCTTAGGAATTACTGGGATTTTTTTCCTGTGCTTTAGGTGTAAAATGGAGACAGTGAAAAAAAGAACTTTATGAAGAGCCTTGTCACCTTCTTGGGGAAGGGTGTTCATTTGTCCTGGGGTGAGTTTCCTCAGCTCCTGTATGGGATGGGCCCTTTGGAGAGGCCCTGTGAGCACCGGGGCAAGCTCGAAATGGATCTGAATGCTGGTCCAAAACCTTTCCCTGCCAAAACTCACCCCCTGCAAGCCTTCATCCTGGTGGAAAATACATCATGCTGAATACTCCAACATACTCCACTGGCCGGGACAACCGGCAGTGAAAGGCCGATGGTGGCCATCTCTTTGCCAGTGCCCTCCAGCTTTGGCCGGCTCCTGCAAAACATCCCTGGAGCTGCTTCGCCACCAGCACCAGCGAGTGGGTTTCACCCTGCTTCCCGGGGAGCTTTGGATTTATGGTGTAAAACAAACCTCTTTCTTTTGTCCAAACAAGATGCTTCCTGCAGAAATGGCTATTTTGGGTTGGGTTTTTTTTTATTTTAATGGCTTCTCAAAGAGCAGAACTTGTTCGCATGAAGTTGCTCCAAATGTTTCCAAGCAAAGTTTAAGAGAAAACTGGAGTTTCACTTAAGTATGTTTTAATGGGGAAGGCTTGTTTTTCCTTCATGTTCACTGTTCTTCTTGGAAAACACAGAGCCAAGAGCAGAAATGTCTTCAGCTCAAAGCAAACTATTTTGTTTCAGTTTTGAGAACCGGGGAGGGATCAGCATTTTTATGGGAGAAATTTTTTTCCTTCCAATAAGCTCCATTTTAAACAGTTTTTTTTCTCCAGAGCATATTAGGAGGAGTCGCATATTGACATACAATAAATAAAGTCATTATTCTCTGCAGATCTGGATTCACTTTTCACAGCACGTCCCCACCCTGTGACCCCCCAAGAGCAATGCGGCACCGCAGACCACGCTGACACAGGACAGCCAGCATATTGGGGCCTTTCCCCCCAGAACATCCCCCACCGTCCCCCTACACCCATGGGTGCCCTGAAGACATTGGCACAGCTGTGCTGGGTGCTGTGTCCCAGCTCGGGGCGGGGGATAACAAGATCTGGGGAGGCAAACCCAAAAACCGGGGCTGCCTGCATGCTGGGGAGCGGGACAGGTCAGCTTTGAAGATTTAATCAAAAAGATGTTTTCTCACCCAAACCACCTGCACTCGGAGCACTTCGCTGCCAGATAAAAGGACAGAGCGGAGGGTGGCAGGTACTGGGAGGGTGTCCCCCGGCGCAGTGTGGGGCTGGCAGGTCTGCAACGCGTTTGCAGTTGTGCATTTTGGAGCACATCCCAGAGCCGGTGGACGGGCCAGCGCTGGGATGCGGCGGCTCCCGGCAAAGAGCCGGGCAGCCCAACCAGCCCACGCCGTCTCCCCCTACAACACAGTTTTGCATGGGCTGTGCTTTTAAAACCGGGTGTGACAAGGCAGAGGGCTGGATACAGCCCATAGCCAGCAGCGACTTTGAGTGTGGAAATGTTGGTTTTAACTACAGAAACAGCTTCCTTACAGATCTCCAGATTCCCCCTACTTCTCCCTGTTTTTTTGGGGGGGACTGCAAAGCAAAACCCACGGGAAAACCACAAATAACTGTCCCCCCAGCCCCCTGCCATCTCCTCCCCTCAAAACTTGCATCCTAAAAAGGAAACTATTTGCAGCCCCAGTCTGATGTTGCCTGCACTCCTGCTTCTGCCACCTCCCGTTTATAAAATGGGTGAAAAAAGGGTGGAGAAAAGCACTAAAATTATTTAAAACCCCCAGCCCCCAAATAATTTTCAGTTGCAAAAAAAGTCTTAACAGATGCTTGTTAATTTTTAAAACCATCCCAATCTGCAGAAAACAAACCCGTCCTTGAGAAAAACCTCTCTCAGGATGCGCCGGGGGGAACCAGGGGAAGACCAGCCCCTTTGATCCCCTGGGAGTGGAGCAGTAACTCCTGCCCCTGGAGAAAAGGACCCCATGGATTCTGGGAGAGCTGAGGATAACCAGGGTAATAAGGCACTACAACTTGTCCTTATCCTCCTAAACTGGCAATGCTGGCGTAGCCCAGACCCGGCATGTGGCACTGCACAAACAGAACTGGAATTGCCCTGAAAACCTTATAGACAGAATGAAATCAAAACCGCAGGTGGATCTGCACGGGGAGGAGGGTGGGAAGCACGGATACTGGGAAATGGTCTCACCACTGGGAAAGGTGGGCAGGATGCTGCTCCCTGGCTCCGGCTGCTCCCCAGAGCCAGCACACCACACTGAGCCTGCGGCACAGCAGAGCCCCGTTAGAGCTTCCCGCCCTATTTCAGTGGCCTGTGCTGCTGTCGCCAGCCTTCGCCCACCACAAAGCCAAGCACAGGGGCTCCCTCTTACCTGCAATGTCATGCAAACACAGTGCAAGATAGGAGGAGCACCCCATGCCCAACCAACAAGCCAGGTCAGCCCCTGTGCAAGGCACAGGGCCAACGGAACAGGAGGGAAGTCCCTCTTTCAAGGAAGGTGGGATGGTGGTATGACCAGGGACCAGGGAAATCCCTCGTGCATGTGGGGCATGGTGGTTCCTGGGGTACCTGGTGTGGGAAGGACCCTGAGCTCAAACCGTGCCTCCTCCTGTTAAATGTCGCAAAGCAAGAGCCAACGGAGCAAAAGGCGAGAAGGCAAGTACTGGTGGCACCATGAGGACAAGATGGAGAGGAGAGGGAGAGGGAGAAAAGACACATCTCGTGTCACGACTCACCTCCCTTTTCCCCATCGGTGCATACGAGATGACCCAAACCTGCACCCACGTCCGGACAAGGGGAAAGTTGGCAGCAGGGAGCCCAGCCCTACCTCATCCAGATCTAGCAGTTTGTGTCCAGCCATGCCCCAAACCAGATGCTTTAGACAAAGACGCCAGGAGCTGCCTTAATAAGCACTTATGCAATCCTTCTCGCGCGGAGGAAATGTCTTTCCCAATCCCCAGCCATTAGCAGTTGGCTGATGCCCTGGAGCGGGACATTTTAGAGCCCTTGTAAATTTGCTTCAGGAGTGGAAAGTGGATGGAGGAGAGGAAGGTGCTGGTTTTTGTCAGGGACCTCTATCAGCCGGGAGCTCTTCGCTGCTCCCTGTGAGTGGAGAGGTGCCACTGTGGGTCAGCACCCAAACCCTGCCCCAGGCCAGGGGATTGGGGCAGAAGGATGATGGTGACACCTCCTGCCCCGGGGTCAGCACCCAGCCCCTGGGTTTTGGGGGTCAGTGTTGGTCCCAGCAGGGAATTTGAGTGAGGAAAGAAGAGGATTTAGGGCAGAAGCATCACTCCTGCTTCAGTGCAAAAGTTTCTTCTGGATTAAGAGAGATCAACTGGGGAGCAAGAGGGAGACATGCACACAGGTCACCTGGGCTGCCAGTCGGAGCTCATGGACCCGTTTCTTTTCCATCATCTCCAGTTGCATGTCCATGACGGGTAATGTAATATAAACAGAAATTCCCTTTATGGCGGGTAGACCCTCCTTCCACTGATTTCCATGGCAATCAGATGGGGGAAGAGCACTGTTTTAGTAAGACTTGGGGCACCCACGCCAGCTTGGAGTAATGATTTTGGGGCTGGTTCCAGCGGTGAGCTCCGAGGCTGCCCTTACCTTCCCTTTGCCTATTGTTTGCATCCAAATCTAATTGCAAATTGACATGAGCCGTCTTTGGGGAGCGGCTGCTCCACTCTGCTCCGTCAGCACAATGAGCCGTTGTTGATACGGCCACAGCAATTTTCCAGGTTAATTTATGGCCGCCACACCCCATTAGCGGCAATAAACGTGGAGCCCAGTTTTGCCGAAATTGTGAGTTACGATTTTTCAAATAAATACATTTTCCTATAAAACAGCACTCTGTTTAGTTTGAATGTTCCTCGCAGACACATCCATCTACATAAAATACACAGGAGAGGAAGCTGAGCTGTGACTTCGCGCTGATGACATAAAAACTTTTGTAAACACAATGTCATTTACAGTACGAGCAAGGAGAGAGGAAAAAAATAAACAGCGAGTGCCTGGCACATCCCTTCAGGAGCACATGGAAAATTTAATAATCTTTTTTTCCATAAAGCTTTGTTTTCCTTTTGATTTATCCAGACAGGGCAGTGGCTGCTGGGCCATAAATAGATTGTATTTCTCGAGAGGCAATGGTTGCAGTCATCCCTTATGTTGCTGGCGGGGCGGCGCGGGAGGTGTGTGTACAGTGAAGATGCCGCTGATTGCTGCTGGGAACAGGAGCATCCGGGCTCAGCACAGCACAGCCACCACCACGCTGGGTGCCCGGCTCATCCCCAGTTCCTCCTGCTCCTTTGGTGGGGCTTTGACAGCCCGAACCCCACCTGGGATTGTGTGCGTGATGTTGTAGGATGAAGCAGCCCAGTGATGTAGTTTGGGGGATGTGGGCAGTGTGAAGGCGCAGGCGTGCGCAAGCTCCCCTGCACCCCAGTGCTCCCCCAGCCCCTACAAGACCCATGCTGGCAGAGTAAGACACGTCATAAGCCCTTCTGGGAAGGAGGGATGCCCTGATGGGCTTTTACAGCTGTGCCACTCGTAGCCCAGCCTTGGCCATGACCCTGGTGCTGGGTCAAACTGACCTGATTTTGTTCACTTCTGCAGGTTCCCTCCCTCCTCACATGACCAGGAGGACAATAATCCCCCCCAGAGCAATGACACACATGCAGCTAGCCCCACACACCTCTCCTTGAAGCAGACTCTGTTTGTGCCTCAGTTTCCCAAGGCTTTTTGCAACCATTCCCCCCAGGCCTCCAGGAGCAGAACTGTTAGGAAGGTGCTGAGTGATTATTATTGCATTATTTCAGGCGAGTGCTATAAATACCCAGGGGCACCTTTAGACACAACCCAGCTGCCCGGGGGAGCTGGCTCAGCCCCGCTCCGCGCCTGCAGTGGCTGTCGGAGGGGGGGATCAGAGGCAGCAGCTGGGGGCCGAGGTACCTTGGGGCATAACCTGATGGAGGAACACGGGGGGGCGGCGAGGGGAGGGCTCCAGGGTGTCAGGGTTGGGACCTTCCCGGCTGCAACCCAGGGCTGTGGCGGAGCCTGGGGTGGGGAGGGGGTATGCGGGAGCAGGAGGGTGCCGGGATGCTGCAGGGAGACACTCGCAGGGAAGACAAGGGGAATATTTTATGGGGCTGCAATGTAAACAGAGCTGGAGCAGAGCCCCTTTTTATGGAGTCCCTGTCCTGCCAGGGCATCTGCCAAGACCCTGATTTACGCTCCTATTTAGATAAGGGAGCCAGAGCGGGGGGAGCAGAGCCGGCGTCAAAGTCACAGGACACCCCGGGCTGCCGCTTGCTGGGCGCTGATAAGGAGGTGACCGAGGGGCTGAGGCCAAAACTGCAGCCCCCGTCCCAGGACAGGGGATGGGTGCCGAGCTGGGTGGCTCCTGCTGGGGTTAGGGTGCTGGGGGCTGCAAAGACCTGGGATAACCTCACCCCCCGACATGCAGCACCAGCCCCCCCCCCGCCATCGGCCGGCTGTGAGGGCAGGAAATCTTTCTCTGAGAAGGATTTGAAGGAAAACAGGTGGAGAGAAATGTGGTTCCTCCTGCCATGCCAGCCATAAATCGCCTAATCCGAACCGCTCGGCGTTTCCCCCCGCGCGAGCAGGGAGATGTGAAATTAAAGAAACTCACCAAAAGTTTGAGAAGTGCTAAATTTGGACGCCATGACAAAGGCAGTCTGGTTTGATTTAGAAGGTGTCGGCATGAAAAGGGCTCCAGTTTTATTATTTTATTAAAGTACGAAAGATTAGAATGATTTTCCAAAGGAAAATCAACCCGCTAGTCCCACTATTTGCTCAGCTGAGCACTTCCAAACCGCACAGGGTCCAGAGAGCTCGGGGGGGTCGGGAGGGGGGATAAAGAAAGATAACGCCCGGGCTTGGGCTGGGCTTACCTGGCTCAGCGGCCAGAGGCTGGAGGTGGCTCTGATGCACGGCTCGAGGCAACGGCTCCGAGCTGGAGATGGCTGTGAGTGGCCTGGGCAATGTCGGGCTATGGGGGTGGCATTTATGGTTTGTTTTTTTTCTGGGGCGGGGGAGTGTTTTCCAGGGATGGGTTTGGGTGGCACAGACCCCAGCCTGGCAGTTTGCTGCATCGGGGCTTTTACATGGATGGGGAGAGGCTCAGTGAAGAGCCTGTCTTGTTGGTCAGGGGAGCAGGGCACTGCAGGTGATGCCAGCATGGGAAGGGGGGCATGAAGCAGGACCCCTGTCCTTCTCCCAGGAGGGGACCGGCCCCTGATGGCTCCAAGTGGGCTCAGGGATCCCACCCAGCCACTGGCATTCTGGAGGAAATCGGGGACACAACGCCCTACCCAATGCCTGACTCTAACAGGAGGGTAATCACTAGCAAATGTTTGCAGGGCGCTTGTTTAAAGGGGTGGGGAAGGGGGGGCTTTGCAGCAGCTAAGAACAAAGCGTGGGGAGCGAAGTGGGGCAGATCCGGTACGGCCGTCCCCCACTGGCCGCCGGAGCCTGGCAGAACTGGAGACCTGCTTGCACCCTGTCCCAGCCCCCCCGGCCTCCTGCCTTTGCAACTCGCCTTGTAACAACTAACGATGGAAAATCCGAGGCATTTAAGTGGCTCCCGAATCCGCCCGGGAACCGTGATTGAGAGAAGTCAAATAAAATTTGTCATCTTTAAAATGCAGGAGGACGTTAATGGTGTGTTAGCCCGGATGATTAATACAAGCGCCTGCAAACAACCCTCCAACGTTTCCACCCTCCACTGCAAGATGAATCGCTGGAAAGCGCCGTTAATCGCTAACATACCTTGGGCCCAAAGCCCCTTCCTGCCCCGCCGTGCTGTGATCGCCACCGCCGTGCCCAGGTTGTCCTCACTGGGAATAACCGGAGCAAGAGCGGGGTCAGCCCCAATGTCACCTGGCTGGGCTGGGGGCGAAGCGTGGGGTCTGGGACCCGTCACCCTGAGGATCTGTGTCCCATGGGTGCAGAGGCGAGTGGGACATGCTGCCGCTGCAGGGCCCCATGCTGGGCTAGGGTTTGGGGGCTGCGGTGAAGTACAAGATCCCAGCCCCAATGAGACCCCCCCCAGCCCTTCATGGCCAGGCTGGGACAGGGAAACACAGGGCAGGTCCCGACTTTGCTATCGTAAATATGTTTGTGTGTGTATAGAACCATCTTTATATACTTACGTATGTGTGTGCAGTGTCTGTGCATGGATGTGCAGCGGACACGTGTATTTATATGCCACGCACGCAATGCACATGCGCATACACACACCCCGCTCGTGTGTGTATGTAATATATATAGTGTCATTGTGTGTGCAGCATATGGGTGCTGCTGGTGTGTGTACAGAACGTATGTGGGCACAGTGAAGTGCGTGTGTGTAACATATTTGCGGGGTGCGTGCGTGCAGCACAGATAGGTGTGCGGTGTTTGCAGCATCGCTATGTTTGTGGTCTGTGCAGGCAACACGTCCGGCGGTTTGTGCAAGCAGCGTATGTGTGTAGCGTAACTGCATACGTGCGCAGCGTGTATTTGCGTGACACGGCTGTGTGAGCTGTGCACGCGTGCAGTGTGCCTGAAGGGGTGCAGCGCACATCTGTGTGAGCGTGCATTTGTGCAACATGCAAAACACACGTGGGAGACGTGCCCCATGTGCGGGGAGCCCGCCCCACCACCACTGCCGTGCCCAGCCCGGGGGCGCCCAGCCCAACCGCCCTCCGGTGCCTTCGCCTCCTCCTCCTCCTCCTCTCCCCACCACCCAGCTCCCCCGGCGGAGGCGGCGCAAACGCAGCACCGGGCGCCCCGCGCTGCCCGGCCGGCCCCGCCGCCTCCCCGCGCTCCGCTGCCACGGGGCGAGCCTTCCCCGCGTGGGGCCGGGACGCGCCGGCGCCGGGGCCGCCCGCTCCCCCCGCCACGGACTCCGGGGAGGCTCCCGGGAAGCAGAAAGCCCCCGGGTCACCGGCCGTCGGGGGTCCGGGTACCCGCGGCTCCCAACGCCCGCTGCTGCCTCTCGTCCCCTCGCCGGGCGCGGCGGCTTCTCCGTGGGGGCTCGGACCCCCCCCCCCCCCGCCCCGGGAGCGGGGAAGCGGACGGGATCGAAGAGCGACGGGGCGGGGGCTGGGGTCCCCCCCCTCGGGTCACTCCTCACCCCCTTCTCCCTGCAAGCAAGGAGCAAGCGGGAGGGGAGAGCAAACAGGGGAGGTGTGAGCCCAAATAAACCGAGTCAACAGCGCGGCGCACGCCCCCTCCGCCGCCCCGCTCCCCCCGGGGCCCCCGAGCATCCTCCCCTGCCCATTGGCTCCGCGGCGGGGGGGGGCCCCGGCCCTATATAAAGGCGGGGTTGGGAGGCTCCAGAAGGGGTTAAAAAAAAAAAAACCAACCCACCCAACCCCAAACCCCAAAGGCCAACGCAAACCCCAAAGCCGGCCAGCACCGTCGCAGCCCCTCGCCGGAGCCGCGCTCGCCGCCGCCGCCTCCCCGCCCGCCCGGCGGGGAGCGCCTCCCGCCCCGGCCATGGCGCGCTGCTGAGCGCGGCCCCCGGGGCCAGCGGGGCGGACCATGAACCTGGTGGGGGGCTACCAGCACCACCACCACCACCACCATCACCACCACATGCTGCACGACCCCTTCCTCTTCGGGCCGGCGGCGCGGTGTCACCAGGAGCGAGCCTATTTCCCCGGCTGGGTGTTAAACCCGGCCGAGGTGACCCCCGAGCTCGCCGGGCAAAGCCCGAGCTACGGCCCTGCCGAGTACGGCCCGGCCGGGCAGGGGCGGCTGGAGGCTCTCAGCGGCCGCCTGGGCCGGCGGAAAGGGGTCGGGGGACCCAAGAAAGAGCGCCGGAGGACGGAGAGCATCAACAGCGCCTTCGCCGAGCTCCGCGAGTGCATCCCCAACGTGCCCGCCGACACCAAGCTCTCCAAGATCAAGACCCTGCGCCTGGCCACCAGCTACATCGCCTACCTGATGGAGGTGCTGGCCAAGGACAGCCAGCCCGGGGACACCGAGGGCTTCAAAGCCGAGCTCAAGAAGGCCGACGGCAGGGAGAACAAGAGGAAACGGGAGACGGTAAGAGGCGGGCCGGGACCCCGCTGTCCCGCTCTTCCCGGGCCGGGAGCGTGCGGGGAAAGCCCCGGGGCTGGGAGGACACCCCCCCGCTGTTTTTTTTTTCCAGCCTAAAAATAAAAAAAAACACCCGTAGAGGGGTGGACCTCGGCGGAGAAAAGCTCGCCGCCTCTTGCCCCGATGGCTCCCGACGGGCCGGGCGGGCTCCCGAGCGCTCTCCCGCAGGGACGAACCCCGGGACCGGCCGCGGCGGATCCTCCGGCCCCTTCGGCCTTCCCCTCTCCCGGCCGCTTTCCCGGGACCGGGAGCGGGTGGGTTTCGGAGCCGCGGGGCTCAGCTGCAGCCCCGGACGGGCGCAGAGGTGCCGCTCCGCCGGGAGCCCGCTCCGCTCCTGACCGCTCCTTTCTCCCCCCATTCCCCGTCTCCTCTCCCGCAGCAGCCCGAGGTCTATTCGCAGCCTTTGGGCCACGGCGAGAAGAAGCTGAAGGGCCGGACGGGTTGGCCTCAGCAGGTCTGGGCTCTGGAACTGAACCCCTGAGGGCTGCCCCGACGGCGCTTCCCGCTCGCCCCTCCATGTGCAATGTCGGAGAGAGCCCGGCCTGGCCCCCGGAGCCCACCCAGGCGCAGGATGCGGGTACCCGGCCCGGCTCCCCCCTGCCCAGAGGGATGCTCCGCGGGAGACAAGGGACGGGCGCCTTGCGGGGACGGATCCTGCCCGCCCCGTCGGGGGCCATTTTCCCCCTCGCCCCTTCCCCAGTTTGCAGTACTCGTTGCTCCTTCCCGTTGTCAGCAGCGATCAGCAGCTCCTGCCCTCCCGGGCCGGGCTGAAACGGTTTGATTCGTTTGCTGTTGTAAATACGAGCCCCCGTCCCTGTCCCCGTCCGCTGCCTGACCGACGTGTGGCTGCGGTGAAACTACCTAGAGGTGCATTTGGGAACACTCCTGTGCCGGGTTTTCTACCTCAGATCTGCATGACCACTTCCCGAGGGACCGGGCGCGCCACACCACATATTTAAAACTGAATAATTAAAAAAAATTTAAATAAAATAAAATTTAAACTTTACGCAAACAGCCTCGGGTCCGACCCCTCTGCCTTCCCCCACTCCTGGGATCACGCTGCTGCGGCTGGGCTTCCTGCCTTCCTGCCCTCCTGCCCGCACGGGCAAGGTGTGCTGCGAGATTAAGGGCTCCCTTTAAGTCTGTGCCCTGCTGTGGGGCCGATCCGTACGAGGGAATTCCTTTCCGTGGGGCTCGGGCAGCTCCATGCGATCCTCTGGGAGTTTTTAATGCAGTGCTTGCTCACCCCAGGAGCTGGCAGGGCTCTGGGAATGCCTACCCGCAGTCTGCCCCAGGGCACAAACTGCCCCTGCCCTACAACCCCTTCCCTCCTGACCCAGGAGACCTGCTAGAGGGACCAGACTTGGATTTGGCTTGGTGAAGGATGGCAGGATCAGGCCTTTACAGCAGCTGGATGCCACGGGCACCGCAGAGCTGTGGATCCCCAGTTTTATTGTTGCCATGCAGAGAACCATGGCTCGGCTCCCCTCCCCTGCCCAGACAGCTCACTGGCATGGCTTGGGCACTGGCAGCACTTTCTCAGAGTCCCCTCTCAGGCACTGCCTTGGCCACATTTTGGAAGGAGCAACATCCCCTCCTCACCATCCATACACGACAAACACCACTAGCCTCGGACACACCAACGGTCACATAGCCCGAAGTCGTCTCTCTCACATCTCAGGCATAAACTCTTAATAATACTTAATAATTAAAGCCGAATCCTCCTTCCTTTATACCGTGCACACAGCTCCGTTACTGGAGGGTGGGTTCCAAGATTTGCGTACACGGGCTCAGGGCCCAATCCTGCATTCCCAGCCTGGCCGCCGTTCCCAGAGACGCCAGGATAAAACCTAACGCTCAGCCGGGGCAAAGAAAACCGAGATGGGGAAGAGTCATATGTTATTGTAGGGTTAATCTGAGGGCTTAGCTGGGAGCATTATATTTTCTATTTTAAACCAAGCTTTTGCTTGCAACTAAAGGTATAGAAATAATGATGCAATACCCATAAATCGCTGACACGTCGATCGATCTGTGTGTGTCCAGCCCCACACACCAAAACCACACCATCTCACCTGTGGGGAAGCAGCTCGGGTTTTATAACCACTTTGTGCGTGTGTACAAACACAGACGGATGGGCATGCACAAACGTTGGGGTGTATGGCCGGTGTAATTAAAGCTCGCAGAATGATCAGGCTGTGTGAATCAGCCTTCCCTCGCTTCGGACCCGCTGCCTTCCCCTCCCAGATCTGTTTTCTGATCTCTTTGAAGGAGGCTGAGATGAAAATTGACTGCCTGAGCATAGCAGTGCTTGCAGTGGTATTGTTTTGTTCAGGCTATAAAAAGTTTAGCCCAGCACCGAGTCCATGAGCGAAGCTAGAACAGGGCACTTCTAAAGCCAATTACGTGGAGGGGGGGGAAAGAAAAAAGAAAAAAAAGAAAAATCAGCCCCAAATATCCTCTTTTCTGGCTAAGTTTCACAGTCCCTTAAAGGGCTGATTTTTTACTGCAGAGCTCCCAAGCCATCCCTAACGCTGCAATCCAGCGCCCCATAAATATGTCCAGCCCCAAGCCTGTTTACATGTGCCAGCCGTATCCCCGTATCCCCACGGCACCAGTTGGGGCTGCCCCTCAGCGCTGCGTGAGAGAAAGGGCTAAACGGGGACCTGAGACTTACTCCGCTGCATAAGGCGGGGGGACTTTGCACAGGACTCCACATCCTCGGTGCTGGCACACCAGGGTCTATCTGGAACATCATTTGCAGCCTGGGACCGTCCCCCTACCCCACCAAAAACCTGGTGGGTTTTTTGGTTAGGGGTTTCCAGCTTTGCTTCGGGGAAGGGGGCACCCTGCACCGCCGGGGCGATGCTCTGCCTGCATCCACAGGATTGTTGCTTTTGTTACCACAAGTTTCTGGTGGCGGTACCTGCTGGCTGCACACTTCTGGGAAGGTGTCTCCAGTGCCAGCCTCCCTTACTCCTTCGTGATTTTGCAAGTTAAAACACTCTCCATTTCCACATCTGCAAAGGGTTTCCCTGCCCAGCAAGGGGATGGTCCTATGAGGTTGGCTCAGTGTTTTGGGGGAGGGTGGGTGAAAAACAAGCACTAAACATTTCCTGTACCCTGGGGCTTCGCTGCTCCCCAAAACGCACGCGTTGGAAGGGATGTATTTGCAAGCACTGAGCCCCCTTCCCCACCTCGGCACCGCACAGGCAGTTCTGCCGCCTGGAGCTGGGAAGGGGTGTTGATGCTGAGCCCAGCATTGGTTCCAGCCCAGGATGGGGTCACCCCTTCATCCCCAAAGGGAGAGGCGCTGCAGGGCGAGTGGGAGCCCTGCACAGGGGCAGCCTCTCTTCCCCAGGCAGCAAACCTGAGCGGCTGGGAGAGGCGTCTTGGCAGACTCCGGCAGGCAGCGTCAGGGCTCCCGGTGCTAGTTCCACCGAACCTGCGTGGAAGAAGAACAGTTTGGCCACAAGCTTTGAATTTTGGGCCATCTGAGAGCCCAGCTCATTGGCCAGGGGAGGTAGCCCTGCACACACTTACGGCTCGACCCTGCCGTGAACTTGATGCCTTTAGGAAGCATCATGCTCCCGGCACGCAGGCTTCAGTCTGCAGTTGCCTGAACAGAAAGACACGCATGCAGGGATCACTTGGCCCTGGGGCAACATCATACGTGCCGTGTCCCCTGCCGCTGGAATCCAGCCACGAGGGTCGGTGGAGGGGACCCAGCCATCCTACTGCCTGCCCTGCCCGGCCCCTCGCCCCACTGCCTGGCCAAGGGGGCAAGCGCTGGGGGCAGAGGGGTTGTCAGGCGCTTCCCAGCAAGCGCTCTGCACCCCTGGGGTTTGGTGTGCAAAGAAATGGCTCCTTTTTTGCCTTTTTTTTTTTTTGTCTACCTTCCTGCCAAGCCCAGACACTGCTTGTTGTTGTTGTAGGTATTTATGGGCCTGTTTATCTGATCTCGGGGGAGCCTATTCTTATCTCAGAAGCAGCAAGGGAAGGGTTACACTGGACAGCTTGGTAGACAGTATGGAGCCAAATAAAATACCAATCTGACAAAAAACAGAAAAAAAAGGAGAAAAAGGGAAACACACACCCAGCCCCAGTCACCCGCACACCCAGGAGTGTGAGGGCACCTGGAGCAAACCTGCAAGGCCAGGGGAGTGTCTGGTACTTCTGCACAGCTCCGCTTCCCTGCTCCCTGGGCTGGGTCCTGGAAGGGACGCGGCTCCACACGCACCCGACACCACCCTCCCCGGCGCAGAGGCTCAGGCAGCAGCCCCTGTATGAGCACGGTCCAGGCCGCGGGCTGGGACCCAGCTCAGCACGCCTTGGTCCCCAAAACGGCCGCTGGTTTCAGGCGGACAGCACAACCCCGGGCGAGAAACGGCCGGGCACAGAGCAGAGGAGAGCGCGTTGTCACCTCACTGAAAGAGGGGAAGAAAAAAAAAACCTTTTTTTTAAGTTTCAGGTCGGTTGTTATGGCAGTTCGGCCGTGTGATGCTGCTGTTCGCTGTTTCCTTGGGGTAGGAACAGAAATGTCCCTGCTCGGGAGGAGAGGCACAGGCGGTCCCCAGCCCCCGGCAGGGACTCGCTCAAGGTCGCCCCGAAGGTCACGGCCAGGGCCAGGGCTGCTGCCTCTCATCACGGGGCCTCTCTGGCCTGGCCCCAGCCAGTGACACAGGGCTGGGGGAGGCGTGGGGCAGGGGCACCCCTCGGACACCGCCCAGGGAGCCCCATCTCTGCTCTGGCCTCTCCAAGCCCAGGGGTGCAGCACGGCTGGGCCAGAGCGAGTAGGACTGGATGGGATGGGGGTGGATGGGATGTCCCCTCCTGCCATGCCAAGCAGGGGGGCAAGGGCATCCCCATGCCAGGGGTCCCCCCCAGTCCTTGCCCCCTCCCCACCCCGCAGCCACTCTAATTACCCACTCTTAAGGAAGCGCCTGGTAGTTCTGGACATTTAAGGTAGCCCCAGCCCCTCTCAGGAAGGGTAATTGGGCCATAATTTGTTTTCGGTGTCAAGATGGCGTCAAAGATAAGACAAAAATCTCCAGGTTTGGGGGCGAAAGAGACAGGAGAAATCCTGACCTGGGGCCGACCTCAGAGGAATGGCCACAAGCCCTAGTGAGTAACATGGCAGGTGAAAGATTTACTGCCAGAGGAGCTTTTTGATCCTCTCCCAACACTTGGAGCCTCTCAGCCCAGTTGCTGGCTCCCAAGTCAGACTGTCTGCTGGGAGTAGCGCTCAGGTGGGAAGGTTTTCTGTCCAAGAGGCTCCCTCAGCTGCGAAGTTCATGACATGCAATAGTTCTTCCTCAAATCTCCATGTGTCTGGAGTCATGTGATTCTGAGACCATCTAACAAGAAGACGCATTTCCAATCCACAGCCATAGAAATTATATCCAAGCACAGGAAGACTCTGGAGCGACAAGGCAGATGAAGGGTCCAACTTTTTTTTTTCCTTTCTTTTATTTGATATTTTAGAACAAACCCAAACTCTCTGGGTTTTCACCCCTGTGGCTGTCCCTACTTGGTTCTGTGAGCTCTGCTTGGGGTGTATTTCTCCATGCAGTTGCCTGTGCTGGGAGAAGACCAAGAGCACTGCACCTTGGGCCAACCTTCCCAAGACCGTCCTTCAGACAATGGACAAACTCAGCATCCACCCCATGCCCCTGCTTCTCCAAAGCCAACTGTTGTTTCTCCACTCCATGAAGGCCCTTTCCCTGGTTTTGGGAGAAGTGATTTACTCCTCGCACAAGACTCATGTGCTTGATGCGGGGTTAGCAAAGGTGCTCACCATGCCATTCTGCAGAATGACCCATCCTTGTCCTGCTCGGTGTGTGAGCAATCCCATTAGCAGGCATCTTCTCTAGCAGCGATGACACTCTGCTGCCAATTTCCCACTGACCTCCCATGACATCTCAGCACAGACCTCAGGTGAAGCTGGATGGTGGGGGGGTGGCACAGCAGCCCACTTGTGCCCCATGCAGCAGCTCGATTTAAGGTCCAGGATGGAAGCTGGCTGGGAGCTGGGGCTATCTGGTGGAGGATCAGTGCTGTACAGCTCAGGGCCGGGGGTAAAAACAGCCGGGCACTTTTCTCAGCAGGACTCTGTGCCGTCTCCATAGCTGTGAGGCGCTGGACAAGGTCTGTCTCTCCTGGTTGCTCCAAAGCTGAAGTGCAATAGCAAACCTGGAGCTGGCTGCAGATCAGAGGGGCCAAGGAGCCAGATGGACCTGTGGGAGCACAAGTGGGAAGCGCAGGCTGGTGGGAGGATATCTACCGGTGAGAGGAGAGTGAGACAGGCAGTTACCCAAGAGGCTTGAGCAGAGGGACTGCAAGGCAAGAGCATGCACTTAGAGCCTCGCCGATTCCTTGCGATGGATCCCTGAGGCGGGGAAGGTCCTTGCTTGCAAAGTTTCCTTTTTCCCTGCTTGTTCTTTTGCATGAGGAATTAAGGTCCTGACCACCCTGAAAGACTTTACAGTAACCAGAGAAGTAGGGGAATTTATGGCGTCACTAGCGGCTGAAAGCTGAGGAATTGAGAGGAAAAGGGATTTTTTTTTTCCTTAGACTGCAGCTACCTTGACAAAATTCTCATGGCCTGTAACTGACCCGCAGGAGCAGCTGGGGGGGATGTGGGGGCCAGAGCAGGCGGGTTTAATTGCCTCAGCCAGGAGCTCCTTCCCAAACTGCGAAGCTGGAAGGAGTTACGAGTCTGAGCTAGTGCATAAAGCTTGCATCAACCCCAAAACTCCCTTCTCTGCTCACCTTCACCGTTCAGCTTCCACTATTTTGGTCCCGTGTCTGATGGAGAGTGCAAGGACAGGCTTTGCACTAAAGCTCATCAGTTTCACTCAAACACAAGCCCGGGCTGCTGTGTTTTTAACAACTCTCCCTAAAAAACGTCCAGGAACCAAGCCAGCTGCTTCGGGCTAAACCCATGCAATTCCACACCCAATGCCCTTTTATGCTCCTATTTCTAGGAATGCGGCATAAAGAGGTGGGAAGGCCCGTGTGGAGATACCTTTGTTGGCCTGCTTTGGGAAGTGCATGAAGGACCTGGGGCAGATGAGCAGCAGGGAGGAGTGGGGAAAACAGGATCAGGAAAAGGAGAGAAGGGAGGAGGATGAGGCCTGGTGAGGGATAAGAGCTCCCTGGCACTGTAGTTTGTGCTAGTCGAATGAGAAAAGCCCTGTCTGTACCCAGTGCTATCACCGAGCCAATGGGACCTTCAACCTGCTTTTTAACCCCAGGAAAATAGAGACACAGAGGGCTGAGGTGAGTCGAGGCCAGCAGTAGTGCACCAAGGGCTCTGCTTTCTGTATGAGTGTCAGGGTTTATGGCCAGTAAACCAGTGGAAATTCCAGGAAAAAAAAAATGAAATAACCTAGTTCTGTTGGGAAGGTGAGTGTGGAACAATGAGAACATCAACCTGCAGGGCACAGGGGTCCTTCCAGGGCAGACTGGACAGGGAGGAGCTGAACAGTCCTGTTTTGGGACACCTACAGGGATCCTGGCTGCCCTCTGTGGCTGGCCAGGGCTGGGAAGGTGCTGGGCTGTTTCCCCCCACATCTCTGTGCAGAGGGTCTGGATGTGGCGCCTGCCTTTCCCACTCCAGCCCGATGAAGGGCCTGCAATTTGGACAGCAAGCCACCAAACAGGAGATCAGATTGCTCAGGGCTGCCTGCCAGGCCATGGCTGCCGGCCTGCCGTCTGCTCAACAGGCGCAGGAGCTGGCGAAAACCCAGACACCAAACTGAGCTACGAACGAGCTGGTTCCAGGACCACTGGATACAACCCACCACCTTCCCTTTTCTAAAGACAGACTTGCCCACACAGGCATCAACACCAGGAGGAGACACAAGGAACACTCCCACACCTCTTGGACTCAGAGGCCCCTCTCTGCCTTGCGAGCACAGCTGGGCTAGTGAGCTTGCTGATGCGGTGCCCGTCACCGTGCTCTCTGGTCCCTGGCAGTCCATACATGTGGTAGGAGGAGCAGCAGAGCCATCTCAGCTACCTGACACTTCCCTCTTCCCCTGTCTCGAAGTCTCTGCTCTTCCCCACAGGTACCTTGGTGCTCCCTGCTGAGGATGCCGCAGCAATCACGGAGTACTTCCTGCAACACGGAAAGGATCTTGGAGAAAGTTCCAAAAACAATTAAGTAAAAGCACATTAGGGGCTTTGAGGTACTTAGGGAAGAAGCCAACACTGCCTGCAAGCCTAAGAGATGTGAAATCAGCTCCAGCTCCTGGCAAAGTGAGATTGAGTGCTGGCAAAGCCGTGCAGTCATCCCTTATTGGATACAGGGGAAATAAAAAAAAAAAAGGAAAACAGAAAAGCCAGCCGTAAGGCTCTCCCCTGCACACTCAGCCTGCTCAACTACATCTCTAAAACATAAAACCATTAAATCCACATTCGCCTTTTTCCCCAGTCCTCTGTGCTGCCCTTTCTGCTGGGGAGCAGAGAACCGAAGCCTGGTTTCCATCAATGTTGTGAGGAGGCTGTAGGAGGGCTCACGCAGGGAATCGGACGTGTTCAATTTCAATGTCCAACCAGGAAAAAAAACAAAACAAAAGAAAAAACCAACCCAAACAAACCATTTTTATGATCGCCGCATCCCACTACAGCATAATCCCGCTTCCGGAATCTGACAAGTACAGCCAGCTCCTCCTGAGGAGGCATCTTTGGGACGGGAAAATGGCTTTGGTCCCCCGGCAGCTGCCCTGGGCTCAGAGGTGCAGCTGCAGGGCACCCACCACCCGGGTTACTGAGCTAACACTGCCCTCGCACGGCAGCAGGGAGTGGAGAGAGAGAGGGACATGCAGTTTTAGGCCCATCAGATCAATCTGCTGGTTGCTTAGTTTCTCAGTGTGATTACATTAAAAAGTCTGAGCAGATTCCTCCGTGGTTTTGAGCTTGAAATCTGTGGGTTTCCTGGCAGGGACCAAACATGAGATCAAGCAGCATTATTCATTAGTCTATGCAAATAACAGAGTAACTGGCAGAGTTTACTTCTATCACCGGAGTTTCCGTTATACCCTCTCATAGCTAAAGACAGCACCTGCACAACAGGTTGCTGCTTACAGCTGTCCTCCTTCGGCCCTTCTGCCTTTCCTCCCTGGGCAGGACACCTTCCCACTCTGCTGGCCAAAGAGCCCACACTCATCAATTTGGGAAAGCAAATCGCAGAATCACAGAACGGTGGGGGTTGGAAGGGACCTCTGGTGGTCATCTCGTCCAACCCCCTGCTTGAGCAGGGACACCCAGAGCAGGGGGCACAAGAACATGTCCAGGCAAGTTTTGAACGTCTCCAGGGAAGGAGACTCCACAACCTCCCTGTGCAGCCTGTGCCACTGCTCTGGCACCTGCACAGTGAAGAATTTTTCTTTTGTGTTTAGGTGTAATATGACCCCAAGGGTTTGCTGCCCTTGTCCTCACGTGAAGACTTCTCCCTGACACCTCCTAAAAAAGCTTGACAACACACAGGTGATGCCCTGTGAAGTGATCCACCCTTGCTCCTCATTTGTTGGTGCTCACCCATGTCACCTCTAGTCTTGCCTTCTTCAGCTGAGAGCATCCTGCAACAGGGACAACACTCTCGTAGCACGGCAGCACACTGCCTCACACAAAAACATCCCGGACCATTGCAAAGGCCTCCAGACAAGCCCACAAACGCAGGCACTGAGGACACTGGGATCCGTTTGTGATGTGCCAGCTCAGCCTCTGCCAGCTCTCCAACACATCAAGGTCAGTCTTCAGCTAAGAGAATATTAAGGTCAAACATAACTACTAGTCATTGATTGTTTCTCACAGCTTAGTAAAGCATCAACACATTCAGCTAAGGTCTCCTCCCCGCAGTTCCCTCTCCCTTGCTACCGAACACTAATACCCTGGGATGCAGGACAGAGGGCACCGAGTGTCTCCTGCATGCACCACTGGCAGTATAAATGGGGACTTTGCATGGCTGGCAGTCACATACAGCAGCAATGCAACCTGCCATCCTCCTCCCAGCAGGCATTTTATCCCTCGCCATGAAATGAATGACGATAAGCAGACAGGTCAGTTGGCTGTAGGACAGCACCAAGGAATAACGCAGTGCAATTTTATTTGATAGTGATAAATTCAGGTCATGTATTTTGAGTGTAAAGCTCTCGACATCCTATCATCTTTCTCTGTGAGAGCCCAAGTGTCCAACAAGCTACATTACAACCTCTTTCCTGGTTAAAAATCAGGGCTAAAGCATGCTTCAGACAGCGCCAGCAGAGCCTTAGGAAATGCCTTGACAGGGTTCAGGAGAACAAGTATTCAAGCTCCAGTTTCTGGCATCACTCACTTCCTCACTGCAGCAAAAAAGTGAGGCGTCTTTGCCTCCAAGGCTGGTGGTCAGGAAGAAGAGCAATATGGGAAAAAGAAATGAAAGAAAGCACTACAGGGAAAAGGATGTTGTAGCCTAAACTGATTAAACATTGAGATCCTACGTGTCAGCATTGCTCTGGAGTAGTGCCCACCTTGTCAGCTGGGCACGCAGCTTCAACTCTGGACAACAGGAGCTAGAAGTCGTGCATGGAACGTATGCCAGGGTGTACCTGAGAGGGATGCAGAAGCACAGGGTTGAACTAGACATAAAGAAAATTAAGAAACATGGATGAAATGAGACATTGCACTTGATTAACACGTTCATGATAGAAGGGGGAAAGAAATATCCCCATCATAGAAAAGCCGAACACTCCCCAAAATGCAAGGTCTTGTGGCTCTCTCCAACAACATCCATCCATCTTGTGAGCTCTTTTTGTTGCATTCAGAAGACTCCATCACTTGCATCCACGCAACCTACACAGGTTTGTCACAAAATAACCCATCACCTGAGCTTTCTGCTTCAGGCTTGCCATACCCTAGTCAGCAGTGCTGTTCTGCCCTCCACCTCTGCAGTATTTTCACCCCTGGGAAGTGGGTGGGAAATGACAGTGAGTCAGAGAAGCCTGGCACAAAACATCCACGCAAAGCAAAACTCCATTGGCTCTGGAGCCAACAGTGCAAAGGGCAGAAAGGCAAACAGAAGGGAATGTAGGCCTTGTTGCTAGATAGATCATTTATTAAAGTGAAATTCAGCATTTTATCTTTGTCAGACAGTACAGAGTTAAAGTCTCATACACAGTGGAAGCAGGACATTTCCTATACCTCAGAGAAATGAGTTCTACAGTTTTTGCTATAAGTTACTAAGTTGCTTTAACAATACACAGCTATATTACACAGTTAAAAATACAAGGTGTCCAAAACATTTGGCATAAGATCAGCACAATACATGGAGGCCAGAAACAGAAGAGGGAACACAGTTTTTTCTCTCCCAGTAAGCCCACTAAGACTCCAAGCCATTCTGCAAGTTACCTGCTATTCCCCTCCCCTGCACCGTAGCCACAAAGCAGAGAGCTGTGGCTCGGGCAGGAGCAAACCCAGCCCTGTTAGGGCTCAGCTAAGTAAGAGGCTCCTGGAGCCTGCTGATGTACAGGATGGCCTACAGAGTCGCTTGCAAGGGAAGTTCAGGTTTAAGGCAGGAGCCCCCCTCCTCTCCCCACACTTTCTTCAACCATTTAATTCATTCCAAACAGATGTGTTCACAGGCAAATCAAAAACGCGAGACGAGGGATAGCTGTGAAAAGTGCAAGGAGTATCTTACATCATAACAGTTCATTTGCACTTCGAAAGTGGAAAATGAAAACTCCCTAACTTGATAAACTAGAGATGGCTAAAGGGCATCAGTGACAAGAGGAGTGAGGCATCAATAACATTCCTTCACCTTTGGGACTTTTCAGTCAATACTACTCTGGGCAGTACCAGGGCTCCTTCGCAGAGGAGGCTAGCTTGTGTTACCCACTCTTTTAAATCGTAGAGGCAAAGTGACTCTAGTGCTCTGGGGAAGTATAACGATCTGTGAATTTAAATAAACAGTCCCCCAGCAGACCATTTCTCTCCCCTCCAACTGCAGTTGCTGCTGAAGATCTCCCAATGGTATTTACATTTGGCTCAACCAAAAGACGTAAAGTGCACAGCTCCCCCCTTCTTCCCCTCTCATAAAACATCCATTACAAGAGCTAACACAGAACAAATCTTCCTCCACATTGCTAGCTGTGGAAGCATGTTTTGTTCAGTCTCTCTGTGGGCCACGTCCTGTTTCATCTTCTCTGTGTCATCTTGACCTGCTTGAAAACTCGCACTTACCGTGGGTTATTTTGGCTCTTGATTTCAGAGCCTCTCTGAAGCCAGCTTGCGCTTAAGACTAACTTTAAATACCAGACTTGATATGTTTTGGTCAAGTCTCGCACTCCAGGCTATCTAGTGGTTTACAGCCATATTTCTAAGGAAAACTGGGACACCAGCGTACTGGGTACAAGTGGTACAAACCTGCCCGCCCTGCTTTTCTCAGGCCAAGCATCTGAAGTGCCTGGCAAAAGAAAGATCAGCTTTTAATGCAACTGTTTACTTCAGGTTGATATACAATATTGTTTGATACACAGAAATTTGGAGAAAAAAAAAGGCAGTCTAACACAGCCTCCTTGGATATATTTGCACTTTTCAGCCATCAGATTGCCACCAACTCTAGTCCTCGCGTGCTTCCAACTCCCTTCAGTTCAGCTCAAGCCAATAACTACAAGCAATGATTTCTTCTTCTTCCCTTCAAGTGAGCAGAGGGTCAGCATACAGGATGAAATTAACCCCGGAAGAGACATTTCCGCCTTATTTGGATTTCATACTAATGGCTTTGGATCTATTCAGAAGTCCAATAAAGTTAATGCAGCTCTTCAATGAGAATTGAATTAAGCTATGTAATTGAGTTAGGCTATATAATGGCCGGAGGGCTTCCAAGATGATTCCTCTGCCCCAGGGTGAATGTCACCTATGCAGGCTTGTAAGAAATAAGCTTCCACTATTATAAATGGAAGATGACATCTGGTCATCCTCCATGCCCCCAAGGCTTGTGCTCCATGGTTCAAAGCTAGACAGAATTTAAGGCCCATCTGTGAAAAGCAAAATGTAAAGGAAAAAAAAAAAATCTTATCATACCAGCCAAACCGATTTGGGTCTTCCACCTTTCCAACAAGTCCCATCTAAAAGTGCTGAGAAAATGTCCCACCTCATGGCTTCACAAGTGTGAGGTTCAAACACATTTACTTTGAAGTTTAAAACAAAAAGTTGGAAAGTCTTTTTTAATTGGCATGCAGCATAAGGAGTCAAATACACAGAATGGTATTATACAGAAAGACAATTGCATTGTTGCGTTTTCTGGTTATTAGACACTAAATGCTTTTCAAGAATCACAGGCACCCTGAACATGGATATTGCTACTGAATTGACGTGTGATCTCAGTTTATAGCATGGGAGCCATAAAGTGGCTAACCCTTCCAACAAGACATCGGCTTTCTTTTGCTCAAGGCGTGTTGCTCTGGCTAAGTTAAGAACAAGGTAATAAGGCATTTGCAAGGGTTTATAAGGCCATGGGGTCTGACAGCCAAAGATTTCTGTTTCTTTGGTGTCTTGCCTCCAAGCTTTCCACCTTATAAACAACTGCTAATGGCTGGTAAACATCTCTTCATCATCACGCTTCACTAATTTTTTTTCAAAAAAGTATAGTTGCTTTAAGATTGAAACCAACAAGGATCACATTTCACATCAATTGCCTATTTTCAGAAAAGAAAAAAAAAGTTTCCTGGATACCACCTCTGCACAAAAGCATTCCAGTGAATACACCTGAACAGATGGAACCTGCCACCATATTTCCTTGAAAGAATCATTTTGCTGCTGGCTGCTAAAACACCCCAACAGATTTATTTACTCTTAAAAATAAAACAAAACAAAATACAACAACAAAAAAGTAAACCCCAAACAAACTACATTTTTACAGTTTTGGTCTAGAAGTTACAATGAGGCATAACCACCTCAACTCAGAAACTCATTTTCCCTTGGTAACATCCTCTGATTGCATGAGCAGTTAGCATGCAGTCAGAGAACGTACCCTTTTAGCTCTCTGTCCTGAATGAGAGAAGCCAGATCATGTTAACTGATGTGGGAATTACTCCATCCTTTCAATAAGGAAAGGACCAGTGTAATTAGGAAATTGTTAAACATTCATGAAATACCGATGCAAGACATTCTCTCCTCATTCCTGGAACCTCTCTCCTGGCTGATATTCTTGAAATCCATACTGAATTGAACAAGGAAATGCTGAAACAATCACACTCCCCAAAACATCACAAATGGCACATGTACCATGACAGAGTGTTTTTGCCTATGACACAGGACTTAGAGATGTTGACGTTTGTGGAACATGTTTTTGGAGTATTAGCAAACACTTCAGAGCTGATGGGAACAGCTTGCTTTAAATTGTGCCTTGATTTTTAAAGAGACCCCGAGAGAGCTTCAGCAAGAGCTTCACTATGTGAACCCTTCACACCTTATGAAACATGATGCAGTACTAAGCTGGGATCGTGACCTGTGTGTTTAGCTCTTCAACAAAGCTTCATCCAGTTTTGGAATATTAAAACCTGCCATTGACAAAATGCTAGCCAAAGTTGTCTACTGCTCGGTTCATTGATTAAGGCTTACTGAGAATATACTCGGTGTGTGGAGTCTTGGCATCTTGTAACAGAATGGAGACATTGGTTCGGACAGCAAAGAAACAGAGTGGTGCTTTAAATCATGAGATCCCCTTGAGTAGGATTTGAGGTCACTGGAGAACAGTCAGTCTTGACCAACACTCTTATAAGCGTCTTTTGCCAAAATAACCACTTTGTAATTTGTAAGGACACCTTGGCTTTAAATAACAAAATCAGAGGGATCTCCTCCTATGGCGCCCAGTTAAAGAGCACCAGCATGCCACCCTCCGCTCCCACAGCTCTTATGAAAGCACACGTAATGCTCACAAAAGGCAATTGCTTCGATATTTTTTGCCTATTGCAAAGACAGATGAAATGCATCCTGCCCCAGTCAGTTCGCTCCCCGGTTATGGTGCTATACCCATTAGCGTAAGTCTGCTTTATACTGAACAGAGACTGCCAAGCCTGCTAATCCACACAGCAGTTTTGTGACACCTGCTAAAGACTAGCTTCAGTATAAAATTCACATCACTTGTGAGTGATACCTGATTAGACAGAGTGATTAAGGGACAGATGTCTTAAGCCATTGTTTCACCTACCATCACTGAGCCCTGAATACATGGGAAATACACATAAGTGAATTAAAAGAGCATTCTACCAACATGATCAAACCCAGCAAATAAGCTGTATTTGCCTTAATACCACCTTCTGATGAAATGCAGAAGTTTTTAAACACTTACAGACAATTAATGAGTTCTCAAATAAGAAAAATTAGAAAAAGAGACTGCAGAGAGTTGTTTGGCATCAATGTCAGAAGGGGGCAGGTGGAAAAATAGTAAAAAAAAAATTTCCGACTAGTCAAGTAGTGTTCACTGCAGTAGATTTGGTGAGCTGGAGCATTTGTAGAAGTTTGGGACTTGAAGCACTGACTCAAGGCAAGACAGAGCGTGTAGTAGGGGAGCAAGCTTCAGACAAACTTCTGACCCATGCACCTCAATAATGAATTTTATCGGTGCTGCTATTCCAGTCCTGCGCCAAGACAAACTGCATGGTGGTTTGTGATGCAGCCTGAATTCAGTGAAAAAATTCCATCTGTGATCCAAATTGCACCGAGATGCAGATTTCCAGAAATGGTTTAAAACACTGAGTTGATAAACTCCACAGTCCTACATGTTTACTTGATTTTCCCATTATCCTCATTTCTTTATTCCAATGTGACTTTGAAATGAGGGGAAGAAGTCTTCAGAAACATGCTGGGCACATGTTTGTTTTCAAATACTCCTGATAAGAATGTCTGTAATTTTTTTCTGTCATCCAGACTTACTGCATTTTGAAAAAGTTTTACAATATAATTCAACAGTTTTTATATACCTAAAATGCACAATACCATCTGTTCCTTCAAGGTCTCTCTTATTCCAAGTCTTGTTAATCTTCATTCTAGTTGCTTGCTACCTTCTGATTTCTGGTCCAGCCTGCTCTTGTTGTTCTTCACCATATAGATGAAATACGCAAGCGTCTCTTTCTCATTCACAGGAATATTCCTGAAGTGACGACTGACAGTCTGGAAGGAGAACATGTAAAGAGACAGACATTCTGAAATTAAAAAGTAGTAAAAAAAGTAAAAAATAATCAGAATGCGGTTTCTCTTCACTTTCCAAAAACGATCTTATGGCCACCGAGCATAATACACTTTTAGTCAAACATGCACCAATTCAAACTGTCAGTCCTCATTTACCTCTCTCTCTTTACAGCTGGAATGTGCATATGAACATAGCATAGTCTTGCTATGTCAGCAGTATTTGCAGCCAACCTACAAGCGGAATTTGGAAGCCAGAATGTCCTCCTGCCAAAGCAGCACAGCCTCTCCTAAGCGGCGTTCCATGCTGAGATTATTTGGAGAGCAAGTTTCCCCTGCATCTCGGTGTTTCAAAGGAGAGTGTCAGAAATATTGAAACGCTTTGCTGTGTGAACCACATGTAACAAAGTTTTAGAGTCCAAAGGAGAACACATTGGATAAGCTTTCACTGGAAGGAACGCCGGGAGATTTGCAATGCGAGGGTTAGGATTTGGTTAGGGCTACCCCTCTCTGATACTAACATAAGCCCTGAACCATTAACTGCTTTTTCCTCAGAAAACAAACGTAGAAAACATGTTGGAGCTGGATGAGATCTGCTTCTCATAAGGAAGAAGCTCTGTTTTGGTACACAACACAGCTCCAGAACTGGATGTTGATGCAGGCTGAGCAATAAGTCACTCCAAGAAGATTTATGGAAGTTTTGAGTTTTCCTTACGGTGGGGTAGCAGCAGGAGTCTAAGAGCCTCAGGCAGCAGTGATTCAAGCATGGGAGCTGGACGAGGATCCAGCGTAGGGTCAAAGCTGCTCAGACTTCACAGGAAATCTGGGAAGTGTGTGACAACTTTAAGTTAGGCTCCCTTTATTTTCCGCTTGCATAGTAGTTTTGTTTTGTTTTTTTTTTTTTTTCCTCCTCTGGCACGTTCATGGTAAATTGCCTAAGTAAGTAGTCCTTCATGGCAGGAGGTAGCTGAGAGACTATGAACTTACGAACTGGTTAGTTAGACTGTGACAAATCAGAACTAGCAATGAGGACATACACCCACCCTGCTTCATTCACCTTACTCCTACATGCAATACACTACACATTCTCTATATTCTGTATATTCATTCCCTGCTTGATTTTGAAAGAGAGCAAGACAGTGTCTTTTGGTCTGCTGGTTGTTGTTCTTTAAAGCAAAAGCAAAACAGTCAGTTTTGGGCAGATGGTTGTGAAAGCCTCAGCTTACAAGAACAACCTCGTTACCATTCAGTAACTGCTACAGTGTTTTCAAGTTTAGACAAGATTTTTCCAACAGAATGCCTTCAGGTCAAGTCAAGAAAGAGAGCAGAGCAGATGCACACCAAGCACAGCTAGCCCAAATAATGGAGTTACAGAGAGTTCTTTCTTAACAAGTACCCCACATGGTGAGAAAGCAGCAGTAGAGGCCCTTGAGGAAAGAGCCTTTTATTGACTTGATACAGAATCATAAGACATCAGGACAAGGGAGGGAAATAAGGAATATCGAGTCATCGTCAGTGATTTTGCCTTTAATAAGAAGCAATTCCAACTAGTCTGAGTGCCTGCGAGGACAGAAAAACTCTGAGGCACGTAAGGTGACTAGTAGTGTGTAAGTCTGAATTTCAATACAACAGCCATCTTCAGTTTAACACCTAAGCCACTGGAAACTAGGTTCTGCTTCCTAAAGGCGATGGATTGTGACTATGAACAAGGAGGGAAAGGAAGCAGAGAAAAGCAAGTTACTAAAACATGCTTCCAGGAGCCAGCTTCCATGCATTCCATGGCCACCCCAGGTGAAAGAAAGCATGCAGCTTTCTGTTGGCGTCATCCCCAGAAACCTTTCGCAGAGCACACGGTACATACTAGCAAGAGCGTCACTAAGGGTATTAGTGTCCAGGAAATGTGCACTTCAGCAAAGGAGATAAAAAGCTTTTTTAATAACAGAGATGATGCTACCTCTGTCGTCACTTACTTCTGCTAGCTGAGCCTTGTTGAGTCCAGGCCTAGTCTGCAACTTATAGTGTCTCTTGTAACGTCGCAGAGTGTTCACTTGGAGCTGGAACAAGTCAACCTGGAAGCGATGCAGAGAAGAGGGGATGAGCGCTACCTTTAGCTTCTGTTAGGCAGAAATGTAGAGTTACCTAAAAATAACTATTTCTTCCTCAGCAGGACTGCTCCTTGCCTGCACTCAGAACCACATTGGTTTCCCTTACTGACAAATCTAAGTATATTTTGTATTTGTTAATGCTAAAGGACCAAAATAGCCTCAGGGAAATACAAAATTTTGTTCTGGTTCACATGCTGTCAACAGAATTGCTGGCCAATTTCTGCTCTCAATTACACCTCTGCAACCTCCAAGCAAAGGGGAACCTTTTGTTCCCACACGGTTTAAAAGGCTCACACGTGAAATACCAATTTAGCAGGCACTGAACAAATGGCTTGTGACATGAAACAGAGTACAGAGACAGAGAATAAATGAAATTCAGATACTGAAATGGGAAGTACACTGTTTAAAAGCAAGGGGGGTGTGAGGTTACAGGAAGGAAGATGATGATCATGTGGGAAATGCCATGTTTCAAAGACACAAGGAATCTCTGCTGAAAACCAAGAAAGTGACATTAAAACTGACACACTGCAGAGTTCCCTATTCAGTTAGGTGACGTGCATCCCTCAGTTTTTAACCACCAAATACCCTGCATGCTCTACAGCATGAGCCTTTTTAGATGCCACCTGGGTCTTCACCAATTATCCTGGCAACTAATGTAAAGCTTATATAGGGAAGTTCTGATGGAGAACCTTGTAGAATGGAAGCACAAACAGCCACAACAGAAGGTCAGGTATCCTTAAAAAAAAAAAACCAACCAAAACCAAACCAAAAACCTGCTACTCTTCCAACACCTCCACACAGGAGGTATGAGGGCACGGCTTTGCTGGCAAATCGATTCTTAGTGGCTCTTTTTTCAGACATGAAATGCTTTTTGCTAATACGGGTGGCATTTCCAGCAGAGGGCTCTGCTGACGTGGCCAGAGCTCAGCTCCTCCACAAACATCACCTCTGCACAACTTTTTGCAGCGTCAACAGTACCAGAAACATCATCAAAGCAAATACAGGACACAATGGCACAGAGAAGAGATTATTCTAGAGATCTGCAACACAGGAAAAAGTAACCCCAACAGGTCTATTTCCTGAAAATAAAAAGATGTTACAAATTATCTAAAGGTAGTTTCAAATAGTGCCAAAAATACCATATATGTGAAGGTCTAGAGAAGTGTAATATCCCTGGATATCATATACTCAAACACAGAGACACTGACCTATTGGATACTCTAGTGTATTTGCAAAATTATGCATGCTAGGCAACGAAGAACCATATCAGGGCCTCAGTCACCACTGAAAAGAACTTACTTTTACCACTAAAAAAGAATTAGTATCAAATACTATTTTAACAGCTCTCTGTTTGGAAATAGTAGGTACATGAAGCTGCACAATTACCTTATCATACCTCTTTTTATAGAAAACCTGACATACAGGGATTAAGAAGAAAATTAGGCATTACACATCAGGAAAAAAGTCTTCTGGAAAAATGAGAGAAACTCCATAGCAGTTTCAGTGGAGCTGCAATTTAAAATGTATGTATTTCCCGATACGTGAAAACATCTGAGTCAAAATTCAACATGCTCAAAATTGGTAAAGCATCCTACACCCGCTTGGCACCTACTAACCTCCGGGACATCCGTTTCATGCTCAGGAGAGTCACCGCCATCATCACTTGTCTTCCTCTTTCTTTTGTTTCGGACACTCTGAATGAAGTTCTTGTGAAAATCACAAATATACAGATGTCTCACCTAAGAATTAGAAGTGGTGAAAAAGCAATCAAAACGGGTACTGTAGAAACAGCATTCAACAGCAGCCACCTAGACACCAGCATTATACAGCGCGTCCCTCTTGACTGGCATGACTGACTGCCTCATGACATTAAGGAATTTCTAATCTTAAACTCCAGGACTGACCTCGTACTCTTGAGTTAGAGGTAATTTACATTACGAAGACTAGAGGCAAGGAAAATGAAGGACTGGAGAGCTCCAGCTGAACGTGAACCTCTGCAGATAATATCACACGTCAGGGAAAAAATAGGTGATTGTCTGGAGGAAGTGCATTTGCTTCAGGACTTACTACTTGGTAACTACCAAGAAAAACACCATTCTGTTCCAATCCTGTGAACCTTCTGGTTTAAATGGTACATAAGATTATTAATGTGTTTCAAAATCTAGACTGAATAAAAGTTGGCTATTTTCCTCAATTAAAACAAGAAACCAAAAGCAAAAGTCTCTCTCCTATAGCTTATCACGCCACAGAACCCCCTTTTTAACAGATGATATCTCACTAGAATTAGCACATATACAACAAAGGACCACAAACGATCAAAATTATTTGGTACCTGTAAGGCAAAAATGTCTTCAGACGACACAGGCACCCTACATTTGAAATCACGTTATGCAACCTGCTTCATACTTTCCCTTCATCTTGAGTTCATTAGTCTGATTTCCTCTTTTTTATTTCTAAAGCCTTACGTCTGTCAACAAAGAATTATTTCTGAAATGAAAGAAATTACTGTATCACTAGACAAATCTGCTGAGGACTAGAGCCAGGAGAAATACTCTGTTTTTTACGAATAATATTATATTTCAAATTGAGTCACTCTCTTCCCGTGACATGATGTATTTTGGCTGTGCGAAAGGGAACTAACCAACTGGGGAAGCTGCCAAACAGGCTGACTCAAAACTTCACTCTTTTTTTGTTGTTGTTGTTTTTAAGAGTTTTAATCTTTAAAGATCAGGTAAGAAAAGCATGCAGAGCGGAATTCTGTTAACCGAGTCACTTCTGAGAAATTCCTCCCATAATCTTGACGGGCTGCTCTGCTCTGCCCATTTCAGTCCTTGGCAAAGGACCCGTTTCTATCTCGAGCTGACAGCTGTCACTTAACGTCATTAAGCGGTCCGCAGCAAACCGGGCTGTTCGGTGCCGACCAGCGAACAGGTGCACGAGTGCCCTGCTTAAGGGGAGGCTGCACACCTCGCCTTTCGAGTGAGATGCAACAGCTCATTTTCAATAATCTGCTCCACTAGAACACGAGTTCTTACTAATTAAAAAAAGTAACGTCAGCGACATCTGACTGAAATAGTAACCCGTGTCGGTGATTTCACCGAGCAGCATCAGCGGCTTTCAATACAAAACGGAGATCAAAATAGCACCGTTGCCTCCGAAGGAGGGCTCGCTCCCTTGCATCACCTGCTCCCCACCGCATGAGAGCTTTCCTCCCAAACACGGTTTTTAGCGCTGCCGCACGAGATAAGCAGAAAAGCCGCCTCTTTACCCAGGCACGTCCCTCTCTCACCCTGCCGTAGCAGCACCGAAGACGGGAAAACGCGGTCCACGGGAACCGAGTTTGCCACACAACCCTCGGCGCCTGGCACCCCGCCTCCCCGCCGCTTGCGGGGGTTAAGCGAGCCCCGTCCGGGCGATGGGGAAGCTCAGCCCGGCGCGGGGGGAAGCAGCAACTTTCGGCCGCAGGCGGCCGGAGCGCGGCGGGACCGCACTGCGGTGGCGGGCTGGGGAGGGCCGGCCGGGGGCTCGGCGGCGGCGGGCGGGACCGGCGGAGGCCGCAACTCACACTTTTGTCGATGTCCAGCTTCAGCTTCTTCTGCGAGATGCTCTTCTGGATCCTCTTGCTGAAGGACGCGTTGCCGGCCGGGCGCACGCAGCGGTCCCCGTCGTCGATGAGGCAGCAGCTCTGGCCGTAGAAGGGGGCGGCGGGAGGCCCATCCCGGCTGTCCTCCTCGGTGCTGAAACCATTCATCGCCCACCTGCCCGCCCTTCACCCCGCCCGGGGAGCCGAGAACCGGGGAAACCGGGGAAGCCGCCGCGCCCTCGGGGGGGGGACCCCGCCGCCCCCGCGGGGGCCCCCCGCTCCCGCAGGGGTCCCCTCAAGGGGGGGGGACCCCCTCAGCGCCGGCGGAAGGGGCCGCGCCGCCGGCAGGGAGGGAGAAGAGAGAGAGAGGGAGGGAGGGAGAGCCGCCCCTCAGCTGCCGGTGGCCGCGGAGGCCGGGCCAGGCTGGGCCGGGCCCCCCAAGCGCCGCCGCCCGCGGGGAAGCGGGGACCCCGCCGGCACCCCTCACACTCACATACACACACACACACACAAAACCGCCTCCCCGGCAGCGGAAATCCCACCCTCCCCGCCCCGCAGGCGGGGCGCTGGTTGGGCGATACGGCTACCCCGCCGCCGCTCCGCGCGTCTATTGGTGAGAAGCGCCGCCAATCTCTTGCCACAGCCCGGCCCCGCATTCGCTCGGCAGCCGGAAGGTCGTCGTTGCCGTTGCCAGGGCCGCGCCGTGAGGGGCCGCTCACGGGCCCCCTCCGCCCTCTGCACCGCGGGCTTCCGAGCCGGGGGGCTCCGGCCGGCCGCAGCGGAACCGGCGCCGCTCCGGTAACAGCGCGGAATCCAGCCCGACGGCCGGGCCGGGCCGGCGGCGCTCGCCCGGTCCCTTGTATGTAACTCACGGCGACATACTGCACAAATTCTCGGCTGCACCGTCACGTTAAGGCTCCTGGTGTGTAGGTAGGAGCTGCTGGCTGAAGTATTATTAAAGAAGAGGGATTTTTTTTTTTTTAACTAATTACAAGGCAGGGATAGTGAAAAGATTGGAGCTGGGAAAGAGTTCCCCAAAGCAGCCTCACTTGAAGCTTTGCATTTCTTTCATCTTCAGAAAAAAAAAGACCCAAACCAGGGTAAAACGGTGGGGAGAAGAAAGGTAAAAGAAAGAAAGAAAGGTAAAAAGGGAGGGAAGAAAGACATTCCTACTGATCTACAGAGAAAAGATATTACTTCTGGAAATGCTGTCACCTCTGCAATACCAGACAGCCTATGCTATTGTCAGAGGTGTGTGGGCAGCTGTAAATGGAAAGGATTTAATCTTCCTGAAGAAAAGACTTCTTGCACAAACAGGAGAGAAAAAAAAAAAAAAAGGTCCTGTAGACTAAAATGACTTCCAAGTCTGAAATCCCATACGCGGAACAACGCGTGTTAGCGCGGGGTGAGCTGTGCTGAATCACACGCGCAAAATGCCTTTCCAGGAAAGAGGCTCCTCCGAGCCCCGGGAGATGGGCTCGGCCCCTCCCGCGGTAACGCTGCCGCAGGCGTCTGCAGCCGGCCCTGCCCGCTCCCCACCAGCAGACTGAGAAACGCTAAAGTCTGTATTTTCTAGGCAGTCCCTGCAATACCAAACATGTCTCAGAATAAATCTGGAGGGCAAGGATTTAACACTCGTCCCCAATAGCTCTGCCTCCTGTGTTTACTCCTCGTGCGCTCAGGCAATTACTAATTCCTGTTTGTCTGTGTGACTACTAGAGACCCATGGTGCACTCTCCTGGGGACACCAGGGCTCCCAGAAGCCAGCCACTCTGATGGGAAGGTGGTGGGAACAAATGACTTTACCCACAGACCAACAAGCAGTTAGTGAAGAGTAAAGATATTTTTAAAAAGCAAGATGCTGCCGCTTATAAAAGCCCCTGCCCAAATTGCCTAGGATCCACCTGCCTGAAGTAATACCCTCCTGGCAAAAACCATACAGATATTCCCTTGTTTTTGGGAACGGGAAAACACCAGAAGGCTGACAGCAATCTCAGAGCTCCCGATAGCACGCTTTCTCGGTTTATCTTAACATTACAAACAAAAATCAAATGGCAGGCTGTGGAAATCTTGCAGAAGGACATTTGCAAAGCTGGAAGCACAGACTCTAGGGACAGATGATAGTAGAAGCAAGGGAGTAGATACAAGGGAACATGATCGTGACAGGCAGGACTTCCTCCTGTCCTTGTGAGGAAGAAATTCTGCAGGTGCTCCCTGGACTCTTCTGTGGGAAGCTGGGAGTGGCTGGAGAGCTGGCACGGTCAGTGCTGGAACAGGTTGGTACTTACCATCAGAGTATATTTCCTCTTTGGCTGCAAACTCTCCTCCCATGCAAATGAAAAGATTTTAAGTTGTTTTGCAATGCCTGCTAAGAGGAAAAAAAAACAAACCCTGCTTTTGTTACTGTCTGCTTGCTAATTCAATGTTAAGTACCTCCAGCTCAGGCTAACACAATGACACCTTTTTTCAGTTTAAAAAAAAAAAGGTGCATGGAGGTGTTCATATAATTGCAGTTTATTTCAGCATATTTATCCTCATGGGAACCTCAAGATTTCACAGTCTGCTAGTCCGGAACTAGCTCACTATGAAATAAACTGCCTCATAGAAACATTCTTTATTAGGTATCTATCACTAACCTGATCTAATAATTCTTTGTGGGAGCTGCAATGAAGTGAGAAACAATGTTTCATAAACCCATCAGCATCCAGGCAGCTTTAGTGCCTTCGAAGCTGTAATAGCCTGCCCATCCAAGCCAGCCCTCTAATCAAATTAGGGGAACCTGCACAGGTCTTTAAATCTCAGCTGGAACACCACTACCCTCTGAAGATAAGTCTGTCATGTAGCTGTCATCTGGAATTTACTATTTTAATGGAGTCATTCGGGGTTCTTGGGACAGAAATGCTGCTCCTCAAAAGGTCCTGTGCTGCCAAAGATGCCCTGAGAAGAAGCCCTCTGAATTATTTTTTTTTTTGTGTGCCTCCAGTCAGAAATCGGACAATTTCCATTTTCTGTACCTTGGGGGCCAATGGAGACTGTGCCCTAGTGCCTTCCGCCAGACTCCTGCTCTCCTCAGCACTTTTCTAGGTGCATATTGAACCTGCTAAAATGCTTAAACTGTCACAGCTTTTGGCACATACTCCCCCTGGGAAACATTCCCGTGGCCAAGAATCACGGCACAGCCTTCCCTTAGGAGCACGCCTTGCAGTTACCTGCTGGTCCCCCAAGAAAGAACCTTTCCGTTCCTTCAGACAGGCTGATTTTCACACACACAGATTTTTCACACACGCTATTGTTTTTCTCCCCTCTGCTTATTTCACCGTTTTCCACCGTTAAGTAAAAAGGAGTGTTGGGAAGGCCACAAAAGAACTGAAGTGGTGACAGTAGAAAGTGCTGAGGGTCCTAAATGGGAACATGGGATAGGGCCAGGAGCAATGCCTATAAACTTACCATGGCTTGGGCTGAAAGACTGCTCTCCCTGCCCAAAGACTAGAATGCAGAAAGGGCAGCGAGCTGTTAAAAACTCTCCCCTGAACACCACATGTGGGATGGATCTACCAGCAGTTGCTTTCAAGGCAGACACAGAGAAAGGAGAGTGACAGCTTCATCCTGCCCTAAGCTAGGCGACAGTTGTGCGATGCTGAGCTCCCTCCAACCACAGGAAAAGGTAGCTCAGGCAAGACGCCTGTACAGGCTTGGATGATTTTGACATAGCCTCGTGGCCATATGTCTCAGCAGTAAGCAAACTGCTTTTGAGAAGAGCTTTCTGTGTTGCTTTGAATGCGCCGCAGGTGGCAGACTCAGGGAGGCAAGTGTCCTGGGCATGGTGGCTACTGCCCAGGTGTCAGCTCTCAGAGACACACAGGAGAGCGTTGCAGCGTTCAGCTGGGGGGGACAAGAGTGCCCGAGAGTCCCACCCCAGACCCTCTTCTGAAGTACTTGCCCACAGTAGCAGCCAACTATGCTCAAAAGCTCCTCCCTGTGGAAAGCCGGCCATAGCTTGGCCATGAGGCAGTTGCTGCAGGAGATGATGCTCCAACAGTGTCACCCACAACAGTATCAACCTGGGGGATTTTTACTTACTTAGTTGCCAATTAACACAAACCAATGATTTGGGTATTGAGAAAGAAGAAAACACACACTGAAGTGAACACCTTTCCTCCTTCTTCCTTTGGCTAAATTTCACGCAAACATCCGTCCTCCATTGTTCCTCATTTCACCTCCCCTTTGCCACTGTTCATACGCAGTCTCTCCCAATTCATCCAGTGAGGTGACGGTGGTGTGGGTGGCCAGGGTCAAGCGTGTAACTGTTGGTCTTCGCCTCCCCATGCTGGGTTTTCCCCGCTCCTCTGTGCTTCTCAGCATGCCCTACCAGCAAGGATCGTCCACGGCCACTGTCCCTTGGGGGCAGCCTGCCTCAGCACAAGTCACCCCCCACGGCCATGGTCCCTCCTGAACTGCACCCTTGGGCATGGAGCATGTCCTCGCACGAACACGTCTCCCTCCACATCTCCTCCAGCTTTGTCTGCATCTCCTTACATTTTTCTTCATGTATCTCCTCCCCTCGTGGCTGCCGCTCTTGGTTAAACTCCTCTGAGCTGAAGTGCTGCAGGGTCCCCTGGCAGGCCGGAGTTTTGGGGCATGGTGGGTTGTTCCCACTGATTTCAGAGCTGGCTGGAAGCAGCTGTGAGGGGCAGTCAGGAGTTGACAGCTCCTGCCCCACAGGCACCTCTGCAGCCCGCAGCTGCCTGAACCGTCCATGTGCGGCCAACACCGCTCTCAGGCATGAGCTTGCTGGCTGCTCGTGCACGAGCACAGTAAACCCTGCAATTCATACCCAAATACCTTCAAAGAGCAGCTGGGAGGGATGTCTCCCAAAGGGGCTGGAGGAGAGCAGCGCATGAGATAGCAGGAACCCTACGCTGAGGAAACACCAGACCAGGGTAACTGAGCTTATTCTTGTAAGAAGTGGAGAGAAGGGAAAGCAAGCACTGGAGCAAAACAGGCAGGGACAGTCATTTCTGCGTACACAGTTTCAGAAAACACATTAAAAATTTATTTTAAATATATTATAAAAGGAAGTCCATTCGACTTTAAAAACACTAGGCATTCTATCAAGGATTCCCAATTTATGAAAGCTACTACATTAAAGTGCTACAAGTCCTTTACCACCCCCAGATATTAGGCTGTTGGTCCTAATATGCACAGAAATAAATATACACTGATTCAGGAGGCACCATCCAGTTTTACAGATAAAATGCATGCAGTACAAGGAACAGACAAACTTAGACCTTATCACCAAGATCCTAGAGATCGCATTTTGAAACCAATTCCCTTCTCCACCCTAGAGGCTGAAGCTATTTGTTATTTTTATCACAAGGGCTAACGTTTTGGTCTATTAGCTTGACCAGTTTTTATCTTGTTTTGTGGCTGAAGTTCATGTTTGCTTGCTTGCTAATTGGGATTAGGACTTTTTTTCTAGAGCTGAACTAGTAGATTTAAGACTGTGTAGATCCAGTGGCGTTATATAAAACTCCCAAATACCTCACATCTGCTGGAATCATTGAAGCCTTTTGGGTCATACAGAAGCATCAAGAAAGCTCAAGTGCAGCGGATGAAGGAGCATACTCTGCTAGCGGAGGCAGAGTCAAAAAACAGACATAGGATTTTTATTAGGATTTCCATAATCTATCATTGCCAGTTTCATACACCGACCTCCAAGTTGAAGCATGACACTATCAAGGAGCAATCAGAGCAGGAGGCCAGTTTATTTTAGTTACTTTAAATTAATGAGAATAAATCAATCTGACTGGTTAATGAGGGATATGAGATAAACTGACAGCTGTGTGTTGAATGCTGATGAAAATTTCAGATCTCAGCTTTCCCAGTCTCCACCCATTGCATCTCTCCCCTTTGCTCGAACCAGGTGAGGACTTGCAGCTTGTTTTAAATACGGACTCAACACTCATTAGGTCAGCAAATAAAGCACTGAAAGCTAAATCTTACACAGGTTGGGAAATTGCAGCACACAGACTTCCCTTGTTTCAGATCACGTAACAGGCTACTGGTAGACCGGGGGCAGGACCCCATGCTCCTGACTCCCAGTCCAGCTCCCCTTTTGTACATATCTTGTGAAAGACCTTTTAATCCTAGCCCCCCGCACTCTGACATTAGCCTAAAGCTACTTGCTGTTTTGGCAACCGTTTGCTAACTATTTAAGAAGCTTTTCATGCTAAATGATTGTTAAAATGGAAACCTAAATTGCCGCTTGTCAGGTAAGAACCGCCTTAGGCACTGCCAGGCTCCTTTGTTGCAAGGGGTTAGAAATGGAGCAGGTGAGCAGCAACATGAACCACAGCAGTTGCGAGTGGATGTGGGATGCAAGGTACACTCGAATCCCTTGTGCTCACAGAGCCAGACTGTTTCAGACATAACTTTACCAGGACTCTTTCGACTGAAAGCGTGACAGGCTGACTGCTAGAGGCTGTTCTCTCCGGTCAAAACCATTCAAGTGTCTGTCTGTATCTTGAAAGGCAATTTAAAATAAAAGCTTCTCCCTTTTTACCCAGCAGTTACGCAATTGCCCAGCATGACTTTTAGGAGATCTCTCTCCTCTCCCCTCGGTGATGGAAGCCAGCACAGCTCCTGTAATGATCCCACAGTAGCTACGAGAGCGCCATGTTCTTGCAATGCCGTTCGCTGGTGGTGCCCGTTTGACTTTCAGTACACTGATGTCTCTGTGCAGCAGGGAGGAGGAAAGTTTGCTGACTGGAACTCTCTAGTAAAGGAAAGCAAAGCCCTGTGCACAGACTACTGCAAAACACACCAGGAAGAAAGTTAAGCTGAGAAATTGCTTTCTTGCTACTTCTGTATTAGAGATTTGAACACACCCTTTAAAAGCTTCCCAAGTGATAGAAGGCATCAACTTTCTGAAAGACACTTCTGCGACAGATTTTATATCCCTTTGGGACTATTTTGATTTCTGAATAGGATACTTTGAAAATAAAATGCAGGATTTTGCATGCCAGTGAAATCCATGAGCCTTCACCATGAGGCGAAACATCCAACAGCTAACCAAAGCCATCCTCTGGTCTAGCTCTAGTTGTTACAGTGTACCAAGAGGAAGCTGCCGTCCTTTCCAAGTCTTCCTATCAGGAGTGACAACCCCCCCCAGAGTCATTAATGATATTGATTTAACAGAGGAAACCCAGGAGCTTCTGAATTACTCTCGTTTGCTCTAATTTTGTACTTAAAGTCAGACATCTTAAAAAACACAAACAAACACTGCACAAGTCAAGCTTTCTCTTACATCCTTATCTCCCAACCCCTTCCCCTCTTTCTCTCTTGTCCAGCAAGGCACTAGGAAATGGTTCAAGTTTAAGCATTTGCTGTACATTTACATTTAAAAAGGCACATCTTTATTTTAGTGACAGCTGTATTCCCCTTTCAGTAAGGCCCACGAATGTTAATTTTTTTCAGGCATGAAAAAAAAGACATCCTGCACACAGAAAAGCCCCAAACCTACTACTCTGTTTGTAGGCCTTAGAGATTAGCACCAGTGTAAATCAACAAGAGATTCAAAAGCAAATCAAAATATTATTATGCAACATAACACACATCCAAGATCCCCCTGTTGTCTGGGATTCTGATACTTAAAAGCAGCAGAATTTATGCAGCCTCGGAGAGAAGGGTTGTTTGAATATTTTTGGGGAAAAAATATGAAAACATTTATTTTGCATTAGATAATCACTGGTATTTAATCTCCAGTCTTGACTTGCATGCAGATGTGAAGATTTCCTTATGTATTCATGCTTTAGCAATTTTGCTTACAAATAACCAAAAGTAATTGGAATAATTAACCAGATTGCCCAGCAAAGGCTCAATTAAAGATGTAGATGATGAAATACAGCTATTTCTTAATCATTGGATGGTTGGCTATATTAAGTCTTCTCATTAGTCAGCAAAGCCTCTAGGGTATTGAAAAGTATAACTGATGTAAATAAATTAATAGCTCAAAGCCCAGCGAGCCAGTCAGAAGGGTACACAATTTGTGGGGCCCTTACCCAAACCTTCAGAAAACAGATCAGATCAACCATACCGAGAAGAACCCAGTAGGACCCCCCACGCTAAGGCTCCAGTTTCCGTGTACTGGTGGTTGGTTGTCAAACAGGAATTGCCTCAACAATTACCTAATCTTTTGGTGCATACTGCTAAGAGCTGTCCTTCCTTTCTCTCCAAATTAAGATCATTAAGTGGTAAAAGACCTGTTCGTTACTGCAGTTCTCTCTGAAGCAAGCGTCCAGCAAGCCAAGCAGCTAGGACTCTTTTCACAAGGTGAGCCCAAGTACAAAGCAAGCCATGCAATTTAGAAACAGAAGCTAATCCTCTCATTAGAAAACTAAGACACACAAAGTTGCAAGCTGCAAGCAGAATGACCTACAGTCCATATTTATCATTTGCTGATTGTGTCCCAATTATAAAAAACTAGCACTTGTTCATGGACAAACAGCTTCTTGTTCCACAGGTATTAAAACATTCATAAAGACATCTAGTCAGGCCATCTAGCGATCCACAGTCAGCGCTACTAGACTAATGAGAGCATTAATAACTTAAGGAAAGCAACAGCCAGACACAAAGCACTGGAAAGTGGCTCTGTCTCACACAGAAATGAGAAGGGATCCTAATGACAGACATACTGTAGTTGCTGAGAAGATACAATGTCAACTCTGTTTGACACTGGTCAGCAATAGTGCAGCAATAGTGCTGCAAAGATGTCACAAGGAAAGCCTAGAGCTCTTTTCCTTTCTTCACTCCCAAAATGTTAGATACCAACACATTTGCCAAGCCCGGTCCCAGCTGCAATGCAGTGCTCATGTTTCCCTTGCTTTGTGACTGCATGGGCCAGGTAAGTTGGCAGAACAGGTCAGACGTGGCCTCAGCTGTGAGGATGAGAGAGGTGGAAATGATTTTGAGCCTCATAGTCAGCACATCAGACCTGAGAGCTTGAGAGGCAGCTAGCTGTGCCCTAGTCTGCTCCCAGATGACAAACACAGCAGTAAATAGCCTCAAAAATGCCTGAAACATGGGCAGTGATCCCACAAGTGGCAACATCAGAAAGGGCATCTTACTTCTGGAGCTCTGCAGAGTGAGCCAGCCTGCTTGTTTCTTGACACTAGGCAAAATCTCCTTGCCTTCACAGGAGAGAAAGGTGCCCCAGAGCAGAGCTTCCCTGCCCCTCCAAGGAGGGGAAGTCCATTAACCATGCTTATCAGGAGTCCCAGAGAGGTGCCCTGCTCCTCCATGAGTGTTCCAGCCTTTCACTCTCAGAGCTGGCTGCACACTGCCTCCTCAGCTGGACAAACCGCAGAGCTGGGCAATTACTGGAAAGGGGCTAGTTTTATTGATTTATGCAGCATCTTTGCAAAAGGTTAACTGCACCGTCATTCACAGCTTTTACTAGAAAATACCACTGCTGCCTTCAGTATAAGACTAAGTGGGCTGAACTATTAAATCTGGTTTTGCAACAACTTAATTTTAAATCAGTGTGGGTTTTTTTTAAACACTTGCTTCAGATAGACTTGAAACCAATGGTCCTCCATTCATCCTTTAGTGTCAGTACTTCTTTCCAGCTCCTGGCATGAGAAAATTCTGATTCAGTGTCTGGCAGATCCTGCAGCCAAATCAGAAGGGTAATACCTTGCACTGCTAACTGACCACACAAGGGCCAGCATACTAGTGAAATTGGCCCATCAATCCCACATCTCTGCTTAAGCAAACAGATTTCCAGTCACAGTAAACTGTACAGTGGTGTGGATGTTGGGAAGTGAGGAGGGATTAACAGCACATTCCCACAAGACTAGAACACTACTGACCACAGAACTCAGGACTGCAACAAACTACAGACTGAAGAAAATGAATAAAGACCAATGGCTAATCTCAGCCCTGACTTAATTATCCTGAATCAATCTGCTCACACCAGCTGTGAATTAAGTTAGCCTTCAAACCTCTAAAGGAAAAATGGAAGTTGCCTTCATGTAGTAGATTTAACTCTGATAAACCCTAGATGTGTCCATGCTAAAAAGGGTCTGAATAAGAGGCAAATTTGGAAACTGATACCCAAAGGCTCTTAGCAAAATTCTTCACCTGTAAGAACTGTGCTTACTTAAAAACCCTCTGCTAATCTTTCACCTTGAAGGTTCAACAGTGAGTGACAAACTGACTGCAAAGTGAATGGACCAGAAAGCCAGATTCCTCATCGTTAATAACTACAGCGATATTTCCAACACTTGGCTGCACTTCCACTAGACCTCATTCCTTTATCAGAGCTATGATTTGGAAAGTAATAATACTCAACTTGTTTGAAATATATTTTAGTTTAGGGCAAAAAACCATAATTTCATTTTACATTTTGATGGCCCTTTTTTTATGTCTATGACATTGGAGGATTAAATCTTTTGTTCAAGATTTTACTTAGATGGACTTTGGAAGATAAAGCACCTATGTGGGAATGCTTCAGCAGGTAGTATAGCAGCTACAAAAAGTCCTGGAGGGTCCTGGATATCAAAAGCATTTAACACCAGACCCAGGTGGGAAACCAGACAAAAAAAAAAAGCAAGGAAAAAAAAAGCAATTTGAATCACATTCAGACTCCTCTAAAAACAGAGTTTCTGTTCAGTCTCAGCACAGAAGTGGCTCTGGCAAAGCCTTTAAAATTCCACCATCCCCAGAAGAGAAGGATGCAGCATCTTCACAATAAAGACTGGCCTGCTAGTTAACCTTCTCCTGAGATTCTCCCTTTTACCTTCATTAACTGTTTAAAAAAAAGTATTCTTAAAAAAATTTTTGTAACCCTCCCCAGTAAAAACTATAATTGTAAAATATATATATTTTTTTTTCTCAGTCTTTTAAAGATCAAGATTTCTGTTAAATTTTTCCAAGACGGTTGAGTTTGTATGTTCAAATATCCACTGCTGTGTTGGAGATGAAGGATTGCAGCTATTCATAAAGATCTTTCGGTCACTCTCACTGCAGTCCATACAGCTGCTGCTTACCGGGTGGTAAAGGGTCTTGTCCTGGAGAAGAGAAATTTGACGTGAGGTTGCTAAGCAGAGAAGCAAAGCTGTTTTAAAACCAACAGAAAGAAGTCTTAAAAACCTGGGCAAGCTATTTTGTCACTTGGATGTATCTGAAGTTGTTCCACACTTAACCGTTTGGCAAGTGTCAGGGTCCGTCCCCATCCTTTGCAGCAGCATCCAGCCCAGCCCAGCCCTCACACCTGCACTGGGATGCTCTAAGGCGATGTCTGGAGCCATGCTCTCCAGCCTGCAGGCTCCCATCCTGCTGCAGCGACCTCATGGCACTGCGCGTGCAGATTGCGAGGACTAGGACAAAGCATTTGGTCAAGAATTTTCTTACCTGTTGGCCACAAAAGCACTGCTTAATAGGAGGATGAATAAATCCTTACCTACTTTTGGCATGATCTTCTACTATTCAGAACAAACCAATAAACACAGAACACCTCTCTGCAAACAGGTTTTGCAAGGGTGTTGCATCAGCTCACTGCCAGCCATGGAGAGGACTGCAAGGAGAGTGTGTACTGCTTAGCAAGCCCCGGAGAAGCAGTCCTCACCATTTCTAGCCAGTCAAAACGGGCAGCCACCTCTTTCTAATCAAGGGTAATTAATGGCACAATGATAACAGATTGCCCGAAGATTCTCTTATCACTGATAGTTGAACAGAGGAATAAAACATGAGTGGTGACATTTTAAGGAAACTTAAGCGCCTACGCAATTTGATACCTTAAATGAGCACATGCATACGCGCGCACACACACACTCTCACTTTTCGGTATCTCCAGAGCTGGTTCCCCTTCATTCCATGACAGTCATAGAGGGTCACAGGGCTGCTGTGGGAAATGGCATCAAAACAAAACTTCTTGGTATGCTGAGGATCCCCGGGACGGATGTCTTCTCTCCAGCTAAACGTGAATACCTGCCGGGACAAACAGGACCCTCAGGATGGCTGGTGCTGGCCACAGTGCTTTCACCAGCAGAACGATGTTACCTTCTTTGCCCACAGGGTGGGGATGGCTTCAGGGAAAGGATGATACCTTCTAGAGAAAAACTACTTCCACCTCTGGGGATAGAGACTGCCGACTAGGGGAGTCTGTAACAGCTACCCTGCAGACTCCACACAGCATGCTAAATGAGACTGTGCTGCTGCAAACAGGCATGCTAGTTAGCCTGGGTACTAATAGCAGCCTTGAATGTCTCTGCAGTGCAGACATACATCATGGATTAAGTGAGCAGCTGACCAATTAGAGCACTTCACAGCTAGCAAAAAAGGCAGAGCGCTACAGGATCGCTGAGTTAGAGCTGGCAGTAAATACCTGAGTCTGCACAGGCAGCCTGCAGTCACCTTGAGAGGAGTCTGTCCCACGCCTTCTGGGACAAGAGGCCAGGAGGGCCACAGCTCCCTGCCCCACTCCACAGGAGTGTCAGAAGGGCAATCACTAGGGTAACGCTTCCTGCTGCTCTCTTCTAATGACCCTGCAATCATCCGTCAGCACTTTTGGGTGAAAGGAAAGGAGGGATACTACAGAAAAAGAGAAAGGGTTTTGGCTCTAGTAACAAGGCTCAACCTATCAATGCCTGGCAATGCTCTGGCCTTGATAAAAGTTGCTGGATGCCAGCACGTGTGGCCTGGAAATCCCTGAGCAACAGGGATTGAACCATAGGAGAAGGGTTGGTGGAAGTGCCACTATACACACGCTCTGTTCCTTGCACTGCCCCTCTGGCATTTGCTTTTGGCCATGGCTTGGGACAGTAGCATGGCCAAGCTGCATCTTCAGTCTGATGATCGTGGCTTGGCTTATTACATGTTTTAAGCACTGTAGGACCAAATCGCACAAAAGATAGACTTGTTTAAAGGAAGGCACTGCTGTCAAGCTTTTGCTTTCTGCTTTGACAAGGATAGCATCTCTGGCAAGGGTGCACGCGTCCTCTGTGACCAGCACTAGCCAAGAGGGTTCTGCAGGACTACTAGCTGGCACGCCTCTCCCTCAGTCCCCGAGGGGAAGGGCTGTTCTAGGGGCTCCTTTTCAGGCCACACAGAGGAATGGTCCTCACTTCAGAGATATCTCATGGGCAGTAAGGAAGACTAGTAAGGAGCAGGGTGCTACTATTTGAAGCAGTGTGGCCAAAAATTTTTGCACAAAGAAGCTACTTTGTTTCTGCCTCTTTTAAACCTCTCTTGGGAGAGAAATTACCACAATCGTTTAGGCTCAATGCTACACAGAAGTTCAAAACACATTATTTTCCAAAACATAAGCCAACACTAATTGTTCAACATCCTCCTGACACAAGAGAAGCTTAGTTTTGGATGGTGCCCGCGTAAATTGGTTTTGTTTCTAGTTTTCATGCATCAAAATTGCTATGCAACAACCCTCTGTCTCCTACTACTGAAGCCATTCCCCTGAAGAGTTATGCATGGCTCTGTAATAGAGGCATTGTTTTCTTGATCTTTTCTCAGCTCAGCTGCTACAGTTTAGACAAACTAATATTTCCTTCCCTTCTGTTACAATAAAGCTGTCGTTTCTGGCACCTTATATGGTGAGAGGGTGAATCTATAGCCTGGCCAGTTTCATCTCTCTCCAGCAATGGTTGGGTGTTTATAATGCATTTGCCTCCTGTCAGAAGGATGATAGTAAGCGGTTATTGAATGCTCCTGCAGGCTCATTAATATGCATGATGCTCCTCTATCACTTCTTTCAGAACAACCTTTGAAGTTAATATTCACTTTGTAACATATTACAGCTGCCTTGTTACTGGTTTCTTTTATTATTTTGGCATATTGTTTTCTTGTGCTTTCTCTTGTTCACTCTGAGAACTTCAAAGGGAGGTAAAAGCGCTGCACAAAGTCCGCCAGGCTCCAGACACTGCCACAAGCACAAGCCACATCCTGCCACAAGCCCATCAAGCATAATTAGCACGAGCCTTGGGGTGCACAGCACCCTCTGTTCACCTGACAGTGCTGCAATGGCCTTCCTTCTCAAACACTTGTTCTTGTAACTTCTCCCTCCCCAAACTTATTTAGGGGCCAATGATTTATCAAAGGGACTGTTACCTGCACGTTGTTCCATGCTGCCTCTCCTCTGTCCTTCACACAGTTTTCCAGCCTTAGTGGGGATCCCAGGGCTCCGTGCTTAGTATCCACACACAGTCCAGTTCCTACGTTGCGTATCTGAAATAGTAAATTGGTCACTGAATCTCCTACTCTTACCAAGTGACAGGAAAGAAAGCTTAAATTGCCTCAAATAGTGGCAGTATTTGTACAAAGACAGTTTTAAGACTCCTCACTTAACTATGTATCCGAACTGCCAGATAATGACTGGAAGAAAGCACAGGAACCCAAAATGGGACCCATCGCCAGCTGTACAATCACCTCCAGGACACAGCAAGACTCATTAGCCGCAGGACTGCAGAGCCCACTGTGTTGTTGTGGGGAACAATCCACGACTTCATTCCTGGGGCGATTCTTTTCCCACAACACAGCTGACTTCCAAAAACGGGTGGTTTTCCTGGCTTTCAGGTGGGAAAGCTAAGGAGCAGAGTAGCTCAACAGAGTCAGTTGTGTAGACCTTTGGAAATACAAGATTCCTACTGTTGCTCAGCTGCTGCCTCTCCCTCGTCCTCCCTGTTGGCATGTTCTGCCTCCTACTAAATACCCAACGTGTAGTACAAGCCAAGTCTCTATTCTCTTTGTAGCTGTGCATGACAGAAACGGCTGCCTAACTGCCTTCTTTGATCAGGCCAGCCTAATGGTAGAGGAGTTCTAGTTTTTGAAACATATCAAGCAGGATCTTTAAACACCCGCTTGCCACCTTACCCACAGCAAACCGGTACTGGAGCACACGGGTAAGGCAACTTTAAAAACACAAACTGCAGCCTGTTTGCCCACTGCAGGTTTCAGAGCACAAACTTGCCTCTCCCCAAGCAGCAGCTGGAGGCTCCACTGGTGGGTAAAACTTTGGCAAGTCCCATGCGACCTCGTTCATGAACCACTTGAAGCTCTTGCAGTTGAGGTTGTTGCGAAGTTCCTTCTGAGCTGCGACGTCCCCTGCAGAAAGATGCCGGTACTCTGGTCTACGCTGGTATATGTACTCTGCATATTCGTCCATCCACACCTCAGCCACCCGCTTCAGGTTCTGTGTGGGTAACAGGCACATGTGAAAATGAGAGGGGAAACCACCTGAGAACACTGCACAAACTACTGACATTAGCATTCAGAACAGCTCTCGTGGTTTTGCTCAGAAAGGATTTTCATTCACAGCCACTCTTTCTCTCCAGCTTCAGGATGAAGATTATTTGTATTATTCTCTAGTTTCAAGGGACTTTAAGAAAGATATTTTCCGCTGATGTCAAAACAGAATCCTGGCACTTGGCCATTATATCTACTTCCTTGTGGCTAAGAAAAACAACATTAATCAAAAGTTGTGTTTTTTTCCTGTAAAGAAGCAGTCAGAAAATGATGCTGGTAAATACCACTGGACATTCAAAGGTCCCTGACAAAAAGATGCTTTCTTAAATCCTTCTTATTGCATCTTTTATATCCATCTAGGAATGGGATTTGCAGTACTCCCTTCTGGAAAGCTTCAGAACACAATATTCTTTTTTACCACTATTTTTCCATTTTCTAGGGTAAAAAGCTGTTTAGGAGAAACTCTGAGATACTGCAGGAGTGTGCAACTTTCAGCTGATGACCCTTCAGAATAGAAGCAAAGGGTTTACTTGCTGGCAGCAGTATATTTCACGTATTGCTGTAAAACTTAATCCACTGTGTAATTCCAGGACAGCAATGAACACCACCCTCTCGAGACACCGCCCCACTGCCTGTTACAGTGCACTCAGGAGACCGTTGCACCTTGGACTGTTCTCTGGCAACACCAGGTACATTCTTGGGGCCACACAGTAACATGCCACAGGCAATCATGACTTGGGTGGCCCAGCAGCACTGCCCACCCCGCATGAAGGTGGTCAGCCCATCAGTGGTCATTTATTACCAAAAATATGGGGATGTTAAGAATGAGCAGCGTGCTGACCCTGCCCCAAAGACTGTCTACACACAACAAGGGCAGGTGCGTGTCTCGAGGACTGTACAATCTTAGATGCCTAGAAAAAGCCTTTCCTACCCCCGTCTGCCACCTCCTTCCAGCACTGTGGGAGTAAGAGCAAGAGCCAAATACTGAATCAAAAGAAATACAGCCCCTTCCTGAAGAGGTGGCACAGACAGGAGAGGACCCTATCGCTCTGACAGGTCATCTCTGGGCTGAGTTATAAATCCAGATCTATAACTAGGGTGATGCTATTAAACTGGGAAACATTTTAACCCTGTGCAAGCCATAAGACTGCAGCACAGCAGGGTACCTTTTTGTGTTTTTTAGTTTTGCAGCCTTCCTGCTCCTATGATTTTTTTTTCCCACCAGAGGGCAATACAATCCCTTCTCAATTTGGAAATTAACTGGAGAAAGCTAGTGCATGGTAGACAAAAGCTCTTTCCTCTTTGGGCTACACTAGATTAAGAAATAAGATGGCACAGAATGTTCCATTGTGGAAAATTACAGCTTGCCCATTCAGTGGTCTGTGATGCTTGAAGTTGAGAGGTCTTTCAATCACCAAAACACAATCACCATGCTGAAGCCTGCTGCTCTTGGAGAGCACTGCTATAAAGTGACTGAAGTATTATACAAATAAAGCCATATCTTGTTTTTATTGGTGATTCCATAGCCAGCGCCTGATTGCAAAGTCCCTTCCCAACACCTAGCAACAGCCGATGTTGGAGCATGGCAGCTGTCTGCACATGAGTCTGCAGCTCCCCTAGGCTCTCTTCCCATTGTGCTACACATCCACCACTGCAAAACTATTCAATTTGACCACTGTACAAGTACAATTTATGGACTACAAAGCCTATATTTGCCTCCCATTGCGGGGTGAGAGGAGACGAAGCATGGTCACATTTCAGTCAGACATCTGTCATGGGGAATGCCATTGCCACTTACTCTTGCCAGGCTGACTCCTGTTGGAACCTTGTATGGAACATATTTTCTGTAGATATGACCGACCCTAGAGCAAGGGATGTCCTCCATGCGACCCCCACACATCCACACCTGTGGAACAGCAGAGATACAATTCACTTTTGGTTATACGGAGAAAAATGAAGGAAAAGAAAAAGAAAGACTTTGAAGTAATAAAAAACCTTAACCCAGATTTTTTATTTTAAAGTACACTCTCTCCCAAATACCCTCCCCTCCTTGACTAAGTCTCAAATCCTGTAACTACTCACTTCGAGCCATGTGGCAAGCCTTGATTTAGCACAACTGCTGCCAAGCTCAATGGCTGAACAGCTCACTTTTGCATTCTTTAGAGAAAAGAACAGAAAAAAAATCCAAGCACCGAGAGAGCAGCGCACAGCACACTTTAAATTGCTATATGTTATTACAGCAATAGTACCCACAAGAGTTAAACTGGACTGCCATATAAGACCTGGGTGTAGGCTGTATAATGTTGCTGTAAAAGGGAGGCCATCTCTGTAGTACAAGTCACGTGTTATGCAAAACACTCCAGGGAATTCATGAGCCTGTTCAACCACCAGAAAACAGAAGAAACAGCTACTTTTTCCCCGTGGTTATCACTGCTTTTATCTGGTTTCATTGCTGACATGCACTCCTTGCTTTTGCAGCCTTACAATTAAGTAGAAATCCCTGCCTGGTGAAAACATAATTAGGTTTAAAAAAGCCCTCAGAAAGTCACTGGGACAGACTGCTAGTTGAAGACCACCACCTTGGTGCTTGGTTAATGTCTAGATTAGGCCCAGAAGTTTCTTTCCTCATCTGGGAAGATTTCACTCTGTGCCAACACTCTGCAACAACTTTCTTTTATTCCTTATTTATAGCATGGATGTAATCATTTTGTCCCAGTGAAACCAAAGGAGATGTTTTCTGAACCAGTCAATCTACTTCATTAGGTTTAAGAAATATATTCATGTGTGCTTCCCAGAGATATCTAATCAATACTTAAAGAAAAAGTACCCTTCATTATGCAAAACAAATGACTTTCTGAATTCTTGAAGCACGATACCATCTTGTGCTTCATTTTGTCTCCATATCTTACATTAATGCCCTGAAGGCAGCAGTATTTAAGAAGGTCAGCTGGCGCTGCAAGCTGATGCAGTGTTCCTCATCTCTACATTCACTGTGGCTAATTTGAGCCACCGCAGTTCACTGTACAATGAGCTTAGTCAACAGCTTCACACATAGCAAGCAATTCCATTAATATTCTACAGTGACAATATTAAATACTTAGCTTGGAAGAGAAATATTTGGCCAAGGCTGCTGCATAATTATTAGCTCTGACACTAAAGTCCTCTGGAGTTTCAGCTCTGTCTACTGGCCCTAATAATTACAGTCATTTGCTGACTGCGTATAACTTAATGGAGGTTGGTTGCTCTCAGTTAGAGGAATATTTTTCACAGGCAACTTTTAAAGTTCAAGGTACTTAATTACACATCATTATGGTGAGAGAGACAAGACAAAATTTGACAAACACTCCTTCTACAGAATTCCATCCCTTTTGTCCCTGCTGTGTCTTGAGAGGCTGGTACAGAAGAGATGAAGATGGAAAAAAAGAAACCAGCACTCAGCTTCTCTGAAGTTTCTAGTAGAATTAGAAATGCTTCTTATTCTCTAGCTGCTGTGCTTTTTGCTGCGGAGGGCCACAGTGCAATTTCTCTGCTAGGAAATTAACAGGTAGACTGAGAAAACAAGAATTTTGGGATGTTTTGTGTTTCTATGACAGAAATGGTTTGTGCAAGGCTGTAAGAGCTGCAACAGATCTGGGAACTATAAAACTGCAGGAACAGCTGAAGAAGCCTAGAGCTCAGTTGCACAGACAGATACACTCCTCAACAACCCGTGTTCCTACCCTGTGCACTGCACCCTGCATCAACAAAAGCCCTGTCGGTTCACAAGCAGCCGCATTTTAGTGCGGCACAAGCCTGAATGAAAATACCAGCTTGTTCTTGATGCTTGTCCATAGGATGTCTTTACCTTACCTGCCCTTCATCCCTAAGGAAAGGCTTTCAGTCAGGCCACCGTGAATATGCATCTCCTCTGAAAACACGACTTCCCAAAGTAAAGTGAGAAACAGACCCCTGCAGTCAATATGCAGCTGGAGAGGAGAGCACTCTCCTTGCACTGCAGGTCTTGTGAAGCAGTAACACAGACAGCACTTATCTACTGAGTGGTACGCTGGAGAGGCAGGGGTATGGGAAGCTAGGCAGAACTGATGATCTGTTGGGCCAAGAGCTCCAAAGCTGGTACAATACTCCAAGCAGAGAAGACAACAAAACATAAACATGTGTAATGATATGATAAGAAAAGCTACTTAACTGAGTTACTGAACAAGTAAAATCTAAGATCAGTTTTACATGCTCTTTTCCGAATCATGCTTTAAAATATTTTCTCCCAAGTGATGCTGCAGTTACCAGTGCTGCGTGGAGGCAATAGAAAGCTTCCTAACTCCTGCTAGCAGAGCTCAGTGACCCTTTCAAGGTACTTTGCCAACTCAGTGCCTTTTTAACATTGTCTTATGCTGCAAGTGACAGTGTGGTGCTTGCAGTACAAATCTAATTTTAAAAGCATGCTTTCCATTCATTCATTGCTGCTTTGATTTATTTTATTAGTGAGTTTCTTTGTGTGGTGACAGAACTCATTACAACCTCCATAAAGACAATTACCAGTCCTTATCTATAAAACTGGAAGAAGGGGGAGAGGGGAAGAGCGTGACATGCATTGGTAAAACACAGCTAACAAAAGCATTAGGAAGCTAGAGTTAAAGGTCAGGGGAATCACATCCAAGGGTCCGTCAAGGAATTACTGCGAGTGAAGCAAACCCAAACTAGCTGCGTGCTAGCTGAGGGAGCATTTCCACTCAGTTAGCGATATTTGGTTGTTTTTAAACAAGGGTACAGTTCACAGGCATGACACACCAGAACTTGGCACTGCTAAAAATAGAGCGCTGTCAAACAGCTGAAACAGCACTGTTCTGTGGGGCAGCACCTTGTGCCTTCACGGTGACACTGACTGTCACTTACTGTGTTCTCCTTAGGCCAGGGGAGCCCATTTCTTGTTGTTATTGTTTTACAGAACAGTGAGATGGTGCCTCATCTCCCTGGCTGACACAGCAGTAAACAGAGTCTGAACTCAATGCACTTAATTTCAATCAGCCATTTACTCGAACGCCGTAAGAACAAGAATTAAAGCTGGTCAGGCAGGCAGTGCTTTATACAATGATCTAATCAGACCTCATTAGGAGAGAACAGGAAATTTCTCTTCCTCCTCAGGCAGAATTTTACCAATCTACATTTTAAGCTAGGAATCTAGCAGTTGGCAGATCTGCTGGAATTAAGAGAAAACCTGGCTACAGTGAGGTCAATGGGCATACTGCAACAGATTTTTCCAAGGCCACAATCTCACCCTAATAATAAACCATACACAAGAGCAGTAAAACAACACCACTGGTGATATTACTTCCATCTTCTCAGTGACCTGGAGAGCTGTAACTCCATATTCATAAAGGGACTCAAGAGCCTTTGACTCAGGTAACGTGCTATGAAAGCACATGATAATACGCCACCGATTCTCTACATGGGAATGTTATGCTGATCCAATTCCCTTCCTGCTATTTCAGAAAACAGTGTCACGTAAGACAGCTGAACCTCTCCTCTCAATCACACAATACAATACTGCAGTTGGTGTGCGAACACAAATCATCGGGGTATACAAGGTTTATGGTTTCCAAAGACTGCACCATGATGAGCCAATGCTTCCCAAGAGAGGAAAAAACTACAAAGGAAGGAGTCAAGCCTTGAAAAAAAAGCTGCTTCTGCAAGCCACAACAGAAATAAAGACCATGTGATGGACCAATGGAGAGAAGCTGTCTGGTTGTCTGAGCACACACTGAAAGGTGGGAAGGAAAGGACATAGTGGGTAAGTCAAGGGGGATCTCAGCATAACAAGGTAGGTGAGAGGATGAAAACAAGGGTAACCAGTAATTCAGGAAAATCATAATCCTCTGTATTGTAAGCATCAGCTGCTGTTGCAGCTGGGACTTACTGCTCTATAGAAGATTAAGGTAGCTCAAAAGGCGCTGGGATCTGTGTGTTTGCACAACGCCTTCTCTCACGCCACATACACCAGCACAGTCCCTCCTTACCATCAGGGGGCATTTTAGAGTAATGATAGCACTTCCCAATAATCACATTTCAGAGTGCAGGGGGGCCACTTTCCTGCTGCTGCTTGGTGGGATGCTACTCTGGAACTGGAACCAAGCACACAGGGTGAACAGGGGCAAAAATTCAAGTCAATGGTCTGAAACTGATCTCTGCATCACCACATAGGACGGGAGAAAGAAGCCACCCTGTACTGCAGCTGAGAGCCTTAGAATTAAGCAGCATGTGCTGGCTTAAAAAAAAAAACCACCAAAAAACCACCCCAAAACCAAACCAAACAAAAAACCCCAGAAAACCACCACAGAAAAAAAGCAGCAGAATGCCTGGCCTGTTTCATTGTGGGCAAACACAAGCTGCTGGAAAGTGGTATGAGTATGCGCCTGGAATAAGCAGTGGAGGCTCACAATCAGCACTAACTTCAGTAACAGAACTAGAGATGGTGTCACAAGTGACCCCTTGGCAGCTGCACCCTGACTACGCACCTGCCAGGAGGCCAGTGGCAAAATGTGAATCAGAAATGTGCTGCTGACATGGGGCAAAGGACATGCATGCATTAGATATGTGAGCAGAAGCTATGGAGCACTTGGATTTGTTGGAAAACACGCAACTTGTTTTATGCTATGGAAGTAAGGAGAAGCAATCCCTGTTGGTGCTTTGGGAAAAGGATCTATGATCACCAGAATAAGTACAGTAGACGTTTCCTATTGCTGGAGCAAGGAGAGAAGACCATGAGTACTGCCCATCTCTTGTCTCCTCTTAATTGTTCTCTTCAGGGCACTAGCCATATGTCTTGTTTGTAAAGCCTTCATAAAATTCAAAGGCCTAAATTCTAAATTACAAGACAAGTATTTCTAAAACTGACATGATCTATCATCTAGCGAGGGACATTCCAGATTCTCATTCTTTGCTTTTGAAGTACTATGTACAAATAAAGGACTGAGAACCACACCACTCAAATCCGAGGTACAAGGTACATCTATATTTATGCCTATACAAGTCAGAGACATCACTTTCCTCTTCTGTTTCCCCATACCCAAAAAATCAGAGACTATGTATTTACGGAAGAGAGGCGTGAAGCAGTTTAGTGAGGATTATGTAAGCCAAACAGAACAGAAGCCACAAAAAAACCTGGAAAAGAGGCAACATGATTGCAAATAAAACTGACCATAGATAAATGCTTTACAAAGTAGCATTTCCATAAAGGAACAGTTTACACGCTCCAAATTAAATACATTAATCTCAAAGCAAATGAAGTGGTTATGCAGGCAGCAGAATGTAGGTATTGGGAATGCAGGAGCTATTAAGTTGTGTTTAGAAGAGGAAAGACACATTGTCACTTTGGGTAAAGTATTCAATTTTGAATACTTGAACTTTCAAGCATTGCAGAAAGATACAAAAGACTAGGAAAAACTATAAAGGAGAGGTACGGGAGTGACTCCCAAAAAGTAAAAAAAAGCCCTCAAGAAAGTCCACTGAGCAGAGAAACTAGGGGTGCAGAGTCAGGGGCAGCAGAAAGGAAAGGTAGTAAGTGCCACACAGGAAAAACAGCTGAGTATGCTTGTTTCCCTTTCTCCAAAATACAATAATGTACTCAAAGGCCAGCATCTGGTAATCCACTGAGATGGAGGAGAACGGTTCTTACGCCATGCAGATCCGCAGAGCGGTTTGCCTGGAGCATTCTGCAAGCTGGGTTCATGAAAAAAAATGAGGCTCGTTTGAACAGGTGCAATTCCTGCAACTAAAATTCAAGACTGCAATCTTCCTGTTGCATCGGATGGTGACCTGAAACAGGAAGACCTGTAGAAGTACTGGGTTATAGAGCCTGAGCTGTTCTGGATATACACCAGTCAAGAGAAGGAAGAAGCGTGTGTTTTCTGCTTGAATATGGAATAGATCGATCAACTCCTTCATTTCTAACCTAGAAATTCCTGTTTTAAGGGATTGAGAAGACCCAGAAAACCGTAAAACAGCAGTTAGGATTAGAAAGTTTGTTTCTAATTTAAAGTTCATCTAATGTCTTTTTTGTCCCCCCCAGCATGCTATGTTTTCTAGTGATGTTTGCTATACACATTTCATCCAAGGAGCAAGGCTTCTGTTAATGGAGTTTGATCCATCCTCCAGCTAAATGTTTTCTGAGGTGTTAAACACTGATGGTTTCTGTGTTGGCTTGCCTTCAGTCTCAGAGTTTCTTCTCAGAAGGAAGCAGAGCCAGCTGATGACAAAAACACATATAATCTCAAAACAGAAAGGCAAGAGGCTCCTAAATAAACTTGTTTATTTCCAGTCTTTCAGCAACAGAGCCCTGAACTTTAAAATAAAGGCAAGAAACTCTAAAGAACAGTCCATACATGGCCAAAAAAGAATATGCTGGGGTGTGTGTGTGGGAAATCTACTCCTGGTGAGGCTTGAGAAGGCCAGATCTGATGCACCAGATCGAAGACCAGCAGTACAAAAGAGTACCCACACCCACAACTCCCAGGCACAGGTACAGATACTTTGTTAAAGCCGGGCTGTAAATTTAGCACACCTAGAATCTGAATTCCCATCAGATAACAAATAATGTGAAAGCAGGTATCCCACGTTTAAACCCAGAGCTTTAAATTATTTGACAGTGCTCCTTTAACTAGAAAATCTCAGTCTAAGCTCGCCAGGAAATGTCATAGCTTCATAAATCCTATGAACAAACCTTCTATTCTTGCAATTCCAGCAGAATTATTAAATCTATCAGCCACAGATGAATGTATCAATTTATCTTAATTTCTGAAAATACACTGAACCTCTTTCAGTTAAAACTTCATTTTTCTGTTGCACAATGAAAGAAAAAAGGGGGTCTTTGCAGAGATTAATTAAAGCAAATTTATCCCTCCATAAATTACCATCTCTGGACTGAAATAAAACACAGCTTGTTTCAGAGAGGATAAGCAAACAGATGAATGAAGTAGTTTTATTTCCTGCAGATCAAGCAGGGTGACTGTCTGCTGTGGCATCAGAGACAAAGGGCTTGCCCAGCCACTGTCATCACTCCTGGAAACCAGCATTTTCAAAAAGGGCCAAGGAAAAGAGGCTGAATACTGCCACTGCCTCTCCTGCAGAGAAAGGCGTTGTTACACAATTTCACTACATGCAACACAAAGAATAAATGGCTTCAACCATAATGACATCTCCAAGGAGGGTGACCCCCCGCCCCATCCTTCCTCCTACTGTTACGAAGGACAAACGACCTCCAATTTGACTTTATTACTTAGGCTTCTTTGTGAGCAAACAATGGAAGGAAAGACATTGTCTTGAAAACAATGTCTTTCCTTGCACTGTTTGCTGTACAGTAGTACACGATCCGTATGTATGGTAATACGGCTTGCTGAATATGGTTTGATATGCCACTGAATTGCATAGCAGCATCAAGAATTAGGAACCTGTTTTGTGAGAGATCAGCCATGGCCTGTTTGTTGGAGAGACAGATGAGAAATTTTAGCTGCCAAAGCTAAATTGTGCCCTACGTTAGCATCGCCACCATCTTCTAGCTTCGTGCTGAGGCCAGCGAGCTTAGTTCAGTGGCATTCAGACACCTATGGTATTATATAGTCAACCTCCAAAAGACAAACCACACAGTGGCCCAAACAGAGTTTAACACAGAAATCTTTACTTGATTCACTCCAGGCTATGGGAAGAATTCCCACCGCTGAAGAGAGGAATAGCCACCTGCCTTCAGCGGCGTGGGACATTCCAGTGGGTTTCCTAGAACGGATTTCAGGGTGCTGTATTCCAAGATAACACAGGCACCAGTGGTCTTCATGGGTCACAGTGACTTGCTACTATTACTACGTGTTTCTGGTTGGCTGACTGACTCTTATTTTAAAGCCCTCAACCGAACAGCTTGGTCAATCAGTAAGTAACAGAACTGTCTGCAAGCCAGGCAGATAATGATCTGAAGTCATTGCCAGCAACACCATTATTATTCCAATTGTTGAGGATTTCTTACAGGGTAATTAATAGTGTCAGTTCCTTGCAGCCAGGAGTCAGACGGATTGACTATATACAGTAAGTTACTCTCATCTCTGGGAACTCAAGCTCAGGTCTGAGGTACTCAACTGGGCAAACATTGAGCTGCCTGAATTCTCCTTCCCTCAAGAAGGAAAGTCCTTCATCTTCTTGCCAGGGTGAGTACTAAGAAGCCTAACAGTCAGAGTGAGCTCCATGCAAGCTGACTTACCCTTGTTGGGAAGAGCGCATGCATCTGAAGCTGTGACCACAGAATGGGGGACTTCCCAGCTAATCATACTCCAAAACTGACCCTCACAAATGACTGGGCACATCATCGCTGTTTCTTCTGTGTACTATCTTACTACTCCCAGCTCTTTCACCTTTAGTTACACGCAAAAGCAAGGACAATATATATCATTCACATTCTGTGCCTCAGAACAATTCTTACTTTTCAAAACAGAAGTAATTTCCAGAGAACATAGCTCACCTTAAAGGATATTTCATACTGCTCTCCTCCCCATATCTCCAGACCTGCATCATAGCCTCCCAGCTCCCAGAACCACTTTCTATCGACTGCAAACAGTCCTCCAGCCATTACAGGAGACCTTACGGAAAAAACAGACTCCATATTACAAACACATTCAAAGACACAGATCTCTAGGTAAACATTTAAAAAACAAAGCTAGAGTTGACAAATATTCTTTTCACCACCAGGGTTCCGGGTGCCTCTGCAGCCCTGTTGGGGCATCAGACAGTTGTTTTTGCATTATCTACTAATTTCCCACTTGCAAATGAGGAGGACCAGACTAGGCTCCCTTCAGAACCAGTCAATACCTCTCTCCCAAACAGGCAAAGGAGTTCACGTAACCCCTCCCTGAGGGACCCATACGCTGCACATGTGGTGCTCTGCATCAGTATTACGATCAAGTCATTGAGCTTGACCTCAAGAGTATTTTGTTGGGCTTTTTTGGAACACTGCAGAAGTATAAAGGACAGCAGAACTGTCTCAATGTTGGCAAGCACAGCGGCAGCAGGACATAACTTGATCACAGATTTACTTCTGCAATGCATTGCAATCATCAAAATTGCTGTAATTATTCTGCTAGGTTTTCTTCTTCCCCCACCTGGGAATGACATATAAGCTGCCATTTGTTTGTTGTTTTTGGCAGAGCATTAGGGATACTAAGTTATGTTTGAAAGATCTCAGTAATAAATGACCACATTAAATGTTACACATTACAGTTTTAAATGAAATGTTAACTTCAGCAGGAACTAAGGTGGCAAAAATAGCAATGAAAAGGAGACTGTTCACAGCTACTATACAATGCATTTCTTTTAAACCAACAAAGCGAACAGCTGCCAAAAAGCAAGCAGCTTAACACCAGCTTCTGACTTCTACTACACTGAGGTGTCAACCAACCCTGTAACAGAGTGTTAATTTTGTTAGCCAGTTCTTAGCACCTGCATTTCAGTAACTTACTCAAAAGGATCACTGGGATCGGGTTTCTGTAACTCAGGAGGAATAGGGATCCTCTTGTAATACATCTCCCAGTCAAATGCACCTCGCATTGCGTCTCCAGCCTGAGTCTCATATCCAAAGTGGTCATGATCAATAACATCAATCATAGGGCAAACGATAGTCTTGCGGTTTCGGGCAATGCGATCTGAAGATTGGAGAAACATGTCAGAAAACCTGTACCAGTTGGGTTCCTTTGACCACGAAATTACAGAAAAGAGCACCAAAATATGAAGTAGTCCGAGAACAACACAGCTTTCTTCCTTTTCATTTTTTTTTTGGGCAGATGCTCCTATTTATATCAATTTATCTAGTATTGCTGCAGTAATTGAGATATTCAGGCTAGAACTATTGAGATAAAAACACCAGGCACTCATGCTACAGTGGCCATCGCACAGAAGCAGAAGAGAAGGACACAGCCACACTACCACAGACACCTAAACCGCCAGGCTAAACCCAGACAATCTTGTACTTAGTGAACAGTCCTCATTTTAACAAGCGATCAGGATGTGAACCCTTTCTGCGGTGATTCAAAGCCAGGGTAATAACCCATTGTACCACCTAGCTCTAATTGCTATGCCAGAACCTGGCAGGAAGCGTTTCAGACTAATGGCATAACTACTCTCAGCAGGCTCAAGAAACGCAAGCGTACCTCCTCCCCTCAACCTTTTCTTCCAACCAAATAGTACAATACAGGATTAATTCCTGCATAAACATCTGGAACTTCTTAAATACTTTATTACTGAGACGGTCTCTTGTTGGAAGTTAACTTTCAGAGGAGAGGCGACAAATGATGTTTCAGCTTCCAAGTCCTTTCTGTGTTTTAAAATTAAAGCATGCTCTACATGTTCTCATTTAAATGGCATTTGAGCTAATTCTGTCCTCCCTCCCTGGGGCTCATGAAGCTGCAAATGTTTTACACTATTGCCAGATACAAACCGTAGTGAAAGCAACAGTTCTACCACCCAACAATCCTGCCGACATATCTCACTAGTTTTTCTTAAACCTGCATTTGCCTGTTGTTGCCACAGTTTATTTGACAAAGTCACACCTCAGTGAGAGCTTTGACAGGTCACTTGCAACAGGGTTGGAAAGGGGCTTGGTACTGGCCAGAGGCATGCAGATACCAGAAACAGAAGGTGCTGTCCTTTCAATGAGTCATCCTTGAAAAGAACTGACATTGTAAAACTGATGCCTCCTTAAAGATGAAGTACTGCCTTGGAAAGGGACTGCACACGTTCTACAAATACATACCAGCAGCTGTCATTCACAAGAAGTATTTTCCACAGGCCTGCAGACTATAAAGTTAAATATAGTTATATAGGAGAAAAAAAAAAACCTAAAAGCTACTTAAAAACTGTATGTAAAGATCTTTTCTGTATCATAAAGCCATTCCTCTCTGCAAGCTGCTGAATGACCATGTGATAGTTTACTCTTCTAGCAAGCTCTAAATTATTTAAGATTCCGTTTAGTGAGGAAACAGAAGAATATGATCTCTGCTCTTTAATTAAGCAAAGCATATGATAGCATTATTATACAGTGCAGGACTCGAGAACAGAAAAAAATATTGTATTAAAGGCTACGAGTTGCCAACAATTCACTTGAGCCTTGTGGCTCGTTGGGTTTTTTTTTTTGTTGTTTTGGGTTGGGGTTTATTTTGTTTGTTTGACATTTCATCTTCCTTTTGTCCACTTACAGCACGAGGGGAAAGCAGCAGGTGGAGGTAGAACAAATTCAACACCAACATCTGTTGCCAGCTCTTTAGCAGTTCAGCCTTCAGCCACGTACAGCACCACACGCTTACCTAGCAGAGGTGGCAGCCAGTTCACGTTGGCCTCGCAATGGGAATCCAAGAAGGTGATGACATCCCCTATGGCCACAGAGGCCCCCAGCATTCGAGTTCTTATCAGCCCTTCTCTCTTTTTGGTTCGGAGGATTCTTACATTTGGGAACTGGGCCATATAATCTTCCAGGCGTTTCTTCAGGTGTTCTGTGTGAAAATGAGAAATTGAAACGCTGTAACAACCAATTTCTTAAAAATGCAGTTCCTTCTTTGCCAGAAGGAGATGTCTTTGGAAGTATGTCTTGAACAGGTAATAAATGCAATAACAGGAAAAAGTAAGTAGGAATCATTTCTTTTAAATCCAGGGTTTAAATGTAACTGCCGAACCAAGACTTCTGAAGATGTTCCAAAACCTTAGAAGCAATTAAAAAAAAAAAAAAAAAGGAACCAGGAGAAGATGGAGGAGTGCAGAATGAGAAAGAAAGCAGGAGAGGAAGAGGAAAAGGAATAAAAAGCCAGCTGGCAGACTTCTGGGAGAACTTAATGAGAGCAGGGATTCTCAGACACTTTTGAGGAAAACCAATGTAGCTTAAAAGAGAGACGGGACAATTTACTTTCAGAAGTAAACGGCACTCAGTGTATTTAAGTTGTGTTTGTTTCTTCAAAACACACAACTAGACCATCCGCTCATGCATAAGTAAAAACCAGCAAAAAGCCTAGTCAGACATCCCTCCAAGCCGGTGAGGCAGCAGAGCCACTGCATACATTTGGATGGCTACATTAAATGTTTATCAGAGGAGATATTTGCATTTAAATATGGAAATATTTACGCTACTGAATATGGACTGGAGCCACATCTGAATTAGAACAGACACTTGTTGTCACCATGATTAACAAGAATTCAAACAGGCGAGCTTGCAGAAAAAGATTACTGAGTGATCAAAACAATGGGCAGCTTGTTTAGATGTGGAAATAAAAAGCTTGATCTACACAAAGAGTGAGGGGGACACAGCTGTCTTTACATGAAAGAGTGAAGCACCAAAGAAAAACCTAAAAATAGGCTAAGAGCTGATGCTGGCCTAATCACTAACGAGTTGATCTTTAGGCATCTGAAGTTTTGACTTACTTGACAGCAAACCCCATTCACAGCGTGCCAGGGACTGTTCATTAATGCACCATACTAACCGCTGCCATCAGCAACTGGTCAAGGAAATAAGCCCTGCTAGCAAAAGCTAGTTTGTCAAATCTAATCTTAAAATCTCACACAACAAAACTTGAATAGAGGCAATCATTCAAATACAACCAACCTCACAGGTTTATTTGTCTGGACTATAGAGACCAAATCCATTCCATTCTGAATGGCAGAGTGTTCCTTGGCTTCCAAAGCAGGCATGAAAGGTAGGGGCTGAAAAGGCAGACGGTGTGAACGCACCCCTGAACAGGTCACCAGGGAAGCCAGGTATTGGAATAGCTCTCTAAAAAGAGCAAAGGGGCAAATAAACTTAACTAAGTTATGAGCTCTCCCATGTGGTGCTGACCCAGCAATTAGGCTTTAAGGTTTTAGCTACTGGAGGAAAAAAAATGGTCAAAATCCCTATGACTAACACACATCCTGCGCCTTTTCTTTGAAGCAGTCATCACCTACCTTCCTTTCAAAGATCACTCAAATCAACTTCTTTGCATTTGAGGTATTCCTAGCAAGCTCTTTGCCTTTTTCAAAGCTTGCTTTAATATACCCCAGAACTTTTTGCTCACAAATGCATTTTAGTGTTTCACCTGAGAAGCCTAATTGTCCCACAATATCTACATAGGTTTCCCTGATCAATAGAGCCTTTAGTACTTCTTGCTGTCTAGTGCGCTTTTCCCTCATCCTTTTCAAATCTTTTCTGAACAGATCCTCTCAAGCAACCAGAAATTTTGACAACTCAATTACAGATTTTTCAAATAAGGGCTTTCCATAGAGACTAGATATATTATTAGTGCAGCTGCCTTCCTCCTGAGGTAGTGGGTAGACTTAAAAAGAAAAAAGGAAAAAAAAAAAAAAAAAAGAAGAAGTCACCACCACTGTTCTTTAACATCATAGCTCATTGTTAGTTCATCACAAAAGATGAGTTCATCAGAAAAAGAGAAAAACCAACCTTCACTTCAAGCATTAACCAGCTAAGCCCAAGCCAGGAGGTACATCTTCGTTAATCTACCCAATACAAGATAAACATGAGAGTGGCTGCCGGTGCTCATTATAATAAAGGATGTAACCATCACACAGAAGCTCTGGGCCCAACTCCCATAACAGTAGCCACAGACACTGTAGCACTTGCAAGAACAGACCCCACAACACTTACGTTACCTAAATCAGACCTACAAAGCACTGGAAAGTCTTAAAAAATCCAAAGCTCCAAAACAATGGAAAATATATGTAGACTTTCTGCAACTCTCTATTTTGACAGAAACAAGCAAATGAGACTGTGAAAGACCCCAGAGGTTTGTCTTCCACCTGTGTGCTGGTCATTTTATGTTTTGGCATCATATACCTTCCTGAACTGGCCTGGTTTGTTGTGCAGTTTCGCCTGTGGTGACACCTGAAGACAGCCTGATTCCTCCAGGGGTACGAGCATGGCACGGCTGAGCCTGCTACCAAGAAACACTCATGTTTTTGGATCCGGTCTCACACAGGAAGACACACACCAGCAAGTGAACAAGAAGTCACTGGACCTGGCCATATTTGTAGTGATGATGGCTGCTCTGCTACAGACTAACGGAAGACCAAGGGATTTCCCAATTTTTATAGTTTAACAGGAGAAAAGAAGGCATAGGAGCCATGGAGTTTTCTCAGGCAAGTACTCTGCAAAGAGACAGCAGGAATCCTTATCCGCTCACTTCCCATTCCATTCCCAAATGCTGGGTTTGGTTCTTTAGCACTTCTTTACTACATTTCCAGAGTAAAAAAACTAATACCATAGCATTTCATGCTTGCAGCAAGTAGCCTACTTTATACCACATTGGTAAGAAATGTCTCACACATTAGGCATCTTCTTATGTCTCTGACGGTTGGAAGAAGCAAGGAAAAGCTACAGGTACTCCATCAGCACCCATGTGTTCTCACTGACGCAGGGGCGACACGCACCAAGCGCTGTCCTTGTAGCCAGGAGGGATGATGCTCAGAGAAGCTGTTCCCAATTGCTGCAGAAAAATCCATGCGTGATCACTGCATTTTAGAAGGATAAGACTTATGTATCATGAACTGCAAGTGAACAGACTATCGTATCTACTTTCCCTTACCACAGGGTCACAGACTTCCAAGCAATCTCACAAATAACGTATAAAAGACAGTGAAACACACTTCAAAGACAACGTTTTCTTATTTCCTTATCCCTGCCCCGAAGTCTGGCCTCCACACATCCAGACAAAAAAATATTTATTTCAACTCTATGACAAATATTGTCGCAATTAAGTCAATTTTTGCTTTCAAAAGAAAATCTCAAAAAAACAAACAAGTGGCATTAACTGCTATAAAACTTTATGAGGCTTTAAAAAATATATTATGGAATCTTGTCACACTGAGTAATTTTTATTACAAGGGCAATTTTCTTTAATGCAAGTTGTTAGGCGAACTGGATGGATTCCAATAGCTGTGCCTACTCTGGGCAAAGTAATACAGCCCAAACATACAAATGAGAGTAAGATTATCTGCAGATTAAAAACTAGGCTGGTAGTTTGCTAACAGACTTTGCAATAAACTTGATATACAGTGTATACATTAACAGTACCAGTCAAAAACTACCGCTTTCTTTATTTTGAGCTGTAAATAAAACTGGGCAAAGATAGAGGTAAAGCTTTGCTAGCAGGCTTGCTTAAGTCTCAAAACTTTCCAAAATAAGACTTTTTTTTTTTTTTTTTTCAAGGTCAAATTCCTATGGTGGTCTTACTGCACTTCTTCCTTCTGGCCTCACCATCCAAGCAGAGCTGCCCTCTGATGTCGTTAATCTGGTGACCGCTCATGGTGTGGCAAGGGCTTTCCAAGATCGGAGTTTCTTACATCCAGCTGAGTTTTCATTCCAGCCACTGCACACCTGCCAACTGAATGGGCACCTAAGAAATGTTACCACTTCAAACCCAAACATACGCAGAAGCCAGAGGAATACAGAGGAGCCCAAGGATTATTTTTTTTTAAGAGGCAAATGCACGAGAAACAAGGCAACTTGAACATGGATCTGCAGGACCAGAACAGCTTAAATAGCACTGCAGTTGCAGGGTCAGTGGGACTCAACTGTTCAAGTCAAAGCAGAAGTTACATCCATACATCCCCTCATGGCAAACCACACAGCCTGTCTCCACTCCGCAGTGTCTGGATCCTCCCCGTCTCTTTCACAACACCTTGGCTCAGCCGTGTTTTCAGAGGCTTGTACAGAATAATCAGTATGTTTGTAGCCTATTTTGAATTGATTTAGCTCTGACCAAAGTAATTTTCCCACAGAAATCAGTGGAAGTGATACAGCATTCTCAAGTTTCTAACACGTTTTTAAATAATGTCTTGCCTGTCTGCTTTAAGTTGAACAGCTATTCCCCTCAAGAGCTGCTCTGCAGTACAAAGGAACCTCATCCCCTTCAGCTCACACAGCTCAGTTTTGCAAACAGCAGCAGGCCACTGCAGTTGCAGCTCACAGATGAAGCCTGGCCTGGTTCTTTTCCTTTTCCTCCCCTTCAAGTCACACACAGAGATCTGAAGCACCTGCTTAGAGGTAATTGCATATGGGGTGGTTACCTTCCCCATAGACACCTACAAACCCCACTGCTTCGTGCAACTAGTACCTCCCCTCACTAGGCAAACTGGATGCTCGTTAGCATGAGCATCCTTCTGGCTGCTTCCCAGAAGGATGGGCGAGTTAAAGAAAAGTAGTTGTATCACACCTGCTGAGAACTTGGGAGTTTGTTTTGTTTCTAAGCAGGAGATGCTGCTTAAAAGACATGGAGCTGATGACTCAGGTAATTCTCTCAAAACAACATGGATGTTGTTTTGAGGAAGCCACTGGGGTCTTTTAGAGCAGACTCACGTTCTGGTGACACTTTGGTACTCTCCGGATTAGGATGACCTCCACCTCTGACTGCAGTGAACTGTGGGTAGCTGCAACTGAGAGGCTCTCAACACACATTTGCTTTCTGTACTTTCAAGGATTCAAGTTGAACATTTTGAATAATGTGGCCATTTCTCAGGCTTTTGAGCTGTCATGGTCATTAACTGATCCCACGACTGAAAAGACAGCAGATTTTTTTTGGTCCCATCCCATGAAACCTTTAATTTCACAGATGTTTGAACTCAAAGGAGCTGCAAGCAAACCCTTTACTTTCACGCAGGCAAACTGTCCTCTGCAGAAGAGGATGGGGTAAGGCTTTTAGGACTCACAGTTTGTTTGGCAATAACACAGTTGGCAGAAAATCCTTTTATGTATGTCCCTGTAACATCTCTGCAGTATTTGGCAGGGAAGGGATTACCAACATTTGTGATCTTGGGATAGAAAAAATTAACTCTTTATAAGTACTAATCAGGACTTGGAACAATGATACAGATTCATGTTTAGAGAAAGAATGGGGAAGGAAACATTTCCCCTGTCCTACTAGTGCAACGTTTAATGGTTCATATGTTACTTTAGACCCTCTCAGCTTTGGTTTCTGACTTTTACACCGTCAGCACACCTGCAACTCTAGTGCTTTTGCATGTATAAGTACCATTAACCCAATCCAGAAGGAGCAGTACTGCAGAAATCAGAAACGTTCACACCTTCCTGTGCTACTCAGATGCTACCAGTGAAACCAAAGTTCCCTCTGCCCTACAGTATCCTGCCTCCTGCCAAGGTGCTTTGTTTCAGTTTACACACAGAAGGTTGAAGATAATATGAAGATGGGAGAGCCATTGCACTCTGGAAATTCAGGGAACTTTCCCTCTCCTGCTGAAGGGCATGTGGCCCAGGAGGAGAGAAGTGGAGGGTCTGCAGAATTCCCTTTTAAGCAGACAGGGCTGGTTTCCCTTCCCAGCAGGTTATTTTGGCTAGTTTCCAACACCAAAACCTGAAGTGTGACTGTTCATCTGGCATTTGTTTACAGGTTATGCCAGCCTATGGTTCCCTACCCTCCCACATGCAGACATGCTTGTTTAAGATTACAAATGAATCCATTCATCTTTACATAGATACTTGGCCCTAATGTGCTGTTTAACAATTTAAGAATGAATTCTACTTCTTCTGAATCTATCACAATGTGCAAGCCAGGCCTCCCCGAAATAGAAAGCTCTACATCATTGAAATCAACTTTTCTCCTTGCTTTGGTGCGGATGAGTCATCTTTTTAAATAGCAAAATGTGCTGTTATCCAAACAGGCAGCACTTAACACTAGTTTTAATTTTCTTTCAGTGTTTTCACCCTCTGATCACTGAAGTTGGTTGGGAGAACAATAAACTGATTTAGCAAATTGTACTATGAACACCAGTCCCAATAACAGCAAACTGATTAAGCTGATCATAGCCTTCCAAGCTGAATCTGTTTACGAAAAAGAGGAGGCGGCCTGGGAAGGGAGAAAATTAGTATCTGTTGCTCCACTGATTACAGTTCTGTGGTAGACTCTTAAAAAGGAGAGGGCCCAGTTTCCACTGACCATTCTGCATCAGTGTTGGGTCTTGGCACATCTTTACAAACAACAGCTGGGAACGGGGGGGAAAGGTTTCTGTGCATGGGACAATAGCCAAAAGTATACTACCCCACTTGCTAATACAGCAGTCCTAACTGTTTAAATTGTAACAAGGATTAAAAGAATTAGGTTTCTGGAAGTCTTACGGACTTTGTTCTCTTTCTAAATGTTTTAAAACCAAGCTTCCATTTTAGGTACAATAAAGTACACAAAAGTGGAAGCGTGGGACCTAAGAAATAAGCCAGACTGCAGGTTGCTGGGGCAAAGACATTTGTGCGAGCCTGTGCTGTGTGCTTTGATAAACTCAGGTGCATAAACTTCTGCTGTCTTGCTTGTATCATCAATTACTTCCTGAATTTGTAAAGGGAACTTTCTCATAGCTTCCTCCACCCTACAGCAGACATCCAAACCCTGCTCAGTTATGACTTCACAAGAAGTACTGAAGGCAGAGGCAAAGGTGTAATCTTAAATTGAGAAAAGTCACATTTACTGGCATTAGCATATAAATACACCCAGACCTGAGGGAAAGTTTAGTAGGCTGCATTTCCAAGCAGGGGAAATATGCAGGAAATACTCATCTTAGCTACAACATAACCTCTTAATCTCTCAGGAAAGTTTAATTTGTAAAAGAAGTCTATTCCAACTGTTTCTTCCTGAAGGAATCCAGGAAAATCCATTTACTCGTCGTTCCTTCATGCTGTGAGGTTTAAGCATATTTTGTTCACTAGGAGCAGTGAAGTCAACCTATGGTGTATGCATCAGTTCTTGAGTCCCACATACTGACTCCCTGGTCAACCCACAATATCAATTTTACCTCCTGTGCCATAACCCATCTTTCCCAGGGCAAACAGTCATTCTAGTCTACTCTTCTCCCTTCCCATTTTATTAAACATATATCAAGACTAACGCACCCACTTAGGTTTTTCCCTCTTCCGTTGACTACATTTTATCTGAAGAGGTGATTTTGTGACTCTCAGTCATTTCCTTGTTGACTGCGTTTAACATCAGAGAGACCATTTTGTTGACATACAAACTAGGTAGCTGCAGTTTTGGGCCTATGTAGCCTTTGTAGCAGCTGAAACAGGAGTGAACTCTTTGCAGCACACTTAATATTCAGCTCAAGTTTTATGTAGCCATGGTGACTAGCAGGAAGGGCATTACTGTCCCAAATACTGCCTTCAACCTGAGGAACCTGTGCCCTCATCTTAAGGCTAAATAAGTGTTTTTGATTATCCAGTTAACCAAGGGAATTAACCCTGGTTAATCAATTAACCAAGGGAGTTAACCAAGGGAGTTAACCAAGGGAGTTAACCAAGGGAGTTAACCAAGGGGATGTCTACACACCTGCTCAGTGCTAACACACTTCTTCTAGACTGATAAACACTGTATGGGCAGGTGAAAACACTGAAAAACATTAAGACAAGCCACCATACTAGTGGCATCACCACTTCCAGCAGTCCAAGGCTAATATATGCACCACACACTGTTTCAAGGTCCTGTGAATTTATACTCTGCTTTCTATACTGAAGTTAAAAATTGTGAGAGACCAGATTAGTCTTTAGATGCCTTTAATCTACATCAACAACTGCCTTCTGAGCACTGGAGAGACAAGCAAGGGTGCAAAAGTGTTTCAGAAGTTTGCTCATGGGACAGAACAAACCCAATTGAATATGACTCTTCTGCAACCCACAGGCTTCAGAACAGATTGGGTGCACAGGGACAGAGTCAGAACAACCTGCTGTGCTAGAGGGGTTAGCTACATCTACATCTGGTGAGCATGTCAGTATACATTCACTGTTGACAGCAATGTACTGGATAGGATATCATGACATGAACCTAAAGCCTACAACTGACAGCAAGAACAAAACTTGCCATCACTCAGAAAGATGCAGGCAGGTGAAGTGTTAAGACATTTCATGCTGAAACATTTTGGAACATATCAAAGCTGTGAGATTAAAGCCTTTAAAGTCACCGAGCTTTGCTGGGGGGTGGGGGGAAGGGGAAAATAATAAAAAACCAATCCAAAACAAACCAGTCCTCAGAGATTCAGCTTTGCCTTTATCAGCAGTATTCATGTACAAAGAACTCCTTGGCCTGAAAGTGCAAGACAAGAAAAAAGGAAAGATTCCAGAAAGAGCACAAGCATTAACAGAAAATTCTACTCCGGACTTTTGTCTTGTTAGAGAATACGCCATTAGGTCCAAGAAGTAACCCACTTGAAAGTTGCTTTGATTTGGTAGGAATGCATCCTTTTGGAGTCCAAAGGCTTTGATCTCAAGTGTCTAAGTGAGGAAGAACAACTATGAAGCCTAAAATTAATAGCACAGACCTACAAAATTTTTGCTTTAGGGCTGCAGCCAAATGGAATATTGGAAAACTAATTTGATAATCCTTCATTCCTACAATAATGCTCATACATTAATAACCATGAATGACAAAGCAAAAACATGTTTGTCTTGTAGTGTGTATGTCAGAGAACAGAAAATGAAGTATTTTGCAAATGAAAAATTACCAATACAGCTGCAGGAAAAATACCAACACATTTAACTTGTAGTAAAAAACTCTGGCATGTCAGAAGTATATTTTACAAACTCACACCTTACTCTTTTTTCTAGACCTCTTTGCCATCAGTTCCCAATGCTCTTATTTACTTTATTGGCAAGAAATGCAATCATTACAGTAAGTTAACTGACATCTGCCAGAAAGGTCAATAAATTTATTGAATACTGAGGCACAAATCCAGGACTGTTCACAGCTGTGCTGACACCAAAACTAAAACACCTCATGGACAATATTGTTCTTACCTGACACATTCATTTTAGCTGGTTGACGGAGGAGAAGGGGTAGTACCGATAGCTGAAGGTACTCTACTTTTAAATCTTGAGCCTTGGCTTCCACCGTTCAGCACAGTAAACTACCATGTTCCAATGGGGACATCAACACATACTTAGCTTACGGGTAATAGGCAACAGTGGTCCTCATGATATTTATGAATAAATGCTGTATCAAGAGAATGAGTGCGGCATTTCTTCACTAAGAAAGTATTACCGCAATTAGAACTATACAGAAAAGGAAGGTGGTTTAGGTTATCCACTTTTATTTTTAAATTGCAGCAGCATTAGCTTCCAATTTTCTCAAAGTGAAGAAGTTTCCACCTTTATCAAAGTCCCTATCTAGGAGCAGCTGCTTTGTCAATACCACCCAAAAAGCACACTTAAATAGCAGAAACTATGATTACCAATAATAGACATCATATATGAGTACTGGCAGAGGGTGTTTGAATCACATTTCTAATTAACTTCTATAGAGAAGCAGCTGTAAAGCATTAAAATGCTGATTTGCACTGCAGCTGGCAGACTTGTGACTCCTAGCAGGTGAGGACATGTACTTCAAGGTGAGGAGAATAAAATTAAAGCTGTTTTCTCTCTAAGCTTCCACTAATAGAAGCTACATGCATAGGGTTTCTTAGTAGCAAGCAATGCAGTTAGATTTATTTAATGAGCTGTAATGGAAACTCTGCTCCTCGATTATTTATTTTTTTAAAACTTTAGTTTGCCAGACATCCTTCACTACACAATAATTAGCTTAGAAAGAGGTCATAGTAAACTGGACCTTTTCAAGCAATCTCATCTCCTTTCTAGAAGAATTCTTCAGCTGTAGCAGCTGATCTTGAAGTAATAAATACAAGATGATGAAAAGTAAACTGGTTAGTTAATTTAGGCCATCACAAAAAAAGCTGAAGTAAACAACTACAGCAGGCCCTCAGGTCCCTTAAAACACTAAAGAATATATTTTTTAATACTCTCCAACCATTAACTAATGAACAATGCGGGTTTCAGATATCCCTTTATAAAGGATATAGACAAGTACAGAAACAGTGTTTAAAGACACATTGAGAATGAATACTCAAAAAAGGAAAACATAAAGTGAATCCCATCCACATTTCACTATGGATCCAAAGCCAGCTCTGTCACTAGCAGTTGTCTAAAGTACCCAATGCCCACAGGCTTCGGCCAGAAATGGAGAACAAGAAATGACTCTCTTATCACACACTGAAATCGGACATCTGCATCAGGTTTTATTTTATTGCCCCACTCCATTTGGTGCTTACTACCGAACAGAGTATTGGTGAGCTCACAAATCCACTCCTACACCAGTGTAAGTGCTCTGCTGTGCTACCTGTAAGTCTCACTGGAGTCTGGGTAACAAACATCACATCTAGACTGTGGGTCACAACCACTTAAATGACTTTGAAGCCTGTTTCACTTTGCAGTATTTGTGCCACTACCAGCATCATTGATATTCACCAAAGCCAAGTCACCTCCTGCGTGGAACAATGACATCGGTATCGCCTCCACCAGAAGAATTTTAGTAGTGACAGTCTTAGAACTTGACCATAGCCTGAGAACTGCTCGCTGTGACTTTATACATCTGGTAGTGTTAAACCACACGACAACCAACCAGGCCCACCAGCTGAGCATCCTCAGGAGCCTCAGATTTAATGAGATAGAGATATCAAAATGAGTATGTTTCATGACAGAGGATTTTATTCTAATGAAAGTGAAGAGTACATTTGTTTTCTCAGACTTTCAAACCTTCTCCCACTTACCCAGGAGATCTCACTGACAGTTACTTCAAAGCTGTTATTTATGAGACTCCAAGCAGACCTGAGATAGTCCACAATGAATTCTAACAGCAAGAGAAAAGGTCTTTATTCTGTGAATTAATTTACAAAAATAATCTTTTTATCAGTTGTTTGAGACAACAGTTACCACAACTTCTACAGGAGACCTTGAAAGCAACATTTAAGAAAAAGTTGTGGAAAACCATAGTTGCCTAAGTAAAGCTTGGCTTTTTCTTTTTTTAGATATATTAAGGTAAAAAGCTTTAAAAGAATCATATTCAATAGTGAGTAAGAAAGACTGTCACCACTTTGTCCTAAGCATAGTCACTCCATATTCAGAGCTGTACTAACCAGATGCACTTTAGAGCATTTAAGAGGGGGTGAAAAAAAAAAGACTTTTACAGTGCATGTGCCTAAAGATGAAAAGATAATCTCTTTAGCTGCATAAATCCTTTACTATTCCATTTAAAGATCAAAAAAAAATTTCAAGTATTAAACCCTTTTCTATTTCAGATACCAGGAACATGATTTCTTTCAATTAAGCCCTGGCAGATGTGGTTAATGGAACAGAATTGTATTTGCCACATACCTGATGCTGCACCAAATGGCACATTAATCACCCCTTGCCTTCTCCCTTCACTACTTAGTGACTTCTTCCCTTCAGACCAAATTATGCTGCTTGTGGTACACCCAAGTAGCCTTACCCACATTTGTTTTTCCATTCAGATTATGCCATATGGCTATCTCCAGAATTACTCGTACTGCAATATAAAGAGAGATTTAAAAAGTCACAGGGATTTATTTTTAAAGGGGAAAAAGGGGATTTGGCTGTGGCACCCTCCGACCCTTGGTGAACGGATGGGCTCCCAGACGCCCCTGCCAGTAAACTTTCAAGCAAGCTACAGGAGGGTGTGGAGACAGCACAATGGAGCAAAGCAAAGGAATATGACTGGCCCTACATGAGGAGAGCAGGCAAACGAAGGGGAAAGTGTTGGTGAGAACAACGCGCTGAGATGACACTGCCTGGGGAAAACACTCCTTGTGCTCCTTTACTAAAAGGCCTAAAAGCCTCTTGCTGTCTTTCAAAGATGAGCAGTGGCCACATGCCAGAGTCTGGGCTCACAATGCTTCGCTGCCTCCCAATTGTCAAAGGGCAGCTCGAATTCTTATTGTGCAAAGTCCTTCTGAAAACACACAACTGAAAAAAGTGAGTAAAAATGGGGAAAGAATAAGAAAAATTTTAAAATGGCTGAACACACACATATTTTCAGGACTCTTAAATATAAATTTCATTAATTAAAATAAGTCACAAGGAAACAGGGTAGTCTTGGAAGAAAGCTGAAGCTGAAATCTGGAACCTCCCTAACGACCCCCCAAGGGAAAATGAGATCCCATTCACCTTTCTTATAACCAAATTTCCTCCTCAACATCAAATATAGCCAAGTATACATGCCTCTTGGATAACGACATCTTAAAATACACCATGTTTAATCTAAAAGCCAGAAGGTTGACTTTGCAAATGTCATTGTCATATTGGGTTAAATATATTCAAGTACTTCAGCTGAAACTGTTACTGCCTCCCAGTCACAGGTGCAGATTTTGACTGGTTACTGTAAGAAGGATGTTAATTCTTCATGTACTGCCACCGTACAGACATACAATGCCATAGGGCAGACACCCCAGCTGGGTTAACACTTCTAGAACAATCCCGATGTTTGGAGACTGCAGTATTTTCAGTGCTGCCACATTCAGCTTTATTACTGTATCAACATAGTGCTTTGCATATAATGCATGCTTCAGAGATGACTGATGCTGCAGTTCTCATTCTTCAACAAGGGACAACACTTGTTCTAAAACACTGTCATTTATACAAAAGTAATCTTCAAATGAGTAAGAACAGGCTGTCAGTCAATATGCAAATAACTGAATGCTGAAACATGAGTTTTATATGAAATTTAAGCACTTAGCCGCAATCACAGATTTCTGTCAAGCTAAGCCATAAAATAAGATACACCCAAAGTACTTCTGAACCACCTGTGTGGGGTGCACATTTTTCTCTCTACACACAGTTAGCCCCAACTATGTGGCAAAAGGTTTCTTTAAAATGACATTCAATGCTGAGTTGCATCAAAAAGGGCATCACCAGCAGAGAGAAAGAAGTCATCATCCCGCTCTACTCAGCGCTTGTCAGGCCACACCTGGAGTACTGTGTGCAGTTCTGGTCCCCTCTACACAAAAAGGATGTGGACAGGCTGGAAGGGGTCCAGAGAAGGGCCACCAAGATGATCGAAGGACTGGGAAGCTGCCATACAAGGGCAGGCTGGGAGAACTGGGTTTGTTCAGCCTTGAGAAAAGGAGGCTCAGAGGGGATCTCATCACCATGTACCAGTACTTAAGGGGCAGCTACAAAGATGATGGAGACTCCCTTTTTACACGGAGTCCCATGGAGAGGACAAGGGGGAATGGGCACAAGTTGCTCTTGGGGAGATTCCGATTGGACACCAGAGGGAAATTTTTCACAGTGAGGACAGTCACCACTGGAATAATCTCCCCAGGGAAGTGGTTGACGCGGCCACGTTGGACACCTTTAAGAGTCGCTGGACAGGGTGCTGGGCCATCTTGTCTAGACTGTGCTCTTTCTAGAAAGGTTGGACTAGATGATCCCTGAGGTCCCTTCCAACCTGTGACTCTGTGAATTAAGTCACAGCCTTCTAGCACACAGCAAGTTTACAATGTCTTGAATAATTTAAAACTTTTGATTGCTGCAAACGGTGAAAAGGTAAAAATCTTACCATGTTTTACATTAAAGGAAGGGCTGAAAAATACCTGACACCAGTTTGTTCCAGATAAACTATTTTTTTTGCATTTGTGTGTTTAAGTTTTAGAGGTATTAGTGTTCCCTAGATAGTTATACCTTTTGGTGACTCAGCAAGGGAACTAGGGCGTCAGCACACACAGGATGCTTGTGCAGCCCATTTTATTTAGTCTGCTCTTCTGATACTTTTTAAATTCCCTCATTCTTACGTTTTTCTTACCTATAAAAGGCATCTTGACTTTCAACACTGTCTTCCTGTAACATCCTCATGGACAGACTGATGAAATCTCGGCTAGATAAGCAGAGACTAAGGTGGACAGAAAACCAGCTGAGCTTCAAGGCTTGTAATCAGCAGCACAAAGCCAAGCCGGAGGCCTGGACTGTCACTAGCTGTGCTCCCCAGGGGTCAGTATTAGGGTGAATACCATTGCACATCTTCATTCAAGACCTGGGTGAGGGGACCACCCTCAGAAGGTCTGCAGATGATACAAGCCTGGGAGGCATGGCTGACTTGCCACTAGGAGGGACTTTGACAGGCATGAGAAATGGGCCAACAAGAACCTTGTGAAGTTCAACAAAGGGAAATGCAAATTCCTGTGCTCAGGGAGGATTAATTCCATGCACCTGTACTGACTGGGGACCCAGCAGCTGGAAAGGAGCTTTGCAGAAGAGGACCTGGGAGTCCTTGGGCATAAACTGAAGTACAGGAAATACTGCCTAAACATAAGACTTTTTTTTAAACTAAGTCATTGGAAGAGTGACTGAACAGCAGAACAGGTTCCCCAGAGACATTATGGAGTCTCCATCCTTGGTGAATAAAATATCATGAAACCTGCTGTAGCCCAGCAGATGGGTTGGGTTAGATGATCTCCAGACATCCTTTCCAACCTCAACTATGTGTCATTCTGTACGTGTTCTAGTCCAGTCTCCACCTGAAAGAGATCTCTTCTCCAAAACAGGCAGAAGAGAGTTTGACTTCTGCCTTTCACCCTGTAGTAGTATATACCTGATGCCCCACTGCTGTACAGAGCTACCAAACCTGTATAAGGCGAAAAGCAAAGAACGTTTAGACAAGCATCCTGCAAAGAGAAAACGTGCCATCCTCTGCCCTCTGTTACTTCAGCTTAAGGCTGTTCATTTATCTAGCGAAAGACAGGGGACAGCTTTACATTTGTTCATGCAATCTCAGAGATAGCTCATACAGCAGAGGTATCCACAAGCCACAAGAATTAGAGACCAACAATCCCTCTGTAAAGGCAGACACTAGAGATGAACAGCTCCGTTTCTCACAACCACAGCCAGATTCAGATTGTAGGTCTAGAGACTGAAGCAGACCCTGAAGAATCATGAACTATCTGTCTGTTATTCGTTGCCTGCCCTCAATAATAAAAAGACATCAGAGCCAATATAAAAACCTGCAGTGTTACAAACTGACCTGCCTTTCAACTTCTCTTCCCCTCCTCCCATTTCTATGATATAATGGAACCCACTTACCACTCAGCAGCATTGTAATTAAATAATCAAAAAGCAAACAAATTTCACATCTGACAGTCCCCAGGAGAAAACTGATATGCATGAAAAAAGCATTTTAGTTTACTTAGGGCCATTCTGGTAACAACAAGCTCAGAGGGATATAATTAGTACCCCGCAAGCCAGCATATGAAAAGGCTTAATTTAACTGAGATCAGAACTAAAGAGTAACTATAGAAATTAAAAGTGAAGCCACAAATCCACACAGGACTGCCACAGCTAAGAGTTTTTATGATCAGGAATTCTAAAGTCGTAATTCACATGTATTGCATTCTGATTTCTGCTTATCCAGAGGGTAGGCGTTATTTTGGACCACCCTGAAATAGCTGAGGTTAATCCAAGGAGATCAGTCTGTGGGTCTTTAGCAGTTCTCAGTAGCAGGCAGGAAGAGGCACACACCACCAGGCAGGTTAATTCTTATTCTCCATGTCTGGTGGATGCGTGCCACCCTCTCCAATATAGCCTATATTCTTCTGCACATGAAATCCCTGTAATTGTTTTGAAATGCTTATGGTCAGGAGAATAAAGTCCTTATATCACAGATATCCCGACTATGTGGGGAAAAAAGCATAAGCTATCATAGTCTTACTGGGAATGTGATATTGATACTAGAGACTACTATTAGAGAAAGCAGAAAACAGCCCCACGATATTTACTCTGTCGTGACCAGTGGCAAATGCTGGAAAGCAGCTTCTTTTAAGCTAACTCAATCTAACAAGGGAATCCCCACAAAGAAAGATTCAAGTGTCAGCAAAGACAGCTGCTGGACGTGACAACATGGACCACAGCTCGAGGCAAACGGGATCCTACCACTGTACTGCATCAGACTGATCGCACTGGCAGGTAGCCATTCCCAGAGCACTGTGGCTGATGTGGAATCCAGCACCAAATTTGCTTGAAGTAAGGCTAGATTTTGATCATTTGCATTATACTACAGGCAGGGAAAAAAAATCCACACAGTAAGTTGTTTAAGCACATTTCGATTTTTCAAATACAAAGCAAAGGAAACATTTCAAAAGCACGATTTGCAAAGCTTCTGCTGCTCGCTGTTAAGATTTGCTGTCATCAGGACAGCCTTTTTTGGTTGAAAAATGTTTATTGCTAAAGGTCACAGAATTATCTCTCTCAAACAAATTAAGAAGTAAATGGCTGTTGACACTTCCAGATGATGATTCATCTGTCCAAGAGCTCCAATAATGCAAAGCAGCACAGCTGCCTCAGGTATGCTGCAGACCACAGCAACCACCAACCAACCCAGAAATCTGTCTTCACTCTCCTATCACTTTGTTAGCCAACTTCTCAACCCTCCTCCTAGTCACACCAAAAATTCCTTACTCCCAAGCTTAAAAACAGATGAAAAACATATGAAAGTAACATGTCAGAAAACACACTGATGAGTGCAAAAGCCAGGTTTCCATACTTTCCTTTATTAGCAAAGTCCTCTTTACTTCATGGGAAGCAAAGAATCTCTGTGTATGCGACTCATGGATGAAAGAGGCTGACAGATTGGCACTAACCTCACCACCTACAGAAACCAGTGCAACAGCAGAACTAGAGGGGCAGCTCGGCAAAGCCCAGTACGTTTAACCCCAACATAGGTCAGTCCACAAGAAATGCTAGCAAGGGGGATATTGTTTCCTTGCCAGGGAAAGCCAAGATCTTGAAGGTTAGTCTTTTTGAAGAGTTACTAAAGTGCTAGCGATCTGTTTAGACAACCCTCAGGTGAAAAGCCATGGTGAAGTACAGCAGAGTGTATCTGATATTTTATCCTGTCAGAGTAACCTCTCGATAAAAAGAATTAATAATAGATTTTTATTGAGCGATTATCCTTTTCATCTTTTGCTTTTTACTGGAGTTTATGATGACTATTTACTGATCTCTTTGGGGAAGCAGCTGACATTTACTGTTCATACTATGCCTCTCTGATCTCCTACGTGGGGTCTACTATCACTACGTCCAACAGTGATTCTATAATTTTAGAAGGAAGATGCTGTTACAAATTTGTGGGACTAGCATTTGAAAGAGAAGCAAAGCATTCTACCTTGCAGACAACGCAGAGGACTAATCACTTCTCTTCAAAAGGAATCAAGAAATCTCTTCTCATTCTTTTTACTGCTCACTGGTTCTGTAGCACAGCGGTGATGATCATCAACTCAGACACAGGGTTTTTATCACCTGCCCAGTTTAATAATGAGAAACAGACAACCAGAGTAGTGGCCTAACAGTCTAAATCCAAGAATGTACCCCTTTCAAACATAACACATGCGAAGTAAAAGTTTTCCTGGATCCTCCACTGCTTCCTGGAGTTCAGTTTGATGCGTTAAATTATCAGTTCTCAGGTACCGCGTTGAAGTGTGGGGTTTTGGTTTTGGGTTTATTTTTTAATAAAAGTGCATACAATAGATAAATTAAAACCAGAAGTATGTAACCATCAGCCTTTCACATCAAGATCACGTGTTTAGGACTTAACAGCCTCCTGAAGACTAAGGATCTATTTAAACCCAGCGCGGGATGTAGAAGCCAACCCCAGCGTGGTTAAGGAAGAATGCTGACTGCTGGAAAAGGAGCAGCCAGCAGGAAACGCTACCGGGCAGATACAAACTGACAGCAGTGAAGGAAAAATGTTTCATCCTAACCAGTAATTGTCGCAACATGCACAGATCAACTGAGCTAGCAGGAAACCACTGTTTGTTTGGGTTTTTAAAAAAAAAAAGTTTTTTATTAGCACTCTTTGCCTGTGTGCCATTCTCTTCCCTTGACAATCTAGCTCACTGTCCAACACCAGTAGTATTCTATATCCATCTATAAATCGATGCTGCACACAAATTAATCTCAGCTACTTCTTGCAACCTTTGTATAAAGGATGGATGACTGATGGAGGAGAGCTTGTGTCTTATCAGAGGTAGGTGGAACAGAGCAAGAGCGAGCTGGACAGACAGCATGTGTACAGACTGACGAGGAGCAGGGGTGGGAGAGCCAGAAGTGCTCTTTTTCACCTGGTCAGAAGGGCACATCTAGAGAACAAGGAGAATAGATCCCCAGGAAACCAGATTTCATTGCTTCCACTTCTCTTAAAAGAAACTGGTTTGCACAATTCAGCTGTGGTTACAGCATGAGCCTGTCTAATTTGCTTCTAGACTGAGTAGCAATAAAGAGACCTTTTTGGGAGGATAGGTTGGTGTTGTGGTTTTTTTTTTCTCCCCAGCTTGGTCTGAAAATCCTCTAAAGAAATACTTATTTCATAGAACATTGATTTGTTCCAACCAGAATGCCTTGCTTGCAAACTAACTAGAGATGTACTTTAGAACAAATACTATAGCTGTTGGATAGCGCTTATTTGAAAGTCAGCATAGGTCAGAACGCTAAATACTCATGAGCTTGTTTCCAAGCTCATTTTAGGAGCTTCCTACGTGTCAGATATCTGGAGATGTATCATTTAGTACCCATGTAGAGAGCTCTTTTCCCCCAGTTGAGTTATTTCAGTGTCAGGACTCAAACTCAGCAGCTGATAAAGCTAAATAGTCTTAGTAATTTTAAAGGAGAAAATAGAGATGCTAGATCTGATCGTAACACCTTAAAGTCGCTGTACCCTTTTCAACATCAGAGAACACCAGCTACCTTCAGAAGACCTTCCATGTGATCTTTCTAGCTATGCAATGTCTACATGACAGAAGCATTCATTCTTCTCTTACCTGATTGCCTTTTCCACCATAGCAAGGGTGTAAACTACAAGATGTAAACCGTAGCTTAATTTATATCACATAGCATTTAAATGTTTCAGAGAAAAGAATCCCTTGCCTTTCTGCGACAGAACAAGTAAATTAGCAACCACATCTACACATTGCTGCTGCAACTGCAAGTGGTTGTTCCATTTGCGGTGATGCGTTATGCCAGCAGCTACATATCTTTGCATGTGGCACTTAAACCCAATCCCAAATGACTACTCCTGGCAATGCAGGACAAAATGAGGAGTGTAAGCAAGTCAGCAAGAGAGAGCAGTTAAATTTTTGGATGTTACAGATTTACTTTTTAGGAGCACAAAATTCAGGGGAAAAGTAAGCCAAATCATAGGCAGTCTGAGGTGGAAACATTTTATCAAGGCTTCTTTTGCCATTTTCTGTGTCTAGAAAAAAAATGAAGAATGTGTGAAGTGAGTTATTCCCCCCCCTTTTTTTTTTTTCTTTTAACCCTGGGGTTAAACATTAAGGACTACACAGGCCCTTAACAGAATATTAAAACCAGCTTCTCTGTTTAGTCACATTGTCCAAAACGCAGGACAGCCCATGCCATCAGCAGCTAAGCCAGCACAAACTGCATATGGAACATGAGTTTTTTGCTAGACTTTTGGCCTTTCAAATATACTGGAACAAGGTTCACCTGAGCTCTGCTGCTGGCAAGTAATAAAACCTTGAGCCATTAAACACATATGCACCAGTTCATTGACCCCTTAGGTAGGTAAACACAGCTGGAGAGTTTACATACAAATTATCATACCTCTGTCACTGAAGTCATCCACCAGCACTATCTCTGCTATCAGCTCAGGAGGGGAGCGGTTTAGGACACTGTGCACTGTCCGGAGGAGGGAGGACCATCCTTCGTTGTGGAACGGTATTATCACGCTAGTGTTCGGAAGCTTCTCCAGGTATAGCTTATTCTTGCAGCTGAACATAGACAGAGTAAGTCAAAAGGCGGTGCCAAAGAACACCAGCACTTCCATATTAATTACCATCAAGTAACTTAGTTCATTCTTTACTCCTCAAATTGACACAGATTGCCTGAAAATCCCCACCAACTTTCAGGCCTTATCAAGCCAGTGCCGACCTGATCTAGTCTGGCAAAAAAAATATTAAAAATCTATATTAAGTGGCGACTGTTAATGGCCAGGGACACTTAGCAATGCAGAAAGTCGGAGGGATCTATTAGGTGCTGAAGCTGCTTTTAAAAGAAACTCCAGTTATACCTTAAGATACAAAAGTCTCTACAATACTTATTTTCCCTGTCCTTATACCTCAAAGATCACTAGGAAGAGGAATTTCTACAAAGTTGTTTCAGAAGTTGAATATATCTCTTTTAGGCATTATCAGTACATTAGTTTAGTTCACTTTTTCCCAGTTTTCAGAGAAGTAAATCATTCTAATCACATGTATAACTGCCATCCAAATTTTTTTAATCAAAATGTGCAGGAAGTAAGGATTTTGTGTGACAGCACCTTCCCTAAACATTCCCAGAAGTTCAAGACATTGCAAACGATGCACAGAAGAGACAGGATAATTGCTTGGTAAGAACTGCGCAACAAGGAAAGCCACCTCTCTCAGATCAGCCTCTACCAAAGGCTTCCTTAGTCATGCTGGACAATTATTCAAATCATACTTTTCCTAAACAATCAATCTTGGCTTTCCCATTTTTCAGCAGGTCTAGTTTGACACCTGGGATCAGTTCTGCAGACAGAAGTGAAGGCGGCTGAGGTTTGAACACAAAGCACTGCAGAACTTGGATCTAGCTGGAGTCAGGTCTGCAGAGACCCCATATGGACTCCTTGAATTTGAGGGTACTTCACAGCATTAATTGTAATTTTTAAATCAGGGTAATGCTCTCTTGCCTTGTGGGGGTGTTTTCAGGGTAGCTTCCTGAAGAAAATTCAAATGGCAGCAATAAGTGCAGTGTTTATTCTCCTGCAGGAGTGGCCCTAAGTGGAGTTTGAACCTTGTTAAACAGGTAACACCTAAGGCCATACAGCGAACAATTGTAGTTAAAAAATACCCAGTAGCTGTTCACTAGGGGACAATGATCTATTACATTCCTAGCACCCCACATGCCCAGTGCAAAACAGACAAGGCTACACGAATAGAGATTTTTAGAATGTATTAATGACACTGCCAGCAGGGGAGGCTGCACTCTTCCCACTAGCAGGGGAGGGAGGTCATACACCACTCCCTGCACCTCTTGCATAGCCTGCACCAGAGCTGATCTGCAGGCTCTTTCCTGCCAGGCACTCAGCGAAGCTTTCACTGCGTGTGCAAGGTAGCACATGCACGCACACAGTAATTCCCTCCCTGTTCCCCAGAACGGCAGGTGGGAACGAAAGTGGCTCTGGCAGTGGTGGCTTTTTCCTGATACCTTTCCCAGGCAATGGAGAAGGATGCACCTACGTTATACAAGCTCAATAAATATGTGGTTACAGGAAGTTACTCCGGTGCCTGTGCAAAAGGACAGTAGCTTATTCTGGGTCTAATGAATTGTCTTGGGGTGCTGCCAAGAGCTCGCAGGCTATGGCTGCAATGCACAGATGCAGGATGCAAAATAAAGCTGCATGGACTGCTTTCATCCAGCCCTTGGCATTGCAATCTTAACCTTCTTCCAAGATAGCTACTAGCTATAACAGTTCCAATACGAAACAAGCGCCCCCCAAATCTCTTCTAACTCTTCTTAAACTGGAATTTTCATTTTCTGACTAACAAGTGGGAAACTTTAGCTATTAAGTTTAACCATTAAGCATGGAGAGAAATTGTTTGCCTCCAGCTACCACATCTACAATTGCTTTACACGACTTGCAAAATTGGTATTTAATATTAAAAAACCCAGAAGCACTTAAAGGAAACATTAGCAGGGGAAGACACTCCCCGCCCAGCTAATCCCAGCATCCATTATACACATGCTGTTTATCCTGTCCTTGAGATCTCCACAATTATAACTCACTACGTTGGGGGAAAGGATGTGTCAGGCAATAAGCAAAGCAGCGGCAGCTGCATCACTAATCACACCGTAATTGTTGGTGACCCAGACACTTCACTTATTAATTTTAACTGGAGACTGGAGTTAGAAGTTTCACAGTTTAAAAAAGTTTAAATGGCAGAATTAGCAACGAGGAGTCAGCAACTTCAGGAAACAATGCAGAATGTAAGGCAATCTATTAAATCCTCAGATGAGGAAATACTGGCATTGTCTGATGTTTAAATTCTCAGAGCCCATGGCAGCCCCTGTAAATGGAGGCCAGGTATAATTTAGGTGAGGAAACTCAAACTGTATTTCCTAGAACTTGAGTGTGAGCTTATCAACAAGCATCTTCAGTTACCTGATTTATCTCTATGTTTAAACATTTCAGCTGCATGCCTAAAATATTTATGGAGCTATACTCACTGCTGTGGTTTATGGGTATATATTGAGAAAGGGTGTCAAGCCAGTGTATTTGATTAGTTTGCTGTGACAGCTGATGAGGTAATCTCTCAAACGTGCAGCTAACAAATTATAAAACCTGACTTCTGGAAGTTATATCTCATGAATAAAGTAGATGTTGAGTTCAGTTTCACTAAACTGTGATAAAAACGGCTTTACACAAAACAAGCTTCCATTCAAATGTCTAACAATGCTTTCAGATTAAGAACTGCACAAAGGGTATTTAAAAACCTCTCAGCTTTGTATAAACAAGGTTTAAGTCCTAACTGAAGCACTTCTGCTAATGAAAAACTCCTCTGGCTTGCATAAAATCCAGTTTGACACCATCCTAAAGGATAATGTCCAAAAATAGATGAACTCAAAAGCCAACATTCAAACGGAACTAGTTTCTTCTTGTAAATCCTGATGAGGTTTTTATGAGGAAGATGTCTAAAACTAATCCATAAATCAGAAGGATTTCTGATAAAACTTCTTACATAGTTGAGTGGAGCTACTCAAATCTTGTTCTGTTCCTGAGCATTTCATGGTCATTTCCAGTGAGTGGCCAAGATAAGAACTGCACAGAGCATTTAGTGACAAGGTCATCACCCGACTACACTTAGGGCACTTGTCAACTGAGTCAGTCACTTACATCAGTTTCCACTCCAGAAAGAAATAGCTCTACCTTATCAGTTGCTAAAAGTTGTTGACTATGTCAGTAGGCTCAGGAACTGAACTGTCAATTTGCAAGAGGTTAAGGAAGTAGCCACCTCTGGGTTCAGTTCAAGATCATTTCTGCGCAGGGCTACAAGTTTTTGGTAATTTTAAGTCTCGGACTCAAAAGTGGATTTTTTTCCTCAGGTTTGGTCTCCTCTATTTCCCACTGCAATTACTATACACTGTCCTTTATTAAGGAGGCAGCAGGAGCCAGCTGTGAAAGGATTTTATTTGACAAATAAAGGTACAAGAGACTAATGAAAAAAGAGCATGCTTCTGCAGATGTGGTAATTCAGGGCTTGTAAACTTTCACTCATAGAAATGCAAACTATATACTCACTTTGGATGTCTGATGTCTGGAAGGGAACGATTGAGAGAAATTTTATCACTCACAAAGATATTAAAACCATTTTCCCTGTACGCCTGGTCCACTCGCTCTGCATCAGTCATTGGGTAAGGTTTTCCCTGTTCTCCATTTCCTATTGATAGACAGAAGGTAAACATGCATCATTACTACTAATTGGTGCATAACTGGCCAGAAACTATTCCATATATCAAAAGAAGAGCAGCCATCTTATAGCCCTTTGAAAATTCCTTCATTAGTTTTGTGCTCTATGTCATATTTAGCACTGGGTCAACTGTGTCAACCTAACAATTTTATTTAATAAGCAGTTTTGCTACAAACCATTCAGCTGTGCAAATCATAGAAGTTAAAAGTCTTCCTTCCAACATCAGAAACAGATTAAGGGGCTATGGCAACGCTGTGGAGGATCTATAGAATGTTTTTTGTTTCATTGCAGGAAGAATACATATGGTTTGAATACCTCATCACTACTTTTTTCAGCACAGATGGATATGTATATTTAACAACCAGAGCTCTTGCACAGAGGAGGCAAAGCCCTCGCAGACACACCAGTGTAAAGCTGTGATGTTCAAAATGGGCCCTTTTATGCGATGCAAGACAAAACTTGGAACTGGGGAATAAAATTTGCGTGAATGTAATAATCTAGAACATTAGTCTTATCCCTCTTCTTCCTCTCTGGACCTCCCATTTTTGGGAGGGGCACAAGCACCCATTTTTTGGTAAGTTTTTCAAAAATCAATACTGCACCTATCCTAAAAATACCAAGATGATACCAACATATTTTCATATCGAAATGGTTATTGTGGAGTTGAGGGAAAGGCTTTAACTGGGATTAACACACAATAATTATCGCATCATGTCAAGATTATCTTTTTGACGCTGAAGTCAAACAAGCTGTTCTGCACTCAGCCTACCAAATAAAATCAAAGTGAATTACAATCTGTATTAAAACATTTTTACAGTAAACTTACATACCTACACGCTCAGAGTCCCTCCTTATAGCTTCTTTGTTATGCCAGTCCTTTTTCCTTTGTCCATCACCAAAGTAAGGGTCTTTCTTTTGCCTCACATATGATGCCTTTTAAATAAAAGATTGGATATATTAAATACACAACATGTGAAATCTTCCCCCTTCCTGTAAGAGGAGATTAAACGTCTTCCTTACCCTAAAAGGGCTGAGGGAGGAAGCAAGTTTTGCTTGACTCAGAACAGTACTTTATCTATAGCTGTTAAGTGATATTTTTTTTCAGGGCACCATCATGTATGCAGACCAGTATTTTTAATCAGGGAATCTACTAAAAACTCCCATTTTCATTTTGGAAACATCCAATACATCTTGCATCCTATTTAATTAACAATAAAGCTGTAATGGGAGACCTACTGCAGGATCATTATTAATGAGCACACTACTATACCTGAATAAAATAAAAATAAGATTTAAAAGGTCATTTATTAAGACTCTTGCGGTTCAACTTAAAAGCAAATTTTACACAAGGCATGAGCCTGCACTAAACCCAATTAAAGCTCCTCTTTTCATGATGTTGTTCCTGAAATTCAAAAGCAATGAGTGCTTTGGGAACAAGTTAGCAACTGAAAGATGGGGTGAATTCAGGATCAAAGAGACTATGGTGTACGGAAAGAAACCAATGATAAATCTCAAACACTGACATCCCCCAAATCCAAGGGGAAAAAATATATAGATATAAAAATATATAAAATATATAACTACATAAAATATATTTAAGTAGGTTTTAGGGTCAAGAAGAGATCTCTGAGAATGACTTTTCAATTATGTTCTAAAATGCTGCAGAGTATAAATGCAAGCCATTTTTAGCATCATTACTGCAGAAGTAGTTACACAAAGAACTTAGAGGTTTTTCCCTTTTAATTCCTCATGACCTGCAGAGAGAACTCCACAGGCTAGAACTTCCTAGAAAGAAAAACAAGCTTCTCTCCTTGAAGGCCAAGAGGTTTATAGTCTCACTAATGGGTCAATCAAACCAAACAACCACCAAAAAGCAACTGTTGGCATAGTAACCTTGCAGAGTTATCAGGCATCTTTGGCACCTGGGACACAGACATCATTTGCCTGACTAGTTATATTACAAACTCTTCATTTTCATGCCTAGATTTGCCTTGGGAAAATAGGACATTTGAACATTTTACATGTTATTCCAAGGCACTAGACTTCAGCCTGATGCAGTTCACCTCACTGCACTCTGACAGATGAGCTCTGGTGAACAGGGCTGTGAAGGTTTTGTGGATTATCCCCATTGTATCACCCCTCTTCTACAACAGTCAGCAGGAGGAGAGCCCTGTGTATTAGCTTACAAAACCATCAGTGAAGACAGGTTTCAGCTAAGATATCAAAGTGAACTAGAGTGGCTGCAGGTATGTGGTCTGCTCCACCTGCCCAGTTTACTATGCCAAAGAGTATTAAACCAGTGGTCTAAAAGTAACAGAGCTCAGTTTGATTAAAAGCTGGCTTGTGAATTATTGGAACTCCGCCCCACCCACAGCCCCCCATAAGAGATTTTAAATCAGTCTAGATCCTTTCAATCACAGAATCATAGACTGGTTTGGGTTGGAAGGGACCTTAAAGACCATCTAGTTCCAACTCCCCTGCCATGGGCAGGGATGCCTTCCACTAGACCAGGTTGCTCAAAGCCCTGCCCAACCTGACCTTGAACACTCCCAGGGATGGGGCATCCACAATTCTCCAGGCAACCTGTTCCAGTGCCTCACCACCCCCAGAGCAAAGAATTTCTTCCTTATATCTAATGGAACTCTACCCTCTTTCAGTTCAAGCCATTACCTACCCCTTGTCCTGACTTTTGCTAGCTCATGCCAGCAAATGTGAGCAGGTCTGGATGACAGCTGTGTGACAGACAGCAGAAGTGCAGCTTGGTTATTTTTGGTGTAAAATGGATCAAATTTTCAGCATCATGAAACAGCCACCCTGTGCTATAGCATGTCTACTTGTCCGGTCACCACAGTGGTTTCTAATTTTTCAGACAACGTGCCACCCTTCCTTTCATCCCCACTAAATAACCCACAGAGCACACTACCGTTCTGTGGATTTTTGCCTCTGTTTTGCAAGATCCCTGCTTTGCCAGGCCTGCTCACTGACCAGTTTCCTCTCCAGGATACTCCTCTGCCAGGAAAAGTCCTGGAAAGCTCTCGCAGACCAGAGCACCTCCTTTCCAGGAGAGTTTTGCCAACTTTCTGAGCACTAGGCTTGTGCACAAGTATCATACTGGGCACAGGAACAACGGGCAAGTCTGAACCTTCAATATTTTAAGTCTCTTTTGCCTCTTGTTTTAGCACCCTGGACTGAATGAGCACACCAGGAGCATCGTTTACAACGTCACTATCCCTTCTACCATTTTCTGCAATTCAACATGCGTAAATGTGTAAAGTCACTCTAGAAATCTCACCCACCACTGTAAGAGTGTCTAGGGACTTGATCTAAAAGGAGAAATACACAGTGTGACTCTGAGCCTCACAACACCCACTGTGCACATGGTAACCCAGCACCCTATGCCAGGCCCCTGTGAAGGGCACCCTGAAGAAAGAGGAAAAAGAGACCCACCAGCAAAAAGACATCCAAGCTGCCTAACAGGGCACTGCTAAGAGTGTTTTAAATCCCATCTCTTGTCAGGAGTCAGGCAACTTAAGCTAGACTTGCAGAGAAACCCCCCTTCCCTCTGAACTCTAGGCTGAACACATCCCTTAGAAGATACCCTCCACTGCTGCAGGTACCGATGTGGATTGCTCTCCTTTCGAAACACGCTAATGCGATGGATCTTGAGCTGCCCTCCACAACAGCTCTCAGGAGGTGGGAGACAATTTCAGAGTATACCCCAAAGGATTCACACCAACACCTCCAGCATCCTCCGCAGGGAAGCCACACCCCTGGGCTGTCAGCCGTTTCAGGAGGAGCCTCTCACACCGTTACAAAGCTGTACCACCAAAGCAGCCAATGCTCATCAGGCCAAGCCAGCAACCTAAAAGCCATTAAAAAGCCATTCCAGCCATCCCTGCTCAGGGTGAGCATGCCCAGGCTCTGGGCTGGAGTCACCCTCGTGTTCGTGCGCTCAATATAGGATAATGCGAACAGAGGATGAAATTTTCTGCAGTTTCAAGCCATCCTTCAGAGAGGTCAGCAGTGCGCATTTAAATACTCTCAGAGCAAGCAACAACCTGATGCAAGCAATTTAACCACTACAATACTGAGTGAAAGCAGGCAGTAGCACACTATCCTCCAGTGCTGTTAAAAGGAAAAAGAGAAGAAATCACAAAGACTGCCACTGTATCACGTACAGAGCCCAGATCAGGCAGGCAGACAGCAGAAAGTCTAGTAGATGTATTACTTCTAATCAGTCCAAAAAAATTTGTGCATGAAAACGTCTTTGAGCTGGGCTAAGCCAAACCTCGTCAAGGCCAAACATGTCAAGAGAAAAACTTCAGTAACTTGTAAACTTTAAATTAAGCAAGAGGTGAAACTATGGAGTACACACATGAATTATTCAAGACTTTTCCAAACTGTAGTGTTGGACTTTGGAGGCACATGGAATATGAGTTATCGATCCTTAAGTCCTGAGGAACAGGCTCTGTACAGCTCTGTCTTGAGAGACTTACAAGGACCCACCTCTTCATGTTGGCACTGGCAAAGTAAAATGAGGACTGGTGACCCAGTACAATGAGGTAGGGTGACCCATTACCTGTTCCTCTGCCTGCAGTGCTCATGATGTTACTGCCCTGCACAACTAAAGCCAAATGAGATTCACAAGAGAAACACAACATAGATCTCTGTTGGACCAACATATCTCTCTAGGTGACTTTTAGAATCTTGAAGGGTAAACATAGCTGCAGATGGTCATGACAGACATGCTGCATTCTGGAGCTTCTTTGGTCTTGGGCATAGAAGTTATGTTAGTCAATCCAATGCAGAAATGCTCCATTAAATTTATTCAACTTGTGTAAATGTTAAGAGGTTAGAATATTTCTAACTGCATCCCTCGCAAACAAGCATATAACGCTTACATTGGTTTTGCAGGTCGCTATTAAAACACCATATCTGGAAAGTCTGCTCTGAGTCACTGACAAGTTCTGTCAACAACGTCTGAACACTAATTTTGAAATGACTTTCAGTGCTAGAAAATGGATATTAGTGTCTCTGCTTCAGTGACCTTGCCAGCACCCACGGTCTGCATAGCCCCGAAGGGAAGGTGGATCTGCAGCAAACTGATTAGCATCATGTTTCTTGTTAAGAATCACACTTTCAAGACTAACTTAATTTCAGCAGGCTACCAAAGTCAGTGTGAACGATAAAACATAGCCTTCCCCTCCCCAACTGCAATTTTCATGCTCATGCCATGACTATTAGCAAAGCAGTGTGCAGAGCTGTGGGCAGTGTACTATCACGGGCAGAGGGAAGACATGCATATACGCGCTCCAAGTCTCTCATTGTGGCAATGGGCAGGTTACTGACATTGATGTTATTTTGGAAGCTTCTGTTTTGTTTTTTTCCTCTTTGTAAAAGATGCCTGAGCTCTAGAAATGTAGACACAGCACATAGGGACCAGAATGTTGCTTTTTTTTTAGTCGTTTCCTTCAGGGACGCTGCATGGGATTTGATTCAATTATGCAAATTACATAACTTGATGATACCCCTTCAACAGACGCTCTAGACTGTGATATCTAAGCAGTCTGCAAAACACAGCAACTTTCCTAGGACTGACTTTTGCTTTACCTATTAAACAAGCATTTCATTTGCAGGGAGCTATGTCTTACCTGTAATGCTATATTTCATGTAAATTTTCACTTTTGTTCTAATTTCTCATTAATTCTAACTGCATAGCAGGAGGCATAACATTTTTGCCCAGACCCCACCAGCACATTGCCCTTTACCTGCCTTTTAACTGTGGAATACAGTGACCATCATTTGAACACTGCAGTTAACAATGCTGCATCGTTAGGGTAAACTGGCATTATGGATCTGGATTTCTGTCCCTATAAATCAGGTCAGCAAGGCTATAGCCTTTGCAGTTTTCTGTTTAGCTCCACCATAGATTCTCATTTTGCAAAAATCTCTTTGTTTTTGAAATGGTCAGTTGTAAACAGCAACGCAAGAAGGAGATTTCAAAGCACGAAGGGTTCCTTATGATCATCTCGTGAAGCTATGTAAGCACACAAGCTATTGAATTTTATCCATTAACTCCTACAGCAAGCCCATAAGTTCTATTTCAGCTCAAGCACATTTTCTTTTCCTTAAGAACTGGAAGTTGTTTACCACTAAGGAGTTATTACTTCTCCAGCAATATCTTAAACTAATCTCCTGCCTGTTTCCATCCTTCGTTTTTTAAAAACTGAAAATGAATTAAAGTAGAAAGGCATATTAAGCAATACATTGAAAATGGATTTAGACAGATTGCTGTAAATAAGCCCCTTCTGTTGTCTACCATGCTGTTACTTAACACACCGCCAAAGCAATTGATCAGTGTTCAAACGCCAAATGCACAAAAATGGAATTTTAATCTTTTGTTTAATCACTATTTAGTGTGTCTGGCTCCAGCCAGAATAAAAGAAGGGCGGATGGAAACATAAGCCAAGAGTTTTCTCTACACGAAGGAAAAAAAGATTTGCTGAAGTGCATATGCTAATCATAATGCTGTACGGATCTCAAACCCTGTTCAAACATTTCATTGTTGATTATTTTTTTAAACCAAGGGTCTATGATCAGACCCAAGAAGCTATGGTCTCCGGAGACAGTGTTAAAAGGGGGCATCTGTTCCATCCTGGGCCTCTTCATTTATCCCAGCACCTCAGCAAGTACATCTTGCATTTATAGCCTACAAGATGCTAAAGATGACAAAACAACCCAGAAAAACAGGAAAAGACAGAGCAAATAGAAACCATTCCTCTATTTATTAGGTGTACTCAGTGGAAGACTCAAGAGCAGGTACTTTGGGTACAACCTAGTTGTCACGATCTGTGCCACAGCAAAGCAGAAATAATAAACATCTATAGCCAGCTTCTCTTCAGTCTTCCAAAACCCAGGGTACACAAGGGGTTTCAGAAGGCAGGAAATGTGAGAGAAGGCAGGTCTGGCAGCAACCAGGAGGAATCCTCCCTCTCACTGCAGCAAGAAGCCCAAGTTTTAATGACTGTGGGACCATCCACGCTAAATATAGATAACCCTTTTATAAATACATAAATATCAAGTCTTATTGTACCATGAAGTAATAAAACTCTTTTTTGGTTTGTCAGATATCTATTAGCATGTGTTGGACAACAAATTGGTACAACACCCACACCGCACAAACAGCATCCATCCTTTGCACTGGCATGAAAATAGCTGAGTATTTCAGATGATCTAATGAAAAATAAAAATATCTCCAACATCAGCTAGAGGCATTCGACCTAGGCCAAGGAGCTGAGCATAACCTTAGTCAAAGCTCTTCATTTACTGGGAACAGGAGATAGCATACTACTGTAAGAGGAAAACTGCTAAAAGCCCGTCATGTGATCTACCTAACCATTTTCAAAAGGTTAATTTTTGAAGCTATTTCAGTCCATCAAAAATTTAAAACCTATATTAACATAATCCATACCTTCGGCATTTCAGGAGCTATTAAAAGGCAACACAGGGATAAATGGCAGCACATCATGTGGAATAATTAAGTGCTTTCAAAGAAAGAAAAGCCAACTATGTCTTCACAGCTGTGTTGCAACTCAGATCCAAGCAACATGTTCAAACCTGACCTAAAAGTTTCCTGCAAAATGCCATGATTTCCTGCATATTTGGCCATTGTCCTCTTCTCTCTCACCTGAAACAGTATTAACGCTGAAATCCACATGTTCAGATTTCTGCTTTTCTTTGAGAAAGCCACACTTCGGGGTATGGAAATAACCTGCCTGCTTCCTTCAGAGAGTAGAGCCACAAATACTGCCGGCACTCCTGGATCAGTCCTGACCCGGTCTCAGCTAATTAAACCACAGCTGGATCAGAATCAGCTGGACAGATCAGCACAGAGCCTTTTCTGCAGAATGCCCAGGGGCACTTGGCAGCTGACTGTAGAGCTACTAAAGAAATATGCTCCTTGCAGGACACCCGGCACACAGCTCCTTGGTAGATGGGACAACCTACTGCTTAAGCATTACCCAATTTTAGGTGACTCTCTACTTTTCAATACAGAAGGCTTTTTGTATCAAGTGCTAGAACAGCACTTGCTTGAACTGAAAGTGTCCTCCCACCACCAACACTTAAATTCCTTTAGTTAACAAGTTTTATTCAACCTCAGTTGCTGAAAATCCCTTAGCACAAACAAAATTTTATCTAGCAAAAAGTCCCGGTTCATCAGCTGATTAAAGTCTAAAGACATCAGTGAGAACAGTGATATGACATCCAGCTTAGTAATCTATCTCTACCAAACACCTTACACCTTGTTCTTCACTTACCTTTAGAAATAATATTACAGTTTTGCAGTGTTTGCTGTTTTAAACTTACTATTTGACCAATTCAATCCAGGCCTCCAAATGCACAGAGCCTTTCCAAAGTCAGCAGAGAGAACCAAGCAGTCAGTTCTTCCCCGGGTTTAGGCACACCTTGTGATAGCACAGCGGTTTCAGTCTCAGGCTTTTCTTTCAGCTGTCAAAAACCCAGCTGGCCTAGTTTTACACTTCAGAACAGGACTCATTGCTTTAATTTGCTCACAACAGCTTTCTCATCTTTTCAGTTCACTAAAATGCTTACAGCCCTTCCCATCTACAGAAATGCTCCATTTCCCACATAGGAGCGTGTCTCGGATCTGCTGAAAACTGTGGAATAAGCTCCTGCAGGCATTTAACTGAATCAGAAGCCTCCTCACCTTCCCCCTCAAGCAATACGCACACTTCTTTGACCTTGTTTTAACATACAGCAACACATTATAAAATTCCCAAACAAGGCGTCACTGGCTGGGCTACCCTCCAGTCGAGGTGGGAGACACAACCCGTGACTCACCCCGCCTGAGGTACGACAGCCGGGAGGGGCTTTGACAGGGAATATGTGAAGTATGAAGGTGGAGACAGAAGTCATCTCTGAACTGCCGTTCCAAATGAGATTGAAGACTTCCCACCCCTCCCACCTTCCCTTTCTGCTTTACATGCTTTCTGAAAACTTAAAACTAGGTGAGCTCTCCCAGGGAACCAACATACATGTAATATTTTATCGTGTGTCCAAGAGCTGGTTTTTGACCATGACTCCCAGCAGAAGCTACGAGGGTGAAATCCAGAGATGTTCATTGTTTTCCACAGCATTTAGTGCTATTTGAAGCTGTCTTAAAAACAAGCAGCCTTGTATTAACAGAGAGAAGAGTGAACAAGCTGGTTTGGAGATCAATTTGAGAAACGGACATCTGAAGCGGAACCCTCCAGATGTCTGCATATATCCACGCTCCATTTAACAGGAGCACACAGCACACAAGCTGTAGTGGTTTCCTATAAGGACATACTTTTGCACACCGTTTCTGAAATCTGACTTACCAGTTAGATTTACAGATTATGCTGCATATGCAGAAACAGTTGAATAATCTGCATTAGGATTTAATAAAAATGCAGGATATAAAACCTATTAATTCCATCATTTCCATGAATTCCCTGTACTCAAGCTATAAACTCTTGATCAGATTACAGGAATGTTAAGCCTAGCAAGGATTTCTCAGCTGAACACAACTTCCAAATATTTTGAATTCTAACAGAGAATTGCACCATATATCATACTACCAAAAATTCAGAAATCTCATTAAAGATACACCACAACGAACATCCCATATATCATCAACACAGAAATTCTACACAGAAGTGAAATTCACAGCACTCAGACAACCAATACAAGATTACAGCTAAGCTCGGTGCTGCTCATAGATGGCTGGCAAACGTGTGACCGCAAATTTGACTTTGTTCAGTTTAAAAAAAAAAAAACAAACAAATTACAGCATTTCTCACTATTTGGTTGCTGAAAGAACTATGACAATTTGCGCCTTTCATAAAATGGAATCTACCTGGATGGGCACGGGGTCCTTGGAAGCTCTGGTATAACTCCTGGTATAAGCTGGTATAGCTGGTACAAAATAGGAGATGGCTGCTAATGGTCCAACAGTCTTTGAAGTGAAGGCAGGACAAAACCTACCCCCTAGACACCCAAAGGAAGAAGCCTAAATATTTTCCATAAGACTAACAAATCAAGAGAAAACCACTCAATTTTTGGACTTTCTAATGTGCAAACTACACCACCAGGATGCCTTGCACTTTGTGATAGAGGAAGGCTGCCCAGAGAGGTGGTAGAGTTGCCATCCCTGGAGGTATTTAAAAGATGCGTAGACGTGACACTTTGGGACATTGTTTAGAAGACATGGTAGTGTTGGGTTGACAGTTGGACTTGATGATCCTAGAGGTCTTTTCCAACCTTATTGTTCTAAAGGTAAGACAAAAGGCTGCATTATAACATGTTTTCTGAAGCAGGATGAGCAAGGCAGTTTGAAAGCTTGCCAATAGTTAGTTCATAATAGTAAACAGAAATGATCTGGGTTTTGCCTGGAAAAGCAGGGAGAGCACCACAAGGTATCCATAAGCAGAGCTGCAGCTGTCTTTGGAACAGCTGACAGAGTAGATCAGGTATTTACCTTTCTTCACAGAAACTGGGCTGATGCCAAACTTATTCAAGCAAAATTCAAGGGCATATTACAGAATATTGATGCCCTGGTGAGGGGCAAAGACTTGTCAGCCTGTGGAGTACACTGGCTTCAGAAAGGTTAATACCGCTATTCTGAAATGCTCCAAAAGGGTAAAAAAATGCACAACATTTACTGCCACTGAAAACTATATACAATCCATACAAAAGCTATGCAACAGATATGACTCAAAGACTGGAATAAGAACCATAATTCCCATTTAGTTGTGTGCCAGATACTGAGATTTTGTGGTTTATGTCAGCAGACAGGGTGCTTCCCATAGCAAGCTGCATATCAAGCTTAGAAATTGCTTTTTCCCTAATGAATTTTAAAAGATACTGGAAAGAAGTCTGTATTTTAGCTTTCTTCTTGAGCCCTTATCCATCCTTAGGAGTAACACATACAATTTTAGAAACACTTCCTCTCTGAAATTTGAAAGGAGGCACAATCTGACCTAGAACGACAACGTTATCTGCAAAGTCAGACCCAAAACCAGAGAATGTGAAATATTCTACCAGCGGCATTCACCTGCTAGTACAGCAAATAATCCCCAGACATGCTGCGCCAGCTCGTCTTGCTCAGCAGATCACAGTTGCAGTTTAATAATAAACTGTTCCTGGAAATGTGGCTGGGTGACACAGGAACCCCCCCCACAGCCCCTGCTGCATAAAAACCCAGGCCAAGAGGATTCTAGGGAGAACTTAAGACATCAAGAGACTTAGAGGTATTTTCAGAGAGTACTTCTCCCCCCCAAGTTGTTATCTCCTACCAGGAACAATACCATGCTCATGTAATTATTAAACATCACTTGAACAAAATAGTTCCAGCTAACTCCCATAAAGCAGAGAATCGCAGCATTTTTCTATTTTATTTTCCACACTCTTCACTCCGTACCTTCAGTGCCGACACTGCTCACCTGCCTTCCAGTCCCTGGGCAACTAACAGTACCTGTAACAATCTCCCTGACAGCTTTCGGGGGGAGTTGGGGAGTAAAAAAATAAAAAAAATAATTGTTTCCAATTCAACATTTACTGTTACTTCAGGTGGTGCTCTGAAGGAGCCTACCTTTTGCTTTGCTTCCTGGTTCACACTGTTAGCATCGGTCTCAGCACAGCTTTTTGTTAGCAGCAATGCAGCAACACCACATTTGTCTGGTTTTCAGCAACAGAATACCACTATTTTCCTCTTAGCTATTTTAAGGATTTTAAAGTAAATTATCTACCAACTTCCTGGCAGACTTGATGCTTCTTGACAGTGTTATGTTAAACTGAAAACATCAGCACTAAAAAGCAACATTTAACACGCCTCTTCTTCCCAAGAAGTTATTTAACTGCTGCTCAGACAACTAGTACATTGCACCCAGCAACAGCAAGTGCACAGATCTGTGCCAGGATTAATCATACTGCTTTCGGAATCAGACTTATTGCTATTACCCCAGTTAGTCAAAAACATTTAAGCCATGCTACCTCCCCTTTCCCCTTGTTTATGCTGCCAGATCATTTGATGTATTTGTGCTTTGTTTGCATCTCCAGATCCTCCGTGTACAGAAGGCAGCATACAGAATTACTGCCCGTGACGGTGAGGAGTCCTGCCGCACACCGCAGTGCGGAGCAGCTGGGCAACAGCTGTAGGAGACTCTTGTACCTTTACAGTGTTCCCGTAAGCAGTTTTTCTCATCAGGAAGCACAACCACTCCCTGAGAGCAAGCACGAGCTGTGTAATTCCAGCGGGAACAAGACGCCATGCATAAAAATACCAACTTCAGTCTTTGACTTCTAGAATGCCAAGCCACTGGCGATGGGTTGCAAAGATGACTTGCAGAGCACGTGCATCACACGATTAAGGACTAAAACCCCACCATGAACCATATGGGAAAGGTTATCCCATGGAAAGTTCTGGGCACCCTAAAAATAAATTGTGTTTACAATAACATATAGAGACTTCTCACCAGTCAAAAGCTGAAGTGCCAAGTATGCGTACCCAGCAAGAGAGTGTCTACCACCCTTTCACCACTCCTCCCTCCACAGAAAAGCATTGGCAGAACTCCTGGCAGCACTTTTGTGCCGTACGTGCCATCTGATCGCACTTCCCAGGTTTAATACTGCTCTCCTAAGCAAGCTGCTGAAGAAGTCTGCCTCTACCCCTTTCGAATACAGCATGAAATTGTGAACATCACGCATCTTTATGCCATCCCAAGGCTTTTAATTCTCCATGCCTCTACCCTAGTCTGCCCCAAGGCCAGGAAAGGATCAAGGAATCTACACTGAACTGCTAAATCTAGAGGCTGGATCCTGTGTAGGTACATCAGTCCCTCCTAGAGATGCTCTCTAGCAGTGATCACCACTTGATGTGGGCAGCTGCAAGTTGTAATATGGCAAGAAACTACCTGATTGCTCATAGTGTCAGCGTAGCAAGAGGGCACACTAAGCCTGGTTAGGGTACAATAGGGAAAAAATAGAAACTGGTAAGATAAATTGGGTGGGTCAGGGAAGAAGCTGGTTGACAGTCTCAGGGCCATTATCTCCGAGTGCCTGTGGAAGATGGATGAGATTTCCAATAACTGAACGGCAACAAACGCTTCTGGGGAACTGAAGAAAAGCAGGGCTGGGGATACAGATACCAAAACATTGTATATGCCTAAAAGGTGACAAATCGCTTTTAGCCGTCACCTTGAGAGTGACAAACTGCTACGAACTACAGCAGTGTCAGTATTAAAAACTAAGGAACAAGCTGCTGCTTTGTGGGAGAGTTAACAACTGGGCAGGCAGGAGAGAGGAGAGATGCATCGTTCCACTCAGTGATGCAAACCTGAGTATACCGAGTCTTGTTACTGTTAATATCCAAATTGGAATACACCCAAATCTAATCAAAACTTACACATTTTGATGCAAACATTTAGGTCATGTGTCAAAATGATCTTTGCCAGAATTTTTCTAGACCCTGTAAAATTATCTATCGATTTCAATACTGGAATGAAAAGTGTGCTTGTTAAATCTGCTGATGTTGCCAGCTAAGTGGAGAACAGGATTAAAATTCAAAAGTGGTTCTCACAACAGAACAACACATCAAAATTTGGGATACAATTCAAAGGGTGAGTAAAGAAGGCATTAACTGTAGAAATGTGAGATTTGAGAGCCTTCTTATGCAGCTGTTCTATCATCATTTCTGGGTGTCGACAGATCACAAGACTGTATGAATCTGTGTCCTACCATTTGAAAAAAAGGCAAGTTTCATCCTGAGATATTTACAGAAACCTCACACACAGGAAAATGCAAAATAACAGGTGCTGACTAGGGTAGAGATGACTGGGCAGAAAGGAAGAGCGAGTATTACAAATAGTCCTCACACTTTTCCACAATGCTGCAAAGAAGAAAATGGAAAGACATGAAATTAAAAGCACAACACATGAAATTATGGAAGAGACTTTTTAACTACACGAGAAATTAATATGTTCCATCTTAAGCCAAGAAGCAAATTAGACTTTGAGGAGTCTCATTTTACTACTGTGGTGGGTTGACCCTGGCTGGATGCCAGGTGCCCACCAAAGCTGCTCTATCACTCCCCTCCTCAGCTGGACAGGGGGGAGGAAATATAACGAAAGGCTCATAGGTCAAGATAAGGACAGGGAGAGATCACTCACCAATTACAGTCACGGGCAAAGCAGACTCAATTTGGGGAAATTAGCTTAAGTTTTTACCAATCAAATCAGAGTAGGGTAATGAGAAATACAACCAAATCTGAAAACCCCTTCCTCCCACCCCTCCCTTCTTCCCAGGCTCAGCTTCACTCCTGATTTCTCTACCTCCTCCCTGCCCGCGGCACAGGGGGACAGGGAACCAGGGCTGTGGTCAGTTCATCACATGTCTCTGCCACGCCTTCCTCCTTGGGGGGGACTCACACTCTTCTGCTCCAGCGTTGGCTCCCTCCCACAGGAGAGAGTCCTCCATGAACTCCTCCAGCATGGGTCCTTCCCACGGGTTACAGTTCTTTGTACGCTGTTCCAGTGGGGGTCCCTTCTGCAGGGTGCAGTCCTTCAGGAAAAGGCTGCTCCAGTGTGGGTCCCCCATGGGGTCACAGGTCCTGCCAGGAGCCTGCTCCAGCACGGGCTTCCCACAGGGTCACAGCCTCCTTTGGGGTGCATCCACCTGCTCTGGCATGGGGTTCTCCATGGGCTGCCGGTGGATCTCTGCTCCACCGCTAACCTCCATGGGCTGCAGGGGCACAGCCTGCCTCACCATGGTCTTCATCACAGGCTGCAGGGGAATCTCTGCTCCAGCGCCTGTAACACCTCCTCCCCCTCCTTCTTCACTGACCTTGGCGCTGTTTCTGCCACATAGTCTCACTCCTCTCTCCAGATGCAGTTATGGGGTTTCTTTTTTTGCTCCCTCTTCTTAAACATGCTATCCCAGAGGCACAGCTGCTGTTGTTGATGGGCTTGGCCTTGGGCAGCGGCGGGTCCGTCTTGGGGCTGGCTGGCACGGGCTCTGTTGGACACGGGAAGCTGCTGGCAGCTTCTCACAGAAGCCAGCCCTGTAGCTCCCACCAGCACCAAAAACTTGCCACTCAAACCCCATACAACCACAAGCGTTTTAAGGGAGGTCTGTCCCTTGAGAGTACACTGTAAACATCGAATTCCAAAAATCTTCACTGTCTGCTTTCTGAAGGCTTAAAATCAGCGAGGTCTATGGCAGCTGAACAGTCTCACAAGCATCCAGAAGGAATCACATTAAAATATACCACAACATTTTCTATTTTGTTAGATCTACTCTAGCTCCTATAGCACAGAACTAAATTCCAAAAAAACTGAATTATTTGGTGCATTTACTGTCCTTCAGGGTCATTACAAGAGCACAGAGTTAGCCCTATGATCAAATATAAATTCTCTTCTCTACGGCACATAGTCTGACCTCGCTATAATGAAGCTCCAAGGGACTGAGAAAAATTGCTGTGTAGCAGGACATTTTCTGAAACAGAGATTTTATAGCTTGTTGTACCAGAATAAAGTACCCAATTTGACTCAAACATGTTATATCTACTATTTTTGAGTCTTACTTCGTGTTGAAAGAATACTGTTTAAGCATCAAGAAAAAAAGAAAAATCAATAATGAAAATGCATCATTGTACATAAGATACAGCAGAGAACAACTGATACAAACTCCTCACATTAGCTTCGGCGCTTGTTCTACCAACTCTTAAAAACCAGGCAAAATACAGAAGTTCACACTGCTAGGACTATTTCAAAGAAGGTACACTGTTAGCAGGCCTTGTTACAGAGCATCTGAGTAATTAATTGCACGCATGGTCTCTCTCGTGTCCTCTGCAAGTTTATGGTGTAACACCTTATGGCAAAAACAGTGCTGGCAGAACAGTGCTACTGCACAGCTTACACAAAGAGTGCAGAAACACTGAGCTCCGTTCACCTGCTTGGAGAAATTCTGAAGGTGAATCTCTGTTCAGTCTTGTAAAGAAGTAGCTTGAACTATTTTAAAGCCTTCTTTCAGTGGGAGCAGGGTGTGAGACACATCCTGTACCCTAAATTTTGGTTGTTCCCAGAACATGAGGATAATTGTTCTGGGGAGTACTCAGGCGATGCTTGGATGTTCCTTTTAAGAGCAACATTCACTGTCTTTCAGTGCAGACATGGACAACTTTACTGAAAGGGGTTATGCTATAGGGATGTTCAGCATAATGCAAACAAAGCAGTAAGTCCCACTGCCTCTGAAGAATGACGTCCCACAGAAAAGCAATGGGAAGATCATGGGTGTAATATGCAGGATTTTAGAAAGGTTTTCAGAACAGCCTTTGGGATGTTGGTTACATTTTTATTTTTCTCTTCCTGAAGGGGCATGGATGTTTTGAAAACAGAGCGCTCCAAGCCTTAAGCACCATTTACAACTGTGGTGTGCAGAGAGGAGACACTACCCGCTTTGAGGTTTGTCTGGACACTTACATTTAACGTTAGCCAGACTTACAAAATTCTGTGACGTGGTTAATTGCAATAGAACAGAATTTCTTTTACAAAATGTTCATCTACTTCAAGCTTAGTGGTTTTTAAATGTTCTGTCAGACATGCACATCTGTTGAGTGGGGAAGTCACCTTGAGGGAGTAAGCAGGCCGAGGAAAGGGGGAATGAAGAGATGCAATTAGTGATGATGAACTCGTCTTATTACCATAGAAGACTGAAGTTCAAGACTTGACTTGTGTAATAAGAGAAGAATCAATCTGATTAATTTTGCCAATATCCATTCTTTAGAGACAGTTTTTCATCACTGCTCAAGAAAAAGCCCTGACCTGACGAGTGAGAGCGTTAACCAGAGCAGCTTAGGATAGCCAACACTACCCAAGACCTATTGGCCCTTTAGGCACATCTCCTGACCACAGAAGGCTTTCAGAGATCCCTTTTGTTCATGACAAAGGGCTGTTTCACAGACACTTCCAGAAAAGTCTCTTAAAAAACCCTGCCAGAGTAATAACAGATAATATAATAATTCAAGCCTAAGATAATGGGAGTGGGGAGTTCCTCCCCTCTTTCTGCAGGTCAAAAAATAGTTTTCCATTCAAGAATGATTTTGAAGGAGCTGTACCACATAGACAGATATAGCACCACAGTCTATTAAAGTTCTTATCAAAAGTGACAAGCTCAAGGAATGAACATTACAACACCTTAAAACCTTTCAGCGTAAACCAATGGCTAAAAAGTTCTGAATGACTTTGCTCAGGAGGTGGACATCACTATGTGATCCATCTGACCTTACTAATAATCATTCAAGCTTCAAATCTGCTACTAAAGTCTCTGTTGTAAGCAATTATTTGCCTCTGTGCAAAAATGTTAATTTCATGCTCTGTAAACACATCTCCTTGCGAAAGACCAGCCTGCCCATAAAGATTGCTTTTGACAGCCTGGTGCCCATCTCTTGCAGCAAGTGCCTGAAGCATCTTTCCATAGGTAGCAACATCTGTTCTCCCCTCCATAAAGCAGAGGACATATGGGGATGACATGTTTACAGGTGAGCCACATATAATGACCTTTATAAAAAGAAGATGGAGAGTTTTGGCATGTACTTGAAACAGAGTAACTTGACACTGTAAAATTAAAAGACAACAGCAACTTCTTCAAGTAGCTGTAATTTGTTATAACATTTAATCCACTAACCTGTTGTGGAAACCATCATCTCTGTGGCGCTACTCTTAGGGAAAAGACACATAGAAGATAAAGGCTGTGGTAAGAAAGATGTATTTTTAAGCAAAAGTGGGACTGCAAGAGGAAGGCTGGTTGTCAAGCTTCAGGAAAACCCCCACCATGCTGTTTACCAAAACTAGCAGTAAAAAGTAGGCAGATTATTTAGCCCAAAATGAAGTCAGCCACACCTAAACCTGTGAGCAATCTCTCCCCATAAGCTCATGGAACATGATGCTACATGGCAAGGGTTGTGGTTTTTTTTTGCCCAAGAATGTTAGCCTGAATCACAAACTAAATTCATTAAATATATACAGTTCTAGTTTTGGATGTCAGCAACATGCAAGACTGCTGGGAGACAAGCTACATATTTTAGGGCAATATAAAATGCAAGCAAAATGCTACATATGAAAGTTACCACCTTTGCTAGAAAGGCAAGAGAATCATAAATATGCCAAGCATTTAATGCTAGGAAACAACTCAACTTTGAATAATTTTATGCTATTAAGAGATGCACACTGAATATGGACTCAGATCACTTCATAATTCATATCTAACACATCATAAAAGTCAGCCTTGGCATTGCATAGCAATAGAGTGGTCTTTCGGATGCATCTAAATTCACTTCAACATGCATACAGAGCAATGAAATACTTGCACCCCTCAAGCTTTTACTTCTCTCTGTGTCGCTTCACAGGTGCCTTCAACTAGACCTATTTTCCCATGCTTCATGTTATAAAATACTCTAGGGGTCACATGTTAAGTGAACTAGTTCTTTTTACTTCTAAGGACATCACTTGAATCTTGAAGTAACAAGCGACAAGACTTCAAGATTTAAGTGTCAATATGACACTCCCAGACTAGGAAATATTTATGATTTTCTATAAATGTACCACTGTGCAAAGCAGCAAGACAAGCTCACCATCCCAAAAAGCATAAGCCGGAGCAGTTGGCAATTATGAATTATAAAAGTAAAAAGCTCAGATAAATGTTAACGTTACAGTAATCCCATTTAGGACAGCGGCTCAGAAGCAGCCTGCGTAGGACTGGATTTTCACAAATTACATTAGGAGGAGGAAGGACCATAACACTTACTGTAATGATGAAATGTCAATCTTGCCAAAAGTAAAAAATAAGATTGTTCTTACACACAATTTAGTGGAATTGCTTTCCAATTCGCATAACAAAACAAAAAAAATCAAGGCTGCTTTGTACTTTCAAGTAAAACTAATCTTAGATTGATAAATCTTGGCACTATTGTCCATGGTCTGAAGTAAATCCTTGCAAATTCTTCAAGCAGGTGAGACCAACAGTCTCTTTCCTCAGCAAAACCAGTTCACCGAAGGACACTGCTATTCTATACTCATAATCTTTGGGAGCAAAGCTCGGTTAAAAGGCCTTTTTCTTGTTTCCAATCCAGCTCGTCTCACCAATCTAGCTTACTGTAGTTCCCCACCCAGAGCTGTACCAGCACAACAGAGGGGGAAGTGAGCTGCAAAATGGGGGCAAGATCATCAAATCGCTTCTATCACTGAGTCAAAGTGATACCACTCTTCGCCTCTATCGCTCATGTCAAAGCCCTCCTTAGTGCACACTGTTTGGCTACTGGGCCATTATTTGTCAGGCAGGACAGCATATTCAGGTAATTAATTTACTATTCTTCCTGCTATCTCTGCTACTCAAAATCAAGTTCACACTTTCATACTCCCTCATACAGGAACACGTATCAATCTCCACTTTCCCCCAACTTTCAGGCTTATTGAACCAAAGAGGGTAAAAACCTTTCCAAGTAGAAAGCTGCTTATGTAAAAATAGAAGGGAAACCTCAGTGCCAGCCTTAAAGGAATCAGAAAGATTATTAGTAGATGGGAAATTCAAGACATTTTTGACTGCTTAGTACGCCTAGTCTTACACATCTCCAGACAGCTGAATCTAATTGGTTGCCGCAATTTAAACCGCCTTCCCTATATAAAAATTCAACCAGGCACTTGCTTTAGTTTTCAGAACTGCATCAAGCCCATACTAACATTTTAATCTCAGTGACAGCCAAAGATGCTGATTAAACGACAATGACTACACAGCAGCACCATTCTATTTAAGTAAGCTTTGCGAGCTTCAAAAAGATTGCTGCATGAAAAACAAACAAAAAAAAGCAAACACCAATGCTCATGTCATTAAAATCCTCAGTAAGAACTATCTGACGTCTGGAACAATTTATCACAGAATCCCAGGTTGGAAGGGACCTCAGGGATCACCTAGTCCAACCTTTCTAGGAAAAGCACAGTCTAGACAAGATGGCCCAGCACCCTGTCCAGACAACTCTTAAAGGTGTCCAACATGGCCGAGTCAACCACTTCCCTGGGGAGATTATTCCAATGGTGACTGTCCTCACTGTGAAAAATTTCCCTCTGGTGTCCAATCGGAATCTCCCCAAGAGCAACTTGTGCCCATTCCCCCTTGTCCTCTCCATGGGACTCCGTGTAAAAAGGGAGTCTCCATCATCTTTGTAGCTACCCCTTAAGTACTGGAACACGGTGATGAGATCCCCTCTGGGCCTCCTTTTCTCAAGGCTGAACAAACCCAGCTCTCCCAGCCTACCCTTGTATGGCAGCTTCCCAGTCCTTCGATCATCTTGGTGGCCCTTCTCTGGACCCCTTCCAGCCTGTCCACATCCTGTTTGTGTAGAGGGGACCAGAACTGCACACAGTACTCCAGGTGTGGCCTGACAAGCGCTGAGTAGAGCGGGATGATGACTTCTTTATCTCTGCTGGTGATGCCCTTTTTGATGCAACCCAGCATCCTGTTGGCCTTCTTGGCCGCAGCAGCCACTGTTTGCTCATGTTGAGCTTCCTGCCCACCAGGACCCCCAGGTCCCTTTCCACAGAGCTGCTCGCCAGCCGGGTGGATCCCAGTCTGTGCTGCACTCCTGGATTATGTTTTCCCAGGTGCAACACCTTACACTTGTCCTTGTTGAGCTTCATACGGTTCTTTTTGGCCCACTCTTCCAGCCTATCCAGATCTCCCTGCAAAGCAGCTCTCCCTTCTGGAGTGTCTGCTTCCCCGCTCAATTTGGTGTCATCTGCAAACTTCATCAGGCTACACTTGATCCCATTATCCAGATCACTTATAAAGATGTTGAATAACATTGGGCCCAATATCGATCCCTGGGAGACCCCACTTGTGACACGTTGGCGCTTTGAGAAAGAGCTATTTCCCACCACCCTTTGGGTGCGGCCTGTCAGCCAGTTCCCCACCCACTGCACAGACCACTTGTCTATGCCATAACGCATTAGTTTCTCCAGGAGGAGGCTGTGGGAGACCATATCAAAAGCAGCTGTCAGAACAGTAAGCTAAACATTTTGTCCAAGAAGGGAAAGTATGAAGAAACTATAGTACATGGTGGTGATGTGGGAAAATCAAATACTTTAACCTCCAAAATTCCTTTAAATGCATTTTAAAAAAGCAGCAGTTATTTCAGACAAGCCAAGATATTCCACCTAGACCACAGGGAGGAGAAACCACACCACATTCCTTAAAGTTACATAGAAGCCAACTTTCTGCTAGTTTCCATTAAAGGTAGGATCATTTTCTTTTCCTTACAAGGAGATGCAAGCCAAAGTTCATAGCTACTACAGATTTTAAAATATTCAGATGAGTCTTCCAAGTGCCGCATAAAAATACTGCATGCTTTTGATTGATGTTTTGGAAAATGAACTGTGGCTTGTCTTCTAATCAGAAATGGGAGGACTTTAGCCTCCATACACAGTATGGAGAAGGAACCTCTGAGCTTAAGTACATTAAGACAGCTGCATACATACTATCTTTGAGATTTTTCTGATGAAGTCATAGCAAGAAACCAGAGCAAGCTCTGGAAGCAGTGGAAACATCCTGCATGACTGGGGAAAAAACTTCTTTGTGGCTCAGGTGAGCGATGAACTAAGAGAAGATACACATTATGAACAGCAACTTTCAATGTAAACTTTCTTAGTAATAATTCAGAACCATAGAATCGTTTAGGTTGCAAAAGATCTTTAAGATCATCAAGCCCAACCATTAATCTAGCACTGCCAAGTCCACCACTAAACCATGTCCCCAGCACCACACATCTTTTGAACACCTCCAGGGATGGTGACTCTCTGGGCAGCCTGTTCCAATGCCTCACCACTCTTGCAGTAAAGACATTTTTCCTAATACCCAGTCTAAACCTCCGCTGATGCAGCTTGAGGCCATTTCCTCTTGTCCTATCACTAGTAACTTGGGAGAAGAGACCAACACCCACCTCACTACAGCCCCTTTCAGGTAGTTGTAGAAAGCAATAAGGTCTCCCCTCAGCCTCCTCTTCTCCAGGCTAAACAACCCCAACTCCCTCAGCTGCTCCTCATCACACTTGTTCTCCAGACCCTCCACCAGCTTTGCCGCCCTTCTCTGGACACGCTCCAGCACCTCAATGTCCTTCTTGTCCTGAGGGGCCCAAAACTGAACCCAGGATTCGAGGTGCAGCCTCACCAGTGCCAAGTACAGGGGCACCATCCCTGCCCTGCTCCTGGTGGCCACACTATTGCTGATACAAGCCAGGATGCTGTTGACCTTCTTAGGCCACCTGGGCACACTGCTGGCTCATGTTCAGCCAGCTGTCAGCCAGCACCCCCCACGTCCCTCTCTGTCAGGCAGCTCTCCAGCCACTCTTCCCCAAGCCTGTAGCGTTGCCTGGGGTTGTGCAGACCAAAGTGCAGGACGCGGCACTTGTCCTTGTTAAACCTCATACAACTGACCTTCGCCCATCGGTCCAGCCTGACAAGATCCCTCTTCAGAGCCTTCCTACCCTCAAGCACATCAACACTCCTGCCCAATTTGGTGTCATCTGAAAACTTACTAAGAGTACACTCTATCAACCATCTGGATGAAGGGATCAAAACATTAAACAGTACTGGTCCCAGAACTGGGCCCTGGGGAAGACCACTCGTGACCAGCTGCCAGCTGGATTTAGCTCCATTCACCACAACTGTCTGGGCTTGGCCAGCCAGCCAGTTTTTTACCCAGCAAAGAGTACGCCTGTCCAAGCCATGAGCAGCCAGTTTCTCTAGGAGAATGCTGTGGGACATTATGTAAAAGGCTTTACTAAAGTCCTGGTAGACAATATCCACAACTTTTCCCTCATTTGCTAAACAGGTCACCTTGTCACAGAAGAAGATCAGGTTCATCAAGCAGGACCTGCGTTTCATAAGATGACTGGGCCTGATCAACTCATTGTCCTGTACGTGCCATGTGATGGCACACAATATGATCTGCTCCATAACCTTCCCCAGCTCCAAGGTCCGACTGACAGGCCTGTAGTTTCCCAGACCCTCCTTCCAGCCCTTGCTGTAGATGGCCATCACATTTGCTAATCTCCAGTCAACTGAGATCTCCCCAGTCAGCCAGGACTACTGATCAATGATGGGAAGTGGCTTGGTGAGCCCTTCTGACAGCTCCCTTAGTATCCTTTGGTGGATCCCATCCAGCCCCATAAAGTTGTGGGTGTCTAAGTGGAGTAGTAGGTCACTAGGTCACTAAGCATTTCCCCTTCGTCTATGGGGGCTTCATTCTGCTCCCTGTCTTCCAACTCAGGGGGCTGGGCACCCAGAGAACAGCTGGTTTTACTATTAAATACTGAGGCAAAGAAGGCATTAAGTACCTCAGTCTTTTCCTCAGCCTTTGTCACCATGTCTCCCGCTGCATCCAATAAAGCATGAAGATTCTCCTGAGCCCTCCTTTTGTTGCTAATGTATTTATAGAAACATTTTTTATTGTCTTTTATGGCAGTAGCCAGACTAAGTTCTAGCTGGGTTTTGGCCCTTCTAATTTCCTCCCTGCATAACCTCACAACATCTTTGTAGTCCTCCTGAGTTGCCTCAGAAAATTAACTCTATCCCAGCCAAAACCAGGACGCTGCCCTTTCTTCCACAGGTCATAAGACATTTGTAAACCAAGAAAACATGTCCAACTAAACACAGGCAACCAGTAGCTCTACAGCAACTTAGCAGAATTCCACACACCCCCTCCCCCAAGTATTTGATATGTACATTTGCCAGAATCACTACACAACTGGGAAGTACCAAAATCAAACCTTTGGCAGAATGTTTCATTTGTTACAGCTCATTGATACAAAGAACTGTTTTATGCTCCTGTACAAACAGAATCAAACACGAAAACTTCTCCTCTTTGCTAGGCATCAGTAAGAGCCTTTGTTCAGCTGCACAAGAATTCAGTATAACCAGTTCATACTTAAAAATCAGTGTGCAGCAGTGAATGTTTGCCATCTCAAAGCATGGAGAGATTTGCTAGGAGGATTATATCTAAGCAGTTTTAAACACTAATGTGAAGTAGCAAAATCCAAATCATTAGACTTGCATTTGCTTTATTTGGCTCCCCGCTGCAGGGCAGTGTGCCATGTCCCTTCAAGCAAAGCAGGCAGGTCCCTGCTCAAGTAGTTACCCATTGATGCCTGCCATCTCTAATCTTCTCTTGGAATTGCTCCCCAGTGCCAGGCAGACTCTAGGGATTTCAATGAGCACAAGCTGGCTTATATTTAAACTGGTCCAAAGCTGGAGAAAGGCTCTTTAGGGGTAATACAGACAGGCAAGAAGATTCCCTTTGGTTACCCAGTGTGGTACAAATTAGATGGATTGTTAACCTTCATATATAAAGGTTCTGAAATACCTTTTCACCAAAAAAAATCCTTGCACCAAAAGCTACTGATAACACTTAAGCAATCCCCATTTCCCTTCAAAAATCTCTACAAAGATTTTTTGCAAAACCCCCAACAATTTCAAACAATTATGACCATCATTACTTGATGAACTGCTAACATACAAACAGTCCTTATCAGATGTATTGCCTGCTCAGCAGATCCCTGCCTAAGGGGGTATTTCCACTACCTAGGTTTGAGCATTCAGCCTTTAGGCACTCAGCCCATCCTCTCAGGGTGCCTCTTTTCTCTCCTCCCGCGTTGACCAGACTGAGAACTCAGAGTGCTGCGCACTGAATCACATTTTAATGAGGTGTCTACAGCAAAGCACAGATATTTTCCCAACCTCTCTTAGGGTATGGAAAAATGAGTGAATGGTTTATGTAGTGATGAATCAAGCTGTCTGAATTTTGGAAGTCAAGGACACTTGATGCAGTTCTCATGTCAATGATTATATAGTCCCTCTCCACCCCAAAGCCGTGCGTTTGAACATACAAGCAACATTTTGTACCTCGTATACATATGAAGATGCCCTTCTGGGCAAAATTCAAAGCTACGCAGCAAAGAAAAAAGCACAGAAAGATCTTTAAATAAAGTCCTTTAATACTGAACAAAGTAATCAAAATATCACAAAAGTTTCTGCAGTAGAGGGCCATGCCATTGTCCCTGGTGCACAAAACAATGTTTCCATATGTTCAAATCTAAGCTTCAGGTTTTTTTGCCTTAATGCTGAAAAGTTGCATACCTGTTATAAATTTCAGTTCAGCATTTAGATGTATGTTGAAGTACCCTTTCAAGCAAGTATCCACCTTCCAGTATTAGTGATAGAGGGTAAATAACAGTAAATAACATATCATGCAAAACCATCCAGGACAGTATTTGTTCCAGTCTCTGTATGTGTCCTGACTAACACCTGTGCATGTCTCAAAAGAATGTTTTCAGCTAGCAAATGCCCTGACAAGGGCAGAAAGTAAATTTTCTTGATTCAGGCAGTGAATGTTCAATTCCTAAAACTTTATTTTCACTGTTTCCTCAGAATAAGCTGCATGTAATATTTAGAGCTGCTGGCTTCCAAGAGACATTTGTCAAAGCCCATTTAGAAGTGATAATGTCTAAAACATCTGCAGCTGGTTATAATGCATCAGGAAAATAAAGTTGTCTGGCCTCAGTACCATGCCAGTATTTTGGGGGGGGGGGGGCGGAATCAAAACCATATGCCTGCTCTTAGTTTAGTCTCAAGTGATCTATATTTTATAAGGTAACTTACCATTAATTTTTAAACTCCTACGAATTGAATTCTACTAATTGGACTTGAGCTTTTAAAAAAATGGTTTTTAAAGAAAGCCCTTCAAATTCCCATAATCCATCTGGTTTTGATTGTACAAGTCAAACATCCAAAATCTTTCTGGTATGAGGCACAAGCTCCAGAAGTTATTGTAAAAGTGCCATGGCCAGAATACCTCCCTTCACTTCTCCCCCAGAAATAAGGTTCCTGCAATTGTTTTATCCAGGTTATCACCATTACGGGTACACAAAATGACATCCTTTCCTGAGTGATTTACATTGTAATTTTTAAATTTAGACTCCATCTCAAATAAACAGGGGCATACTGCTTCAAATGAAGTGAATGAGAGCAAGGATTTTAATCCAAGTCAGAAACTCAATTTTGACCCAGGTCTTCCATTCCCTCTGAGTGAAAGCCATTCAAATAAGGTGATAGCGTTTTCCTGCTCTAAAGGGTCTTGAACTCTATACATCAGCAGAGGTATAAGGCACACAAACACTGAGGTTGGAAAAGCACGGCAACTTGCACCACAGGTATAGCTGAGACTTACAGGGCTGCAGGCTCACTCCTAGCAATACAACGCAGGCAAAGTTTCACTGCTGTGCATGCAACCGGCTGCTGACAGGGCACTCTGGAAAGCCCCTCGCTTCCTTTAGAGAACCCTTCTATAAAGCCTTCAACTGCCAGCAGCTCGACATGCTTTCCCTAACTTTACATTTGCTCATGCCAAATTACATGTATTAAAAAGCCTTCCATGGCTTTGGCTTTAGAGACAACTCAAGCAGAACATTCTGGAAAACCAGCTATTTCAGCTGTTCCAATGGCCCAAACAGGCATTCCTGTATGGAAAGGTCGAAGCCAACTGAAACAACTTGCCCAACAGGCAGGCGAGCGTGTCCAACTCAAAACAAATAGCAAATGTTCAGCACCTCATGGTCTGTGAGCAGAGCCCCACACCCCTGAGGACAGTCCACCATCCAGATCCAGAGTGAGAGAACTGGGAGAATCATACTGCAAGTATAAATCTCCATAATAAACACATTACCGCACACTTCAGATTGCAGCAAGGCGGTCCGAACACCATGTAAACCCTCCCCAACTGCACCTTCCCAATATATGTTTTTTGTGGGTCAGAGAGAAGCAACTGTCACACAGCTATGTTATTGCCCTGTCTTTTTAATGCAAGCAGCTCTAAATCTGTTTTTACCCATGCTGCTCTGGAGGAAGCACCTCTCACAGACAAGGCAAAGCTGCAAAACACTTTCAAGAACAGAGCGGGAACAGGGGAGCAAGGCTTGTGCTAGAAAACCTACCTCTGTGGGTAAGATGTTTTACAAAGCGGTTATCTAGTACAGTGATAGACGAGGCTGAGCGCAACATATTTTGAGTTCACATCTCCTGGGAAACTTAAGGGAGATAAACAGCCCTGTCACACTTCGTTCTCTTTGGAAATAATTGTTCTTCTCAACCCCATAGATTAATGCACTCATTTATTGCCTTCACTGCTTAATCTCTTATCTCAGCGCAAAGTTGGTAAGAACTGCCTCCCGTCCTTTCACAACACAGAACACTTCAAAATTTGTTTTCAGTTTTGAAGTGCTCAATAGCTATGTAGTTTCCCAGTAATGCTTTTGCTGACCGACCACTTAGCAGGCTTTCCTGTTACTTAACAGTAATTGCACAGTAAATATGGAGAGTCATCCATTCCCACTGCAGAATCTTTAATAAAGATAGATAATTACACAGCTTTTGATACATCAGAAGACTGCAAAGCAAATAGAAAACAATTAACATTTCACTTATTGTAAAAGATTTTGGGATTCTGTGCATGACAATAGTGCTCTCTATAACCACACATCTGGTTTTGGGCTGAGGTCTAGTCTGACATGCTCTTGCAATTTCCCGTCAGAATCTGAACATCAACCTGATAAGCCGTTTCACAGCTGCTCATGTCCCAGCAGAAGCAACATAAACTGTCATTTTTTAAAATTTTATTTCTTTAAACCTTTTGCAACTTTATACTACTGAGCAGCAAAACGTCAAAGGCCGACTGCAAGCTCAGAAAGACATCTCTGCACTGACTTTATCTTCGAATTAGCAGCCAAGTTTTCCTAAGGCTGGTTGAGTAAGGGGAGATTGAATATAATCTTCTGCAGAAGTTAACTGCACTCACCAGGAAAAGTTGACAAGCCTACTGAATCAACCACTAGCTCCTCTGAACTACCTATAAAATGCAAGGAAGAACATAATCTGTGCACAACACAGATTTGGAAAGAAAGCAGACACAGAGCTCTCTTACAAATACATCTTTTAAGCTAAGAACTCTGCTCTACTGTTGCAGAAATTCACTTCCCTCCAATAACACAGCCTTTTCAGTTTGAGACACAGAATACAGCTAGTTGGGGTGTGCCTTTAAAATCCTAAAACCCTAATTAAAAACCCGAAACACCACCACAGTCAGATAGAAGCACTCAATCCATGTCGGTACACATATCTAAAAAAGCCACGACACGGTTTAAGTTTGAGACTCTAATCACTATTTTAACGGCAGAGAATCACTTCTTCTCACAGATCTTGGTAGGGACAGACCCAGGACAGTACAACTTGTCTTTAAAGGTACACCTCTTAAGCACTTGTTACCTCCAAATCACCTAAGCAGCATACTAAATACTTGCAGCACCACAGGTGTGTAAGGGGCCAACAACTCCACACAAAGCAACTTTTCTGTAAAGTACAATCCTATCGTCTGGTATTTTAGAAGCAGTCACAGGTTCTGCAAAACAAAACAAAAGCATTTTAGATGCCCATTGGTTTATTGTCTTATGCTGTACTATCTAGTCTGACGTACCCAGGGGTTTTGGAAATGCCCTTCCAGGAACACTAGACATTTTTTTTCATTACTGCTGAAGTACCACAACTGCACAATTGCAAACCCCTAGGAGTGACTCAATGGCAGCATCAGTTCACAAAAAGGAAAACTGCTAAAAAAAATAATCATACATTTACTTGAACTTACCGGTAACCCACAAGCAGCACAATATTACTTTGTAACCCATAACAGCCAGTAGATTAACTTTGAAAGGAATGTACAGTCAGCTTTCAAAGACTTCTAGAAAATGCCTGGAACATTTTAATAACTTAATTCTGACTTAAAGAAATCTTTAATTAAGACGGCATTTAGAAAGTATTTTCAGAACAATCTTGAATCCTGTGGAATGTGTTAAGGCCTCCAAGGAAGCTTGCTCTGGCTAAGAGCTGAGATCAGTCGTGACTTGGAGAAGGAAAGCAGCAGTCAGAAGTAGCCAGCACTATTCCAGCCTTAACTTGCAATGTACCTCTCTGTGGTGTCAGTATTTGGCACCAGGATCACCCCTGCCTATCCTTTGTCACATTAATTTGAGGTGTTTGCCACATTTTTTCCAAAAAGATGGCATTACCCAAATCACAGCCATACAGGACTTGACTTACAAGAATTAACTGCTGTTTACTTTTACACTAGCAAGCCACTACTAATCAGTGCTCCAGTAAAAAAAGCAAGCGAATTAGGTCAAGGGAGCTTAAGTGCTACTAAAATATGTTGCATAGCACCTTATATCCACAGCCCAGACAGTACTTCCTCAGCCGCCAGCAAGCAGCAGACAACAGCTAAGTCAAGTCCAGATGGCGAACAGATCTTTCTCTGGCTACCGATGAACCTTCCTTTAGTCTTTAGAAAAGGCTTATACCTTGAAATGGCTATCAAGTACATGCGGTTCCCAAGAGACTACTTTAAGGAGATTATAGCCTCCTGGGGTGCTGTTTTGTAACTTCTTTCAGCTATAACCTTTCCGAAGTACAGCAGGTCTCCTTCCAGCAGAAGAAACTCAAAGATACAGCAGGCAGCAAAGGCCACAGCAGAGACACCTTTCTCTCTGGAAGCTGCCCACCCAACCGACACCACTCTGTTTCTAGATGGTACATTACACTGCACCTTAACATTTACAGTTTCTGTTGTATATACACAAAAAAAAGTGTTCACATGATAGACATTTTCTTTCAATCTCAGGCTGTAGACCGCTTGAGAAACCAGAGCTATTCTGACACGAAAGCAAGAGATGACACTCAATCCATCACTTCTAAGACTGCTGCTTTAGTGCAAGCACTTCCTATGCCAGCTGCACATTAGGCCAAAACACGGTTCCCACCTTCAAGCTGGGTGGGTTCCTTGGGAGCGCATATTCAGTCCCATTGACTTGAGGTATCTACCTTGCTGACTCCACAATGAAAAATTAAGGCCCCTCAGGCAATCCCATTAACATAGATCTACAGTCAAGTCAAGCACTGTGTCAGATCCATGAGATGCCAGCTGCCTTGTACTACAAAACTGCCAGCCTTGCTAGAGATAGTGCCAAGCGTATTGCCCAATGCAGCCCATTCTGCCAGCTGGGTTTGGAATAGGATGTTGTCTGAGGACAAGATGAAGAAATGGACGTTTACTTCCTCTTCTCCTTGAAGTCCACTGCTCCAGAGAAGCACATTCAGTCTCATTCCCACATCAGCCTATGCAGTTGGAAAGGGGCACAGTTAGTGATTCTCCTGTGGTCTGTGAACGTGCAACTGGCAAGAACTACATCAGCTCTCTTACTGGCCTATGTTGGGCTTGATTGTAAACCACCATGAAGAGCAAGAATCACTATAGTATCAACTTATTTCAGACTGGGCATACAGCTATACACCAAAAGAGAAAAACCTATAACAATTTGACTGTCCAAGGAATAACACAACCTTCCCTGCCTAGCCTTTCAACCCCAAAGAGAGGAATTACGAAGATCTCGTATGCAAGTCAGAGGATAAAAGGCTCAGCAGCATTCCTTGTATTCTCTTATTGTTACCTCTCAGCAAAGGCTGAGCTGGTTAGCAAATGCCAACAGTAAAGAGGCAAAAACTTGTGATAGTGCGGGACTGACTGATGGTACAGCATTACACAGCAGGGATGTGCCTAAACTAACCCTTGACTAACTCCTGCTGCAAACTGCACCATTTCTCAAACATTCAGCAACCCAGGGACACAAGCCAGCATTTGTGGCTACTGGTTGAGATACAATAAATCCCTCTGGAAAGCTGTTCTGCAGCTCCTTTGCTAAAAAGCATTGTTTAATGTTTCCACCATCTTGGCTGCAGATCACAGTAGCCTCCTGCATACTTGCTGTAGGTTGTACAAGTCATTCTGCAGACTACTAAGGAAGAAATTTTCATAATGTAAGCTAAAACCAAGATTGCTTTGAACCACAAAAGACACTTAAAACTTGAGGAGCTTCAGAAAACCAGGGGATATCTTTGCAACTCTGCCTCTCCCTCCCTGCTTTTTCTAGTATTTCTTAAGATTAAGATCTTTTGGAGGAGATTCACTGTTACACAAAGAATTTAGCCCCATTAGGTACTAAGCAGAATTGCTGAAGTCAACATTACATTAATAAGTCCAGACATGCAATTAAAATGCTGGATTATATTTCATTAAATTTTAAGAGTACTTTATAACCAAGCAGCTTTCAGGGTCTTCTCTGCCAACCAGCTTCCTGTTTTGAGGAGCTGCTGGGAGTTTTTAGAGGCTTTAGAAGCTTAGTATCCTTTAATGTCAAACAAGATCCAGGTGCATGAACTGATCTCCTCTTTACTTAATTCCTGACCCTTTTTGCTGACTGTACACAGCACAGAACCAAGAACAGATTACACTCACACACTGAATGGTGATGTGTTACATATTGTTCTTGTTTAGGAAGCCAGAACAAAATCCTAACTGCATAATCCAGCAGCACTGAACACATGCCCAAACTCATTCATGTTAAGCTGACAAAGTTTATAAATAGGATGGAAGAAAATTTTCTTTGGTATTCTTTTCCAACTCCTGAACGGAGATCGCTGGAGTTTATGCACAAGTTTACCTTAACAGTGCATCACGACACTTCACAAGCAAGAGACAAGTTTTCGATAAGCTTCCACCAGAAGAGGAGGGATGAACACTGCCTCACTGCCAATTTTCCAGTCAGAGCCATTGCTTCCCCTTTGCTACTCAGAAATAGCAGCCTTTCAAAGAGCCACTCATACGCATATTTCTGCTGAAAAACGCAGACTGTACCTGCAGATACAACCAAAAGCCCACATGAACTCATTACTAATGGATCCAACTTCAGTGAGCATGAAAACATTCTGCTGAAGACATCCTGGTATTGTGAAGGTGTGACTCACAAATGAGGTAAGCCAGTGCTCCTCTTAATTTGTTACAGCTATTAAAGGTCTAAACATTGAAAAAGAGACTAAAAATAGTCAAGATTTCAGAATCAGATCCTTTCACAGCTGTGGTGTCAACCTAAGGAAGAAACTGGATCCTGAAATCTCACGCCTGAGCCAGCAGATGCCAGTATGAAGCAATTACAAAGCCCAGAGAGGACACCACTCATCAGAAGACTGAAAATCTTCAGAATAATAGAATGGTTTGGGTTGGAAATGACCTTAAAGATCATCTAGTTCCAACCCACGGGCAGCAACACCTTCCACCAGACCAGGTTGCTCAAAGTCCCATCCAACCTGGCCTTGAACACTTCTTCAAGGGATGGGGCATCCACAGTTTCTCTGGGCAACCTGTTCCAGTGCCTCACCACCTTCATAGTGAAGAATTTCTTCCTTATATCTAATGCAACTCTACCCTCTTTCAGTTTAAAGCCATTACCCCTTGTCCTATCAGTACATGCCCTTGTAAAAAGTCCCTCTCTGACTTTCTTGTAGGCCCCCTTCAGGTCCTGGAAGGCTGCAATAAGGTTTCCCTGGAGCCTTCTCTTCTCCAGGCTGAACAACCCCAACTCTCTCAGCCTGTCTTCAGAGGAGAGGTACTCCAGCCCTTGGATCATGTTCGTTGCCCTCCTCTGGACTCAATCCAAAATGCCCAAGATCTTTAAATACCAGGGGGAGTGAGCGAGCAGCTGAGCGGTGCTTGGATGCTGGGGCTAAACCACAAGTCACCAGTGAAAATCCAGCTAGCCCTTCCAGAAAGCTGTGCAGTACTTGCAACACAGAATAAAACCAAATTATTGTGCTGCTGAGAAGCTGCTTTTTTGGTACAAATACCAGAAAACAATCTAATTTTTAAGGCATTTTCTACAGAGCAACTTTAAGGAAGAAAAATAAATATACTTTCAGTTGGTGTTACTTTATGGGAAACAGTCTTCCTTTGGGTGTTTTACTTTCTCCTTGCAGACTTCTGACTGGGCCTCCTGCGTGCTATAGAAATACAACTCAATCCTCATGAAGCCATCAGTTTTCCCTAAAGAGCCCAAAGAATTTAATTCTGTTTTTCTAATGAGATAATTACAGGCTAGCAAAAATGACACCTGAAATAGCTTTAAATGCGAGGAAAAATTCTACACAAAAAAGCCTAAGACAGGTAAGTCAAAGCTGTAGTGAACGCCCAAGACAATTATTTTATAACTTGGGTTTAATTGGAAATAACTTCGCTGCTTGTATTATTTCTTTAAATATTAATAGTCAAATGTCTAGTCAACAAAAAGTAGCAGTCTAATTTTGATACTAGCACAGTAATGCTATGCAGCAGTCTAATACATTCTTTTTCTAGTGTTCAGGGATTCTCTAACCTCTTATTACTTCCCTTAATCCAAGCTGTATTGAGCTGCTCTGACAAAAATATTTCAGAGGGGAAAACAAGCAGTTTTCGTAAACAAAAACTGGCAAAGTTCAAATACAGACATCAATTGTGATAAAGGGAACAGGGCATTTTCATTTTGCTCCCATTTATATTGAACAGAATTTTGGCCATACTCCAACATAATTGACAATATATGAAGAATAGGGTAAAACAGGAGAACATCTTTTACAGCCCTCGAGTGATGACTGCATCTACAACGTTGAGGGCTAAATCCACAAGAAACTTCAATGCTGTGCATCTCGCAGCTCAAATTCCAGCTTTGTGACTCCCACAGTGGGGTCAGCGTCCTTGTGTAAGGTCTGTAGGCACCTTCAGGATCAAATCCAAAACAACTGGCTAAGACAGGCTTTTGACCTCTGATTTCTCCAGGTCTTAGTTTCATGGCCCTTATGTACAAGGTGGCCTCGATATCGCATAGAATCAAACACTCATACCTGGCTTTGACGCCCGAGCTGTTCCTCTCAAACACAGAGCAGGGGTTATTTGTTATTTCGTGTGGTCAGAGCAGGGAGGCAAAGTTGATTGAGTGCTGCAGCTACTGCACTGCAACTCTTGAGTAAAAGCCATCAACAATCCTTGTGGAACAGTAGCAGGACACCATCCTCTTCTCTCCACCCCAGGGCTTCCAATGCAAGTACCCCCGAGTCCCATGCAGCTTGTGCAGAACTCAGGTCTGAGAGCTGTTCTCTGAACTCAGCGTCCTTGACAAGAAGCGGTCAATGCTAAGGATGGCAGCTGGGCTTCAGGGAGGAGAAGGAGTAGCAAGAGCTACTCAGAAGCAAAACAAGAGCAGGCACCCCAGGGGCTTGACTGGCGAGAACTCTGGACCCAGGACGGCAGGTCTGGAGAGGATCGACTGGTTTCTGAGGATCGCTCTCTGCCTGAGCCCTTAAATCCACTTAGGCCTAAATCCACAAAAAGAGTTGGGTACCAAATTCTCTCACTTCCTAAGGCTTTCAGTTCACTCTGGCATAAACAAAGCATGCAAATACCTGCATTGTATAAACAGTGACAGATTCAAAGGGCAAAGAGTTTTCTAAATGAAGAAGAAATTAAGGGAAACATATAGAGAAAGGCACCAGTTGTCCTCTCAGTTAAACCTCAACTGATTTGCAAGACAGCGTGTCAGTTACATACAGATAGCCATAAAAATAACTCTTTTCCATTCTTACTGTAAAATCAATCCATAAACTGCTACATTCCTCATGTTCTGTCCATTCAGCTTTTTCTACACACAACCATATTTCTCCCACTTCATCCTGCAGCACTGGTCCCACTAATCACTGACATATGCTCCGGCACAGAGCATTTCCTCTGGCATGCTTTAAAAAGAAGCACTGTCACCAGAGCAATATAAGCGCTGGCAAATATGGTCTGTCAGGTTTTGTTTTCAAGGACTATAAAAATAGACTTCACTGCATTAGGCTTGACAACCCATACCCTCTAGAAATAATTTTTAAAAACAAGTTTTCAGATGACTTGTTATTGTTTTCAAATATCCAGAGAGATAAATCGGTAGTTTTATATTTCATTTAACAGTTTCATGGTAAGCCAATATTTGAGTTCTTTTACACAACTGACAATTCCCAGCTAATTTATCGGCAACATCAGCGCTCTCTGCTCATGTGCATCAATTCACAGCTTCTCAGATGCATTTCTGCTATGAGCAGCCTCTTATTATAAAAATATCAGCACTTGGAAAGCCACAAGACATCACTTGTTTCCAGAGCTTAGGCCTTTCACCCATGGTAATCAGTATTATTTTATGCTGCTAACAGCTCTGGCTAAAATGCAAGGAAAAGGGTCTTGGCACGGATTGAGGTTCGAGACACTTTCTTGTTAGTTTATAATTGCTTTGCCAAGGACTCTTTTTCTGTAATCAGCTGGCCCAAGTTCCTATTTGCAGAAAATATGCAACTATGGTGAAAGAAACCTATTATCTTTTATACACAGATACTCTACAGCAATCAAAAATCAAGGACAACACAAGTAGGACCTTTACACATTGCAGATAAGACTTCTCCAATCTTCCACATCCCCATTTGCAGAGCACACAACTTGCATCTGAATATCAGACACAATCTGGGGCAGAATAGGGGAAGAACCACATTTCCAAAGAATCAGCAGCAATAGCAGGCAAATGGCAACAATGGCAACTTGGATAGTCCTTTGGGCTCCGTACGTATATCCAAATACACTTCTGCCAGTTTCTATATCAAAATCCCAGGTCTTCCAATACTTTGCAGATGTTTTTGCAGCTTACTTCCATGCTCTCAGAACCAGGCAAGCAAAACAATTTCAAGAAGTCTTATTCCAAACACTTACTGTATCAATATAATTTCTTTGCCACTGTGAACAAGACCTGGGAACAGATGCTTGTTTTCTGAAGGAAGATTTTCTTTCTTTTCAGGCTAAATTAGTACCCTGAATCAGATTCCAAAACAGTCACCAAAAAAAAATTAGGCAGCATGCAACAGCAAAACATCAATAGGAGTTTTAGATATTTCCAACAAGGTAAGCTGCAGCCTATGAATCAGAGGGAAATGGCAGTCCAGATCACTGGATCAGCAAAACTAAGACACACAGGAGTGGAAAAAAAGGGTTATTCCTTATTACTTGGCTATCACACACTAAACCCTGGCGACAGGCCTCCTAGAAGATAAATGAGAAGACAGAAGATAATCACAGCGTTCACTTCTTTTTGGGATCCAGAATAACCTTGTTACATATTGGCTAACATGAACTGACAGTTGGGCTAAATTTAAGCGACCTTCTGTAATGTTACAGAAAATAACTTACTTGCCTAACTGAAGCTCTTTACAACATAGTTATGTCTGTATTTATCTAGCTTTTGGGGTTCTGATTTCCTCTGCTGAAGGAATATATTTTGCTTTTACTTATCTGGGCTGAAAGTACAGTCTCTAAAAAAGCCACTTTCAAGGAAGCAGAGTTAAGATTAAAGTCATTCTGAACACAAGTGAAGGAGCTGCTCGCTCTTTTAAAAATAATAATATAAAAAAAAGAGAAAACAAACAAACAATTTTACATGATGCCAGACCTGGTTATGTGGTTATTTTTGTATCATACCCTAGATCAAAGTCACTAAGACTCTTATTTTTCAAAGGAACATCACACTCTAAGACATCTTTAAAAACTTCGGTCTAAACATTAAGAACTCTGTTTCACCTGTTTATTAAGCAACAGCTCATGCTTACTAGTCTTTGTAAAAACAACTTCTTTAGACTTCATCTGAAGGCTGAGAAATGTTAGGTAAGCTCAAGAAAGAAAAAGCCTACCTCTTCTCTATCACAGAGAAAAAATGTTTTGTTGCTGGTATCATGAACTGGGTAAAAGTAACTTCCCAAATGAATTTGAACACAAACAGTTAATTTATACAAAGACAAGTCTATGTAATCTTCCACTGAGAAAAAGCAAGACTGGCTGCTAGAGGTTTTAAATGTTAGACCTTCCAAATAATCATAAGTAAAGATGGAGAAGAGGATGACTTTCCTTTGAAAGTCACCTTAGCTTGCACATATAACTGCAAGCAAAGGATTTAAGGCTTTCGAGATCAAGCACAGCAGAACTTTTTATAACAACTTAATATTGTATAAACAGTTGTTAAAGAGGGCAGAAGCAAATCAGCTCTGCGTGTAGGAGGGACAGCTGACAGTGTTGCCAGGTAAGATCTGATAAAGCCCTAAAACATCACAAGACTTTGACTAACAAAGACAAAACATCACTCTAATCAGATTTTTGGAAAGGGAAAGTAGTCAAACAAGAAGGTAGATTTCACTCATCCAGAAAGCATTTGCAGGAGACAGACTGATTTACTGTTATTCTGCAAATCCTTTATTTTTATGACCAAATAGCTCTATGGCAGGAAGACAGAGTTCACTTACAGACATCCAAGTTTAAGAGACAAGTTCAAATATTTGTACTTGGAAAAACCCCCTTCAACATTTGTTTGAAATTTAACCCCTCGGTTGGTCATTATTTCAGTAAACAGCTGCAGTTTCTGTGCATTTAAAACAATACTCTGAAATGCCTTTTGGAAATTCGACTTCAGCAGTCACCTTGTGAACCACAACCGCACAGAACAGGCCAAGTTCTCTGTCTGAAAGCTACATCAGGGAAATGCATCAGGTCACTGCTACATCAGCTACACATGACATATATGCAAGAAATACATATTAGTGTTGAGGGGAGACACTGTGAACAGAAATTAGTTACCTCACTGCAGAGGCAACGCTCAGCTTAACAGGGAAGGATGCCAGCATTCACTGTTTTGAAAGACAGTTTTAGAACTTGCTTTCTGCTACTTGTTGTGCTAATTGGGGAAAAGAAAGAAGTATTGCAGCTGAAAAATTAATAAGAGGCTGAGACTGGAAGACACACTCACTGAATAAACATTAAGAGTGAACTTCTCCAGGTTGGGCGGTGCTACGCAGCCAAGCCTTTGCCGACTCTATCATCCTCCCCTTCCTTTGCTTTCTATTCCTGGCTAAGGAATGAATCACAATACCCATAGGAGTTACACCAACTCACTTAAAACAGGGTTTCCATTTTAAACCCTTAATATGTTTAAATGGCTTATTCTTTCAGTTTGATTCAGTAATACAGAGAAGCGAAGGATATAGTAATACAACCAAGGTTTGTAGGGTGTCAATTTTAATCCATCAGCTACTGTTTGGTAGTTGCCTCCAAGTGTGCTCTTGTCCACTGTGGTTAAGACCTCCAAGAGCACCTAGACTGTTTGTGTGTTTATATCACGATCTCCAAAAGAAGATAGTCTGCCACCAACCATCGGTACAGTTAATGAAAGCTGTGGTTTAGGCCAGATGCCTGGGCAGAGTTGCAGTAAGACCCAAAGAAGTCAGACCTTAGAAACAAGCGGACAGGAGTCACCTCCAGAGGCTGAGTGCTTGTGCCCCTTTCCCAATTGCTTTGTCAATGCCCCCTTCCCTAGAAAGGTATCCCAGCTGTTTGGCTTCCTTACCCTCTAATTCCAGGCTACTGGCCCCATTATCCCAGCATCGGAGCAGCCAGGTGGCAACGTGCTCACCTGGACAATGGCTGAAATCTTTTCACGTATCTTGCAGCTCACTCAAGGATGGGATCAGGCGGTTTCTGTCCCATTTATGAATTCTTCCTCTTCCTCCTCCTCTGCTTGTGATGGCCCTGCTTTTTCATCATCCCTTTTTAAACAGGCTGACTTTCGCTTCCACGATTTATTCTTGTGTATAGGGGTGACTGATACTGGCACGGGTTGGTTCTCTGGTTCAGCTGCAGCACCTGTCATGGGGGTTGGAGCAGCCGCAGTGCCTGCCGTTCTGTCATCAGATCCAGAGACATTCTCTCCCCTTGAGGGTACTGAGTAGTGTTGAACAGGGCTCAGCAGGCATGGGCCAGGCCCCAGCATGTTGCAGTGATTTGAGTCTCTCTGGAATTGACAGGGTGGCAACATACTTTTTCCAAAAACTCTAATTTTTCAGGATTCTGCACTTGTTCAGGGGTGAAGCTCCAAAATACTGGAGGTGCCCACCAACCTAGGCATTTGTTCATGCTATCCCACACACCTTGCCACTCATAACTATCCAGCTTCGGGACAGTTCTCTGTATGATACTCTTAAATTGCTTTTTAACCTTAGACAAAACTGAAACAATATTCTCAAGAAATACCAATAGAAGTATCATAACTACCCAAGGATGCTCAAGATACCGAAAAGTCGTTGTAATGAAGGAGGAAACTTGATAGAAGGTAGTGAAGGTGCCATTCTGTACTTCCTCTATAAAAAAAAAACCTCTTAGAGGAAGAAGAATAATTGCGAATTGTCTCCATAAGGCGGCACCCCAAGTACAGTATACGCTTCAGTACAAAGTTTAAATACCAGACAAAACTCAAGACCAGTGCTTTAATAACAAATCTCTCAGGCAAAACATCACTAATTGTGGCGGAGCACAGCAAAGTGCAAAACCAACACCAATCTTACATACAGCAAAAAAAAGAACATGGTACAGATCAAATAAACTAGTATCAAGAAAATATATTGTGACCCTCAATTGTTAACAGATATAAATTCCTCAATAAACTGCTAATCTGTTATCTCAAGCCTTTTGTGCACCATGTTGGGTGCCAAAAAGGACTGTCATGGTTTAGCCCTAGTCGGCAGCTAAACACCACCCAGCCGCTTGCTCACCTTCCTGCCTCTCAGTGGGATGGGGGAGAGAATCAGAAGAGCAAAAGTAAGAAAACACGTGGGTTGAGATAAGAACAGTTTAATAATTGAAATACAAAAATAACAATAACAACAATAAAATTGTAATGAAAAGGAAAACAACAGGAGATACAGATGCAAAACCCAGGGAAAACAAGTGATGCAACCGCTCACCACCCACCGACTGATGCTCAGCCAGTCCCTGAGCAGTGACCACTGCCCCCTGGCCAACTCCCCCCAGTTTATATACTGAGCATGACATCATATGGTTTGAAATATCCCTCTGGCCAGTTGGGGTCAGCTGTCCTGGCTGTGCCCCCTCCCAGCTTCTTGTGCACCTCTCAGTGCATGAGAACGGGGAGAACATTGGGAAGCTGAAGAGTCCTTGACTAGTGTAAGTACTAGTTAGCAACAACTAAAACATCAGTGTGTTATCAACGCTATTCTCATACGAAATCCAAAACACAGCTCTGTACCAGCTACTAGGAAGAAAATTAACTTTATCCCAGCCAAAATCAGGACAATGATATTTCCTCAAGCTTTCTGAATATATTCATGAGGGACACTACTCGCAATAGCTAGCAGCCTGGGTTTCCAAGAAAATGACAGGCAGAATAAATAAAGTATTTTTATTCTTGTGAGGTACAGAAGATATGCCATTAATGCTCATCAACCTTAGAAAAATAACTTATCAAAGGGGGAAGGCATGAAGCAGTATTGAGGAAACTCCATGACAGGGATAGCAGAGAGTTCAGTTATAACATCATCAACAGCTTTTCTACTGAAGCAAGTTTCTACCTTGGGTATTGGCAACACTGGAACACTGCTTATACTCCACTGTAACTGTGGTTAAAAAGCCTTAATTATAGACATATGCTCTAGAGAGCTCTCTTTTAACCCTGGAGCTAAGATTAGAGAAAATGAAGGAACTGCAAAAGGGCAGGAAAGAGAGCTAATTATTTAGACAGAAAAGCAAACTTAAGAACCAAGAAATGGTAGACGTCCCTTTACTGAAGCTGTGATTTAGAGCTTTATCAAGTTTATGAACAATAAGGAGACATGTCAAGTGACATGTTTCTTTTACTTTAGGGGGTGCACAGGACTTTGGATGCAGAGCCGCCAGCAGATTTGAGACACAGGAGAAGTTACTTTTCTACCCAGTCATTTGAAAAGGAGGGGCTGCCTGGCAACTTATTGTGTTACATATTGATTTACTTGTCTGTAGCTTTTTCCGATCGTTTGCTAGAAACCTTTAAACCTAACAAAAGAGGCATAATCTGACAAGTCAGACATAATTTGATATCCAGTACTACTTATATTCTTAACAAAGCTGCGTAGATAAACACTCCCATCCTTGTTACCTATCCATCACCTAGCCAGGGTAACACAAAATGCAGGAAATACCATGAGTGTCAGTTACACTGATAGAAAAGATTCCACTGAGAGGTTGTGCTCCATGTTGAATAAAGCAGGACCGTAACGCTGGATTGTAAGAAGTCACGAGCAGCATGCCAGATCTGGAGGTAAAACCACAAGGTAGGCTCTTTATGAGATAATGGAGAATTCGAAAACGTATTAATTGCAAACAAGACAAAAGGCAGTCCAAAAGTAGAAAACAAAAATTTAAAATAAGAAAGTGGGCTATTATCCCTGGATTTGGAAATAAAGCATCACGCTGTTGTACTCCTGAAAGTGACTCAAAGCATCAGGATTTGTTCAGGAGTTTGTGAAATCTGATAAACAGATTCACACTTTCTGTTAACTGCTAAAAACCCCTACCGACAGCTATTGGTTTTGCAAACAATCTGCAACCTGAAGGCAAGTCAGAGTGCCTTTTATACTTCTCTCTAGAAGCAGAGGATTCCCAGGCCAAGCTGTATCTAGAATGAATACATGGGTGGCCAAACTGCACCAGGACTGACCAAAACCATTCTGTCCAGGGACATTAGCTCAGGCTAAGACAAAGTGCAAAGGTAGGGCAGAAAGGCTGTTCCTGATTTGGTTACTGAACAGATGAATACAAAGGTAGCAAAAAGTACCTATTCAGCTTTAACACAATCTACTTCAGTCTGATTTAAGTAACATTTAAATAATATTTAAATGAATGATTATTTAAATAATCATTAACGCCTGGTTGCCATCGCAGTACATCACCTCAGAATAGCCAGTTTTTAATCCATTCAGCTATGGAAAAATTCCTTTCCAGTTTTCCAGTAAAGGTGATCCAGAAGAAAATCTACACACACACTCAGGTCACTTAACCTGAGAGTATGTATTACTATTAAAAGATTTCATATGCACAAAGTCACTGAAGCCGCCTCTCTCCCTGTGTCTACACAGCATCATGCATTATTCATGCTACTATCAAACAATTTAAAGAGGCATAACTTAGAGGTTACTCTACAGAGTTAGCATGATGGAAAACATGAAGCATGATGGACACTAGAGAGAGACAGTCCTCTGATGGTAAATATCGCAGCCGCTTCATTTACATAGGCATTGACACCATGCTGAAGTACCACGAAACGCAGCACAGTGCACTCCAGTTAAGGTGCGCTCCATAAAAGCCTACTAGCGACAGCTCTGCTAAAGTCAATGTAAGGCCAAGCTAGCAGGTTGAAACGCCTGCTTTCATATCGGATCAAAATTTATTTCTGCAGTAATTTTTTTTTCTAGCGATATTTCAAGCACACAGTGGAATGCCTCCTACAAACTGGTAACGCACCCCATAAGCTCTTTTCTTCCCAGAAGGAAGCTGAAGGCTACCTGCCCGGGTCGCCTGGTCTACAAAGAGGTTGCAAATGAACAGGAGCAGTGTGCAGCTGGCTTTTACACTGGATAACAATTTCCTCAAAGTTTAAGTTAGACAGGATCTGCTCTTACCCAATGTAAATAAAGTTACAGTTGGCTCTACAGGGAAGAAAATACAAGAGTGACAGGAAAATTAACTGCAGTTCTTTATGTTTTTACAGTGATACTTGTAACTGTATTTAAACAGGGAGTGTAAGATAACTACATTTTGGTTGATAACATTGTTCTGCCCAGTTTGACCAACACCCCTCACTGGTGGTAAGACATTTTCTGTTAGTTTATCCGTCCACTTAGTCAAATGCATGGCAGTTATCTGCCAGGAAATTTGTAACTATAGCTGCTCTTAAATCTTGCTGTCTCTCACGATTTGATCCATATTCATACAGGTAAAACCACACAGCTCTGGAGATCACTTCTTCAAAAGCAGTTCAGATGCCAGGAGCTAAAAAGTTTTCCTGCTGAAATCTTCCTTCTGTGAAGGAAGGCAACCATTGCAGCTATTAAGAACTGCATACGGAGCACATCTGAATGGCAAAACACAGAACCACTTGTCCAATAACAGGAGTACCAGCTCCACAATAGAGGTAACCTCCCCTAAAGAACAGCAAGTATAATAAACCTTTTATTTTCACACAGCATAGACCTAGAATACAGCCCATTTGTTCATTCTGCTCTGTGTCGCTGTTACAGCGAAGATCACCAGAAGGAATAGTGAGGTCCCAAGTGAAGACCACGGAAAGCTTCAGTTTCTTAATAAACATCTTTTCCAAATTTTACTTTGCACTTCACAAATTTCACCATTTCACCACACTGTGAGATGTTTTAGCCACTTCATGTTCACTCCAGCTCACTTTGCTAATCAGAAGCAAGGTCCATGCTTACCTAGCCCAGGAAAACCTGCTCATTTCACCAATGCACTGAAGTGATCAACTTCAGAGTATCCCATACCGGAAAGTCACTCCTACTTTAAAATACGCTTGTTCAGCTCTAGCACTTGCATTTCAGTCCTTAGATGCCAATTGTTTTACACTATGCTTACCAAAATAAGCTTTTCAAAGTTTGGTTTTATATCAGTTGAACAGTGACTAACCAATACAATTGCCAACACAGCAGTCTCCAAGAGGTCTGCGAGAAGCCAAGCAGTAACTGCAACAGCAGTAACAAGGTCTAGGGCACAACCAGTTTAACTGCCAAAGAAATCTGCCTAGGAGGTACGGTAAGTCTGTTTTTCTATTTATCTCTGGCTGGCAGAAAACAGAAAGGTTTTCCTCTCACTTTTCCCAAGCCCTTCTCCTTGCACAGAGAATCTGCTAAATCACCCTCTTCCTTATTAGCTTTTGCCAGCCACAACATGAAGCTGACAATCCTTGACAGCTTCATAGCCGCCCCCAGGTCAGAATGGCAAAACCGATCATCTTCCTCTGCTGAGGAGGACAGGAGCAGCAGCAGTCTGGAAGGCAGCACAGCATCGCTCCCCACTCAACTCATCGTTAGGGCTACATTTTCAGCAAAACTTAAACTTTGCCTTTAGTGCAATTAAGCTTAATGGCCCCAAACTGTCCAAGAGGACTATTCTCGCAAACCATTTTTCAATCACAAGTTTGCAGTTGGTTTCTCATTCACAACCTACCAGCAGGCAGGTACATCCCACTTCAGCCGGCTGGCAGCAGAGGGCACCACACAATCACCTATGTGATTTATATACTTCCATCATGCTCGTGAGTGAATTTATAGAGCACAAATTACTACAAGAAGCTACAGGGTGACTCCATAAAGCATGCATCATATCAGATAAAAATGCATGCAATGAAAGGCAGCTAATTTGCTACAATGCTTTTAGCCAGCAATTCAAAGAAAGGGATGTTCAAGCTTAGTGTCTCTCCGAGTTCAAGTGACACATTCCCATAACAGCAGGCATCCCGCAGAATGCCAGCCTCCAGCCTGACCAGCCAGCCGCAGAGTAGTGTCTCTGCAGAGCATCAGAAGTCACATAAACACTTGCATTAGCCCAAGCGTAAACCACTAGCCCACAAACTAACTCATCTGTGTTTTACGTACTACAGGTCTACATTTCAGTTGAACATTTCAGCTGAGGATGCCCAGCAGCCTGAGGCAGACAGCGGAGATTCAAGAGACAAAAGGAATAGCTGCATTTCACTTGCTTTTCCTACTCCCATGCCTACAGATCATATGTTTTTACCTACTGAATACTTGTTAAGAAAAAAGAAAAAGATTAAAAGACACAAAAGTCAATTTGCCTTACATGAGCATATCGATATACACATACCAGCGAGCAGAAAAAAGTACACTGATGAAGTTACTAAGCTAATACTTCTGCTGTCAGCAGAAACACTTTAGGACCTCGATACCATCATTCCCGTTCAAAGCCACAACACTAGCCAAACTTGTTAAGCACAGCATGAAAAAAGGACTTCCTAGTTCATATCATCTGCTGAGCGACTGTACATACACACTGATAAAGGATGCTTCTGAGCATGCAGCTGTAGCGAAGAGTAACTCAGTGCATGAGCTTTTCTAAAGAGGTCTGCAGCATGACCTTGAGGCCAAGACCTTGATGACTTAAGGCCATCCCTTCTCGGCAGAGCAAGAAGCACCCAACAGAGCTGCGGAAGAACAAACCCAAAGGCAGAAGGAAAGAACACAGACCTAATCCACCTTATTAAAGCAATACATTATTTTCAGGCACCATAATGTTCCCCCTGAACGTGTAAATACAGAAGCAATTAGCTGCCTAGGCACTTCTGCAGAAACCATTTAGCCTAATCTTTCCTAGAATATATTTACATGGCTTCTGATTGCTTAATTTTCTGACACATTTGTCTCAGGCACTAGAAAGATTAAATAAGGCAAAATTGTCTCTGCTGATATATTGCCATTTTGAATGTAACATGCAGCACAAGATCAACAACAAACTCCTAGCATGTTTTAAACTTCAAAATTTAAGCATCATGACTCTTATGTTCTAGGAATTGCTTTATAGCTTTAATTCAGCTGTTTCTTAAAACCTTTTTTGCCCCTTTTTGCTGTTACTCTGAAAGATAAAATTACTGACTGAAACAGCAGACACCATTTAAAGAGAAAGAATGAGCCTGGACAGAGATTTCATTGAAAAGCTCAATTCTGTATCACATCCGAAACGTCCTCAATTCAAAGATTAGCCTGTACAAAAAGGCAAATTAAAGCCAGAAACAGAAGAAAATCTTTTCTGAGTGCTATGAATATAATTTTTTATGATATAGCCTCCTATCATCTAGAGTTTTGGTATTAAGAAATCAGCTCTTCCAAATGGCTTCATGAACAAGCAGACAAAAAGCATATTCATTTACAAGCTAGAAGTAGATTAGTAAGTACAAAAACCATGAATGCTTGTCAGGACCAAGGAAGAGAGAGAGGCTGTAACCATTGAATCTGAGGATGCCCAAAAAACTCTCTGCAGTCAGCTGGCAGATAACTCTATGACAACAGTAACCAAACCCACAACCCACCCCAAGTATTTAATTTGTCTTTTTTCTGCTTCACCTGAAATTATTTTTACCAAGACAGCCAGTTATCCTTTGGGGTATGTTTTTCCTTATTCAGTGTAACAGGAGGTACCATTTCAGGGCCCAATCCTTCAAAAAAATGGGCATATGATGCAAGTACATCTTCACTCACAGACCCACTGCAGCCCATAACTCCATGTTAATTAGACTGGAAGATGAAGCCTTCAGCCTAAAACCCAGTAACTTTGATTTACACAAGTGCAGAGAGGTTTTATTGTGAATTCTCCTATAAGCAGCACAGACGTTTCCTGCCCAGCTCAACACACCATCAAAACAAAAGCAGATCTCAATTTACTGACAGCTGCCATACTTTAAACAGACATAAAGAAAAATGGAGTCAAGATTCTGTACAACACAGGCAATATGGGAGATATAAATACCAAGAACATTGAACATACACAGAAATCAGCAGTGATGTACTGTACCATAGGATCTGCCTGGCTTACAGCTTCCCAAAGCCCACAGTACAAGGACAATTTTGGAAGACCGAAAATAAAAAGTCAGCTTGTCGCTGCTTTTTCATCCCTGATAGATTCAACCAGAATTAACCGCTACCTCCAGGAAGGAACGTTGAAGCCTTGTAAGAATAATTACCAACTTTCTCCTGATAATCTCTGGAAGACACATGATTTTACTGCGGTCTTCATTTCGCCATGACATCATACCATGGGAAGCTATGGAGCAGTGGACTACAGGGCTTGACTTTCATCAGTCATGCAAAATTGATGCCCTGCATCCAAGAGAAGTACAACCATAAGGCAATAACATGAGGAACTCCAAGCATGTGATGATCAGTGTGTACATTGAAGGGTTTTCTGTACAGGTTTGAGGATCTGCTACAGATATATGCGTTATGGCAGGTAACAGCTGACCCCTTTCCTTACCAGCATGGGACATGACAAGGATATGATCACAGTTATACCTAGACTTGCACTTGAATTTGAAAAGAAAAACCATTTCTTCTGGGAAGGAAGAGCTCAGCTTCAGTTTGACTACACCTCTTTTTGAGAGCCTTCTCTCCCTCAGAGCAGAAATTGCCACAGCAGGTTTCTCCACCTTTATGGTGCAGTCACAGTGGCATGTCTCCAAGGAGGGAAAGATTTAGACAACTAAGAGTTTTAAGCTGTTTTGAACAAGCAGAGCCTTGTAGAGTGGCAGCAGAACTGATAGTTACACAGTGACATTTCAAGCTTTCAAGTCCTAATCATTCTCAGTGGTACAAAGCCAAACCCAGAAGGGGATAAAGCAATTACGTACCCAAAAGTAAACGCAGCTAAACCGAGCTTCCAAGTGTCTAATTTGGGTGATCTAGCCTTCCTGTCTCGCACACTAAGCAGAAGGGTTTGTCTGTTAAATTTACTGCTACACCAGCGGGACAAGGAAGGAATGCAGTCATGTGCTGCAATATCATCAGGCCACGTATCCAGTAGGCATCCTCTGCCTCTCAGGGAGAGTTATCCGCTCCTCTTCTCCCAGCGGAGGATCAGTACACAGACAAAATCTTCAAGCTCTACCTGGCCCTTTCTGCTAGCCCTCGCCTCGAGCTCTGCGGGGCACCAGAGCTAACGGGTGATGTTCGTTCCCTGTACCTTTCCACGGCAGGTGAAGGGAAACGGCACAGACGGCGCACCCCTGGGAGACAGAATTACTGTCCTTTGCTTTGCAAGGATGGGACAAACTCCCCTTCCTTGCTCCGAGGAGCAAAGAGCTCGCTTTATTCCCTTACCAAGCTCAGCCAAAAAAGGCAAGCAGACCCTCCGGTCCTTGCCGCCGCGAACTGCCAGGAAAGTACTCCCATTCCCCCTCCGCCGCAGACACAGGCTAGACAAGAGCAGCTCCCCCCCCCCCCCATAACGGGGCGGCTGCTGCTTCTCGGCCCCCCCAGCCGCCGCTTCTCCTTGCTGACAGGGGAAAGGGACGCGCCCTCCCCCCCCCGACACCACCCCCCGCCCTCAGCTCACCCGGCGGCGGCCGATCCCCATCCCCATCCCTATCCCACGGGAGCCCCCGCGCCCCCCCACCCCACCCTCCCCCCCGCCGCCACTCACCGGCGCCTCGCCGGCCGCTGCCCCCGGCGGCCCCGCGGCGGCGGCGGCGGCAGCCCCCGCCTCCCCGCCGCCCGCCCCGCCGCCCTCCAGCTGCCGCTCCCGGTACAGGGACCAGAGCCCCACGTTGGGCAAGAAGACGAGGGCGGCCAGCGCCAGCCCCACCGCCTGCAGCAGCCGCTTCTGCTTCCGCCGCATCGGGGCCGCCGCCGCGGAGGAGGAGACGGACGGACGGACGGACGGACGGAGGGAGAGAGGGAGGGAGGGAGAGAGGGAGGGAGGGAGGGAGGGACGGAGGGAGGCAGGCAGAGACGGAGGGACAGACAGGCGGACGGGGGGAGCGGGGCCCTGCCGCCCCCGCCGCCGCCCTCACGGAGCCCAACTTTCCCCCGCGCGCGCGGCGGCGGCGGCGGCGGCGGCGGCAGCGGCGGGCGGCAACTCTGGCACTTCCGCTCTGCTCCGCGCGCGGGGGGAGGCGTGGCCTCTTCGGCCCCGCCCACCGCCGCCGGAGGGCGGCCCGCCCCGGCCCAGCCCCGCCCCGCCCCGCCCCCTCCTCCGCTCCCCCCCCCGATGACCCTCTCTTAATGACTCTAATTGCGGCTCTCGAGGGGTGCGGGGGCGCCGGGCGGGGCGCGGGCTCCGCACCGGCTGTCGCGGGGGCACCCGGGGGCGTTCGTGGCTCCGCGGCCAGGGCCCGGCGGCGATGCCCACCGCCGTTAGGCGACGGCCCCTGCGGCAGGAGCTGGCCGGGCGCTCAGCCCTGGGTAACGCTCGCCCGGAAAACAGAAGCGGTTTGCAAGGCATGGGGCGCGTTGGGATGGGGCCGGCACCGGGAGAGCTCGGCGGGGGCGGGGAACGGTGAGAAGGAGTCGGCCCTCCGGTTAGGTGGGGCCCAGAGCCGGGGCTGGGCTCTGCAGGGCAGCCCGAAGGGCTGCAGGTCTCCCCGAAGGGGTGCAGGTGCTCCCCGAAGGGCTGCAGCTCGTCCCAGGGACACATGGCAGCGGGGGGGCAAGGCTGCCGTGCACGACACTCCATGGACAGAGATGCCATCTGCCCCATGGACAGAGATGCCCTCGGCCCGTCGGCCGGCCTTACTGACAGGCGGGGTTGCCCCGAATCAATTCCCCAGTGAGGGCTCCCACTGAAGAGGAATGCTGTTCGTTCAGGTACCAGTTAAGCAGCTTCTACTGTACCATAAACTAGATAATTCATAGGCACGGGGTGGTGGGTTTTTTTTAAGAAGAAAACAACAGTGATACAGCTTTTCCAAAAGCGAGGAGTGGATTAATTTCTTATGATAGAGTTAGAGCTGTTGTGACTAAAACTTGTTGCTTTGGGGGTGCCAGAAAGGCTTCAAGACAAAAAAATACTTTTAACGGCATCACTTCAATGAAGAACAAACAGCCCTCGTGATCAGGACGATGCCCTGCCAGAGGAACAACTGTGCAGCTCAGCTAATGTCAACAGCAAAGTTGTGACAACCCAGTGCCCTGCTGGGGGGGCTGGCAAAGTAAATATTAGGTCTCTTCCAATGTAAACCCCTGCAGGAAAATCTTTATTTCCTAGATCAACAACAACAGAAAGTCTATGAAAACCATTACATACCCCAGCACTTACAGTTCTTGCCACCCCAGCCCCACACCAGCAAGTGGATTTAAACTTAAATAAACTTCCATAACCCACTAGATGGCATCTTCCAGCAGATTTCGGTGCCTGCTGAGAGCGCCAAATTATCAAGGAAAGCATTTAATTTAGAGAGCAGGTTACAGTTCCTAAGTCTAACTACATGTTAAGGCACCTTGTACTTTCATTTTAATTATCGATGAGAATTTGTCACCAGCTGATTTCTTTACTAGAATTGTTAATGTTTCCTTTGTTCTTTTGTGGGTGGAGGAGATACCGACCCATGAAATCCCTTTCCTCCTGCCTTTAGAGCAAACCAAATTCCCGTTATCATCACTGAATCACCTCCAGCAGCGCAGAGGCTTTGGCCGCTGTTGAATAATGCATAGTCACTAAAATTGTACAACAATAAAGCTACACATACGTTACCTGGTACTGTGAGAATCTAGGCTGGAAAACTACAGTTCCTCTGATTTAGTACTGCAGTGCCATCGTACTGCCATATGGACCCTTATAATAACATCCACATCCCCTTGCCTCTGCGAGAGCTCTTGGAAAAGTGGTTGTGAAATAGCAGGCGGTTTCGTAGGTATGCACATAGGATTACAGCCTGCCCTTGGCAGAACATCCTCATTTATATAAAGAAATGACAGGCACAAAGTTTGAGAGTTAATTAAAACAAAGCTACTAGCTGCCTTGACATATGTTTAAATTTAGGATTGTGAGCCTGCTTGCTAAATTAAATGTTTGCCTCATAAATTGAATTAAGCAGAGTTGCACAAGTTTAAACTGGGAACAGAATATGGCCGGTGCTGCAGGTAGATCAGTATTTTGCATTTGAGAGCACCCTGAGCCATCAAACCCCTTGAAGAGCCTTGTACAAATGAAAGTCTGGCTGCTCTGTGGTGGTCACACTGGAAATGGATGCTCCAGGTGTTTCCTTCCCACTTTAAGACAGAGCAAATCCCACTGGGGTTCCCAAGTAAAATCATTTATACCCCACGAGCTGCCTCGGTCCCAAATAAATAGATGTTTCTTCCGTTAAAGGTCCAGCATTTCTCCCTCTCCTCTTTCTTCTGAAGTGTTTTGGTGGAGACGGTGCTCTGATTTTGGCCTGTTGCATGCAGTGCCTTGGGGATTAACTGGGTACATGCAAAATAAACATGGATTTATGTTTCTGAGAAAGAAGAAAGCCTGTGGCTGTTAAGCCTGTAACTGGAAAGGGAAATGCTGTATCTTCCCAAGGCATCTTTTCAAAACAAATATAGAATAAATTAATAACAGCTCAATCCCCGTTTGGAAGCCCTATTTGCTAGCGAGCTGTGTAGCCCAGTTTGCAGCTCGTGCGGTGAGATGCTGCAGGACAGAATGCAGCAAAAGTGGGTAATGTGTGATGAAGCCTTGGTTGAAGGATGAGGAGCAGGGATGACCAGAGGGACTTGGTCAGCAGATGCTGGGAGAGGGCAAGAGAGCGTTGCAAAATGCTAATGGGAGTGGACATGTCAGGAGTTGCTGGGGATAAAACCCACAGATGGCATGACAATATGGAAACAAGAAGGCAAAGACGTAGGGGATCAGTGCTCTCCTGCCTTCTGGTCTCCTCTAGCTGCAGCTCCTCAGGGCAAGGACTGACTTGTGTGAAGGGCAGGATTCTGACCTTGGGACTCCTGCAGGGGAGGATAATGGAAAGCAGCGGGTCCTTTGCATGCCTGCAAGAGAGCTGAACAGTTATGGGATCCCCTCTCTTCTGATGAGTGGGCATGAGTGACACAAGACCTGGCTTTCTGTGCCCTCAGCTGCTGTGCCAGCCTAATGGCATGGGTTGGGGGGGGGGGAAATGCTGTCATATACCTGACAATATGCCAGGCATATTGTCCTGGTTTTGGTCGGGATAAAGTTAATTTTCCTCCTAGTATCTGGTACAGAGCTGTGTTTTGGATTTAGGATGAGAATAATGTTGATAACACACTGATGTTTCAGTTTTTGCTAAGTAGTGCTTACACTAGTCAAGGACTTTTCAGCTTCCCATGCTCAGCCATGTGCGTAAGAAGCTGGGAGGGGGCACAGCCAGGAGAGCTGACCCCGACTGGCCAAAGGATATTCCACACCATAGGACGTCATGCTCAGTATATAAACTGGGGGGATTTGGCCAGGGAGCAGCAATCGCTGCTCGGGGACTGGCTGGGCGTCAGTCGGTGGGTGGTGAGCAATTCTATCTTACATCATTTGCTTTGTATATTATTATTATTACTACCACTACTACTGCTATTTTACTTTATTTTATTTCAACTATTAAACTGCTCTTAACCCACTAATTTTCTCACTTTTACTCTTCTGATTCTCTCCCCCATCCCACTGGGGGCAAGAGAGCGAGCGGCTGGGTGGCACTTTGTTGCTGGCTGGGGTTAAACCATGACACACATCTGCCTCTAATAGCAAGGGGGAAATGAGGACCAAAACACCACGCAAGAGCCTGTTAGGTTTTCTTCTCAGGTTCATGGATGCTGCAGGTACATGGTGCCACAACAGGGGATGGAGTGGGAAATTCCAGTCCAGGTCTCCGTATCCTCACTGTGCCCTGTGTCAGATGGCTGCACCTATAGTGAAAGTCAACTCCTCCACTTACCCTTTGGGTGGGTTTTTTTGATAGATATTTGTACGCTGGATGATGCTTACTCTTTTCTGCAAATCTCACTTTTAACCAGGAAGAGAAAAGAAAAAAAAATTAAAAATTAATGAAACTCAGCTGTGGCTGTGTAACAACAGGACTTTTTTTTCCATGGTATTTCTTTATCCTTCCAGCTCAAATCTTATGTGATCAGAATTGATTTGTTGGGGATTTTTTCCCCCCTTGTTCTTTCCCAATAAAGGACAATGCCTAGGAACCTGCTCACCTGTTGGCAGGAGCACAGCCCTCCTTTTCTTCTCAGCAGGGGGGTGCCTGCTGGCAGGGCTCTCCATAGCAATCCTGCTGGGCTCCCCCAAAACCTGGAGCTGCTTCCAGCCAGCACTGAGATTCTGTGAAACAATGCAAATGCTTCAACAGCTCACAGAAGTGAGGATAATTAAAGGCTTTTAGAAAGAAATGGCAAGCCCTGGCACTGCAGGAAGGCATCTGACCCTCTCCCCATCCCTCCCAGGGATGGAGGGACAGCACCAACATCCAGGAGTACTTGTCCCCTGGCTGGGAAGCAAAGTAGGGTGTTATCTGTGGTGTGACTGACCTGGGGGTTTATGTGCATAGGACAGACCAATGCACAGCTTTTAGCAGAAAAAAATAAAAAAAAATAAAAATGCTGATATTCCCAGTGGATCCACCTGAGCAAGCAAAATCCCTGTGATCCACAGGGAAATCTGCCTGCATTTACTTTGGACAAACAGAGCCCAGCAGCATGGAGCAGGAGAAGGCGGCTGAAGCTGGATGCTGGTAGAGGATGCTCAGGGACTGTCACCAGCGGTCACTCCTCCAGCCTGGTGCAAAGTAGAAGTTGCGGCCAGGTCTATCTGCAGCCTGGAGAGGTGCAAAAGCAGCCAAGCTGTTGGAATAGTTTCCTGGAGTTAACACTCTCTTAAGTCCCCCAGCCTTAAATCAGGTGGGTAATTTCACTGATCGCCTGTGGCAGGGGAAATTGCTGATGTTGAAGCACAGTCCTCGAGGATGAGGCGGTGATGGCTTGCTGGGAGGATAAGTACTGGAACAGAGTGTCAAGCAAAGAGGGATGTGATCCTCATGCATTCCACACTGCAAACAGTTGCACCAACATATCCAGAGATTTGCTTTACATTGGAATGTGTTTTTCCCCATGAGTAACCTGAATCCCTTGCCCACCTCTAGGCCAGGCTGCCCAACCAGCAGAATCAGTGGTTGAGGAGAAAAAGCCCTTGCTGCACTTTGCAGTGACTGAACGGACCCTGCTCTCCCCTCCGGGGTGGTTGGTGAGGACCCCGATTCTCCAGGCAAAGCCTTGCACAAAACCACATCAGGCTGCTTTAGTCCTAGCACTGTTTTCCCAAAGCAGCCCTGGCAGTTTGTACTTAATTATCAGCGAGGCTCAGTCTGGGGATGAGGAGACAGAGGGTCTATTCCTGGCCATGTATTCAAGTAACCTTATTTTAAAAAAAAATTAAAACCGCAACTGTTGTTGCAGTCTTTCTGGCTGGAATAGGCAATGAGCCTTGTCTGCTCCCTCTGCTCTGAATTCAGAGCTGCTGCAATGAATCGGACTGATTCCAAGTCTGGCAGAGCCAGCCAGGCAGACTGCAGTCAAGATGTCCCCAAAACTCCCTGGCTTCTGCTTCTCTGACACACCATGAATTTTGAGGCCAACATTTTCTGTGCTTCTCAAGGGATTTGGAAGCTCATGTTCTAATAATTAAGGCAGCTTTGAACATCTTAGCCTTCAGCCTCACTTTTCCGACTGTTTCCCATAGCAGCCATTACTGCTTAGAACAGGTACCAGCTTTCAAAATGTGCTTACCATGGGCTTGCATGGTTTTAGCAAGGAGGAACTTAAAGCAGGTTCTCCAATGCATATATAAGAGCAACGCAGAGCTGATTTCGAGGGAGGTTTGCAGCTTTCTTATGAAAATGAGTAGTCTGTGCATCACTGAGATAAACCTGGAGGACAGGTCTGCTCTTCTGCTAGCTTGCTGGATGCACTCTGAGATGAGAGGAGCATCGCTTGGGTTTGGGGTCTTCAGGGTGGATCTGCAGCGGATCAAGAACACTTATGTGCTCAAACTCTTCTTTAACAGGTTATCTGCTAAGTGTGATAAACTCCGCTTGCACTATTAAAATATAACCTTATGGGAAGGGGAAAGAAGGATAAAGATGCTTAACCCAGCACTAAAATAGTTCCAGCACTGCTGAAGATAGCCAGGAATAAGGGAAAAATAAAGCTGGTTATGAGAATATTTAAGTGAAGTGCATAAAAACTTAAGGGATACAGATAATATCATCTCGAGTTACTGTGCTCAGCCCCACCAAGGGGAGAGGAGGAAGGGCTATAAAATGTAAGTAGAAGAGACTTAAATTCAGAACAGATGTCAGGAAGCACCTTCCCAAGTGGAGAATCAAAAACACAGGGAATGACCTGCCAGGCAGGCCTGGAGCCGGGCTTTCCAAGGTGAGACATGTCACCGGAGCACAAGCCTGGGGCTAAGCATAGAGCAAGATGCACCAAATGGCCTCTGCGGGATCCTGCCCTGCCTTCTGCACCTGACACAAAATCAGCTTCAGGAGTTTTCATACTGAAAAAAAATTGACTGCTGTCAGTGAGGGGAGCCTTGGCAGCCCTTCTCATGGGAACCTCCTGCTTCTTCAGCCCTGTGGATTGAAAGTGTGAGAGGTTCAGCCTTGGAGGGGATCCAAGCCACCCAGCAGGTGCCCTTGCCCATCACCCATCACCCATTGGGTGCCCAGCCCAGGGAGAAGGTGGCATTGCTGCTGCCCGAGCAGTGAGCCAATGCAGGGGGTGTGTGGTGGGGGCTTCTCCCCAGGACATGAATTTCCCCACCTTCCCCATGAATATTGCTGGAGCACGTCTTGCAGACATTGATTTCTGCTATTGCTGGATGAGCATTTGGCGGCTGAAGTGGCTGCTAGCAGGTGTCTCAAGTGCCCAACTGGAGGGCACGGCGCTGAGCCTGCCATTGCTGAGCCACTTTTCCAGCAGGGGGAAGGTTGTCCTTTCTTAAAATAGGTCCTCTCCAAGGGCTCTTATGTTCAAGAGCCAGAAGGAAACCAGGTCCGTTGTCCTTTATTTTCCATTTCTAAAAAGAAAGGTGGAAAAACAGTGTTTGAGAAGCAGAAAAGCAAGGCAGACGTGGTGTGGGATGGGACAAGAGGATGAGATTGGGAGGGCAGGCGCCTGCTGGCATTGCGGTGCTGACCCGGGGTGACACACTGGGAGAGCCGAGAGCTCTGTGCCACTGGGAGCTTGCTGCTCAGGCCTGAGGGATGAGTTGTGCCAGGTCAGGTCAGCACTTCTGCTGTGTCTCCAAGACATTGCCCTCTACATCTTCAAGGAACTTCATAGCTCCAGGCTGCTGTGTGGTTCCAGTCAGTGATGGAGTTGCTCAGCCACTTGATGTATTTTACCAGTTTTTTATCTTTTAGAGATGAATTCATAATGTAAAGCTGCAGATTTGGATACCCTCACGTTTCCTTTCTCCTGCCCAGTGTCCCTAGGGTTCTTTCTATCAATATCACAGATTGCTTCAGAGTCTGCTAACACTTCTTGCCTCCAAGACACACAAAGACATTGTGTAAGGAATTTTACAGCTCCCTTTCTATCAGCTGAACCTTGTAGTTCAACCCAAATCCCATTATTCTTTAACTCTAATGTATGGAAGTACACATGGACTATCCAGAGGTCAATGAAAAGGCAGTTGTCTCTCTGGAAGGCCCCGTCCCAACAGGCATTTCTAACAGGCAGACACTCCCTTGGAGGTGTTTTTCCCTTCTTTGACTACACAAGATGCTGCAGTGACTTGCTTGGACCAGACATTTGCACTTGGAGAGCTGAAGCTCAGCCTGCAGAATGCTACCCTCGTCCTGAAGGTCCCAAACGTCCTTCCTTCTCTTCCCCCTGCAGTCTGCAGTCTATCCCTCCCGCCCTCCTCCTCCTCCTCCTTCCTCTCCTCCTGCCCTCTGAGGCAGCCCAGCTGGTCACCAGCCTCCTGGGGTAGGGAAGAACAACCTTAAGTGGCTGCATGCATGAAAGGTGGTGATTAACCTGGATCCATAAGGAAAACTTGGTGCGACAAGTTCTCAGTTCTGGCAAGCTGCCTGTGCTCCCCAGGCTCCTTCTGCAGGGAGGAGGACATAGAGGCACCAGCGTTGGGCTGAGGTGGGGGTAGGAAGGGAGGAGGGATGGTGCTGCCTTTGGAGGAAACCTGGGAAGCAAAACTGTGTGTCCCATACCTACGTTGCTTAGAAGGTGAGTCTGCAGGGCCGACACAAGACACCAGAGATGTCCCAGGCTATGGTTGTCATATCACATGGCTATTGCTATTGCTGAGGATTCGTAATTGAGCAGCACCATGGTTAATTTGTAATTCAGCAGCGCAGAGGACCCCATGGTTAAGACTCAAGCCTATTGAGCAAGGCACTGTATGGAGGTTTCTGCCTTATTCGCAGGGTAGAGAGCAGGATGAAAGATAACTGACAGCTTCTTCAAGTGTGTTAATAAACATCATCTTGCAGTACATGGCACTGCAAGATAAAACACTTCCCATGGGGTTCCCCCAGACTCTCCCTTCTGGGAAACACACCTAAAAGCTTCAGAGGAGTCAGAAAAATTCATCCTCCCAGGGAGACCTGAGGCTGAGCCCTGCCCATATCACTGAGAGGCAGCAGAGGGGAAATAACAGCCACAAAAGTCCCTTGGCCCAAGCTGTGTGGCCACCCTCATGATGGGCTGGGATCGGAGTGGTGGTATCGAGGGTCCTCCTATTATTAAGACAGAGGCAAAGGGTTCTGGTTTGCTGTGCCCAAGCATACCCAGCTGCAGATCTGGTGCTTGCTTGCTTAATTTGATGGAAACTTAAAAAAAAGTCAGTTCTGGGAGTCCCAGATTTCAGCCTGGAGCTGATGCATGGCTTTGCCCACTAGAGTGAATGAGGGAGGAACTGGGTGAACCAGAGTTCAGAGAGCAGTGTCTTGCTTTGCTGCTGGGCTGTCCAAGAAGGGGAGAAGAATTGCTGTGATTTACCAAGGTTCGAGAGCCGCCCTGGGTCCCCGCCAGCTCCCATCAGAGCCCAGCACTGCTCACTCCCACCAACACAGAGCTGGAGAGATCTGCCCTTCCTTCGCCTGGAAGGTGTTTTACCTGGTGCTGACAAAGGAGGACCTTATGAACACACAGTAGATGTCCAGTGCCGGAGAAGAGATGCTCTCAGCTGGGAAATCAGGTTTCCCTGCTCCTCACTCAGGGATTACAGCAATGTGGACTATCCTATGGACTTACACGGGCTGTTTCTACAGCCACCATCATGTCCCACTCCCTCTTCCCTCCCAGAAATAAAGACAGACAGAAAAAGCAGCGCAACTGCAAATCTTGCTAGAGAGCTGAGTCAGAGCCATTTGCTCTCGTAACTGTGTCTAAGAGGGTATGCAATAAGTCTGGGGAATCTCTGTCATGAACCCATGTGTATGTCCTAGCTGAATACATCATCCTCCAGTACCCTGAAGGCAGCCAACAAATAATCAAATTAGGACACCACCAGATTGATTGGCGGCGGGTCTGCCAGCTCCTGGGACAGTGGCTGCTGGGGCAGGCAAGCCCTCAACACGCTGCCCCGCTCCCCATGGGACCCCATCCCTCCCTGGGCCAGGATGGGGCTGGTCCCTGCCACCAGCATCAGCAACTGTGTAGGAAAGGCTGCCAGCTTGCACATTCCTGGAAATGCTGACTGTCGGAGCAACTAACCACCAGAGCAACTGTAACAGATCGCAGCGGGGAATAACAATGGAAATGAGTCAGAGAGGAGGGAGAGATGGGGGAGAGAGGGTCCACCCCAAGGGCCATGCATAGGGTGTGCATTTCTGCCAACGCATCACTTGAAAAAAAAATATGGTGACCACAGAACTGGTTGGAAATACTTCAACAGGACACCTTTTTTTTCCCCTCAGAGATTGCCAATTTGTTAAATCCCAGTCATTTTGCACAAGCAGATTTCAAGGGTGCTGTGACAAACCTCAGGCAGGTGACGGACCCCAGCTCTCCCCCATCTCTGAGCCTGGCAGAACTCAGACCTCACACATGGGCTCAATCCTGGGGCTGTTCCTATGGGAAGGGATGGCAAAGAAAATGTGATACACTAAGGCTGCAAAACACACCACTGTTGTTGAGGTGAGTACAGAGCCAGGAGGCATTCCTGGGGTCACATAACGAGATGTGCTGATGCACCTGTGCACCCCCAGACCCACAATGACCTCTGCCCCCTGAGATGCTTTGGGGGGAGCACTCAGTTATTTTGCTGTTGCTGTTCTCTGATGGCTTTCCAGGATCACCTGTGTGCTCTGCTGGGCTGCAAACAGGGCAAAGAGCAGGAGTCGTTAGCTGTCTGGTTACAGCTGTCTGACATCTGGCTGGGGACCGCGGGGACTTCTGGTACAGAAAGCCACCCCTGCCTATGACATTCTCCCCCAGGTAGCACATATTCCGGGTTGGACCATCATGTCAAAGATGGCTTTTGAGCTTGCTAAAACCATGAGCCTTCCCATCCCTCCTGCCTGCTGGAAAAATCACTCACCCCACCATGGAGCTCCATGTTGCAGCAGGACAGGACACCTCAGTGCACAGGCAGACAGCATCTCTAGGAGCATCTCCATAGTCCCAGGTGCAGTGATGTAAATGATCACTTGAGGGTTTTCCAGCCCCAGGCCAACACATGGCAAAGCCCAGGAAATTGGTGAACTTCTCGCCCAACTGAGACAGACAGCCTGGCTGTTGACTGGGAGGGCTGGAGCTTCTTTCCCCAAATCAAATGCCCTGCAGCACCGTAGCTCTCCTGGAAGCGACGTTTCTCAGGACTGACTCTTTACTTCCATTTCCTAAATTTGTGCCTCTTAGGGCCTGGCTGGGTAAGAACAGAGATGCGTGGCTGCTGGGCTTTGTGTGCTGCCCTTGTGCTGGTCCCCTCTCCTCAGAGGTGAAGGCAGCTGGAGGGCAGGGAGAACCCAAGGGTGAGCCCGATGGGGAGCCCAGAGAGCTACGCTGAGCTTGCAGAGTACGGATGGTACCATATCTGGGCAAGGTGTGATAACTGGAAACCACCTGGGGATATGCAAGCTAAAGAGAGCCTGGGCTACCTCCTCTGCTGAAGAATAAATCAATAGGCTAATTTACGGTACCCAAATGAGAGCTCTGCCGGGAAGACACAGCTTGTGGGACTGGCAGAGCTTTTGTCAGGAGGAAGCATGGGGAGACTGGGCTTGGAAGGGAAGAGTCAGGCATAAAGAGTCCCAACCGTTCAAACCAAATAGCCCTGAGAGCAACTGAGATGTAAGAGAGAGATGGCACCATCTGACGTGCAGGAAAATGTTCAAAAGAGCAGATTCTTCTTTTACTCTCCAAACAAGCCTTTTGCTTTGCACTTAGGTACAGTTCATCGGCACAGGGTAAGTCAGAAGAAATCTGTATGCTGGTGGATGGATGGTGTGGCCATCAAGCCACTTACAGGCAGGCTTCAGGGACTCTCAGTGCCTGTGCTTGCCGATAGGGATATAAGCTGGATATTTAATACATCCATCCTAAATGGGCTTTTTTATAGACCTGAAATAAGCGTGCTAATAGCTTTCTCCTGTCTGTCTTTGAGGGCTCTTGAGGCACTTTAGCAAAGGGAAATTATATCTTTTCCATTTCTACATGGTGTCAAGGGACTTGCTAAACCCTGCAGAGCAGTTCAGTGGCAGACGGGCTGAGAAGGAGCTGCGGTTCCTGGCCCCCAGGCTCCTGCACCCAGAACCAGAGGAGGACAGCCACACCTGCATGCTATGGCAGGTACCGTGCCCCAGCCCGCGGCTGCTCACCACCTCCGTGTGAGCCTCAGGGACTCTGTAAGACCCGGTAATGCAGGAGAGTCACTTAAGGTGGGATGCTGAGAGGAGGTAGATAATGCTGGATAAGAGGAAGGAAATGAAAACAATAAAAAGCACCTGACAACATTCCTTTGAGCTTCCCCAGACGTAAACCCAGTGCTCTGCAGGCACCTGAGTGCCTCTCGTCAGCTTACGTTGGTTTGTTCCTCATATATTTTAGTTGTGTGGATGAAAAGAAAAGAAATGTCATGGCAGAGAAGAAGAAAGATAGAAGACGACTACAAAAAGCTGTGAGCTGCCAGTGTGTTTTGAGTTGCTTTATTCTGAATCAATATTGAACTGAAGAGGAATTATAAATCTAGAAGATTACAGCTGAAGCAATGCCAGGGCATCTGTTTCCAGATATTCTCTTTTTTTTTTACTGGCTAGAGCAGCTGTTTTTACAAGAATCCACAGTAAAAGAGTTATTAAAACAAAGGGGGGAAAGAAATAACAATAAACAGGAGATATATAGCAGACAAGGAGTAGCAGAGACATGGGGTTGGGAAATAAATGGAAGAGAGGAGGAAGAACCCGACAACCAACAGTTTGTAACCAGCATCAAGCACTACAAAATCTGGACGATATTTGTTTTACAAGACAGTGATCCTCAGCTCCAGGATTGTGCTCAGTGATTTATGGTGCCTGGCAGCTGTTGCAGAGATTGAGCTAAGAGCAACAGAGATAGAAAAGCGGAAATCACCCTTAGCACTTGCCTGTTGTTTCCTAATGGGAGAAGATTTATTAGTAGGAAGCTGATGGGGGGTGGCTGGGTGTACTTGGAGGCAGATTCCTGGCTCAGTCACTCCACTTTTCTAGGATCTAATTAACTTTTGATGAAGTTCAGGTTGTAATTAGGGCAACAGGCACATAACCGAGGGCATTCATGGGGCTTAAAGCCCCACTGCGCTTCAGCTGAGGTAATGTAATCGGCAAGAGCATGCTCATGGCCTGGCCTAGAATGAAATAACATGTCAGATTAAAGCACTGTGAGGTCATTAAGCTCATTATCGTGGCCCCAGCTGGCCACCACAGGCCACTGGGAAGATGTTAACCTGTTCAGCCCAGCCAAGCCCATCAGCACTGGTCATGGGGCCAGGACAGTGCTGGGGTGCCCAGTCTGTTCATTGGTCTCTAGCGAGCCATGCAGCCTTCGCTTTCCCAAAACCTTTATGCAATGTAACACATTTCTATAGAAACTATTCTACAGATAGATAAAATTAACCAAAACCTAGTGTCCCTCCCATGGTTTGATCTTTCTCTATGCACCACCATTTCACAGTCTCTAGCTCTCCAAAGGGTGGCTCAGAAACCTCAAAAAGCCTTCCTACAGCAACATTTTGCAGGATTTACCCTGGTGCCCCTCTAGTTAAATGGTCCCTGGCGTTTGGGAGCTCCATCCTAGCGCAGGGCAGATTGGCTTGTGCTTCCCTCTGCCTGCGTTCTGCTAGCTCAGTGCTTTGCAAAGTCCTAGAAATAAATGCCTTGGGCAGGGAAGGTGCTGTCTAACGTTTCATCCCATTATTGTTCAGTCTCTGCTGTGTTTAGGTGCTGTATCAAAGCAAGTCTTGTGTGCTTGTCTTGAAATCAGGCAAAGACCCCTTTTCCAAGAGTAGCTTATCTCCACAAGCAGGGGCTCATGTTGTTGTCATTACTTTACCAGCGCCAATCACCAGGGCTTGCAGAACTGAGAAGAGGTTTTTGACTCATATCTGAAGTTGCTCCGAAGCCAGAAAAGAAAATCAGCTGCCAATAATCCATCATGCTTAACTTTCAGTACCGGGAACGACCCTTTTCTTTGCAAACAGCACTTACCTGAGAAATGCAGGGAGGATGCGGGAGGCACCAGGTGCTGCAGCCAACACAAAGCCGCCTGCTCAAGTTGTTGAGGATTTGGCCTTGTGTTTGCTTTGGGTTTATTGATTCATTTTGTAACAATGCACCATAAATAGATTTATTCTTACAGTTATAACTGAGCTGATGAAAGCTTGGGAAGTGGAGACTGAAAGAAAACTGAATAGAAATCAAGCCCAAAAGAAGACACTTGTGGAATGAATACACCTCCTAGATGGTGGGAAAATGGAATGACTGATTCTCTCTGTGTACACTGCACTGGGCATAACCCTGCACTGATGGATCCAGCATCGCCCTCCTTCGGGGCCGGCTCTGCTCGCCCACAGGAAACCCCACTCATGCCCATGGCCACAGCCCGTGCTGCACCTTCACCAAGAGCCTGTGCTGAGTGCTCTGGTGCGTCCTTGGAGGGTGCCGTACACCCCATCCCTCCCTCCTTCCCTGTGGCAATGCCCTGTCTGAAAACCTAATATTTAATGTCTTTTTAACCTCAGCCCTCTCCATTAAATGAGGAGAAGCAGAATTCTTTTCTTTCCCCTTTTTCTTTAACTTGTATCTTTTCTGAATCTTCCATCTCTTCTACAGCATCTGAGAAGCATGGAGAGCAATGGCCCTCCAGCCGCTGCTGCAGCTCCAGGATGTGACCCAAAGAGAAATTACTCATGGAAATTTGCAGTCAGCTCACAGATAGCTGCTGAGCAGGAAGGCGGCAATCTTCCCCTAATGCACAATTTGATGCAGATTATTCATATGGTGCTGCTGAAGAGTTAATATACTTGGCTGGGACCGGGTAGAAATGATGCCTACTTAATACGACAGAAAATAAATAGAATCTGCTTTCGAAGGATGCATTGACCAAGCTGTCGTGCCTGATGCTGGGGAGACAAGTGTCTACAAGCTTCAGCTTAATGCGGCGTGGAAATGTATTGGGTTGTATTTATACCCATATACAATACTTAACTGGCTATTGTGCTGATTAAATATTTAATTGGCTGTCTGTGAGGAGAAATGAACCATTAGTCTATAGGGAATTACACCGTTCCTCATGCCTGCTCTTAAATAAAATGTGTAATTCGTTGTCACTTAAGCATAATGTTAAGTGCCTGCTAAGGAGATGTTTTCAAGGGAAATAAATACAAAACTTGCCTGCTGGCATTGCTCCGGGCAGACCCCCATGTGCCTCAGTGTGGTCACAGCCCTCGGGGGGCGGTCAGCAGGGATGCTCAGCCTGTCCCCTGCCTGTCACTGCTGGCTGTCCCCTGCAGGTCGCTGCCGGCCAGGGCATGGAGCCAGGGAAGGGCCTTCGGGGTTCCTGCGCTGAGTGGCTTTTGGAGGTGCTGGTCAAGGCAGATGGGTGATTTCAACCCCTTTTCCCCTGCTCTTTCACAGTACAGCTTGTCCAGGTGCTGTAAGGGGAGGAAGAAATGCAGAAAGCCCAGCAGGATGCTCCTAAAATACAGCTTCAGCCAGGTGAATACCTGCAGTGAGGTGAAGGGAGTGGGCTCAGTCGGTGACTGTCGTGGGAGTTTGTTTGCCTGGTTTTGTTTGGGAATCTGAATTCAATGGGGGGAAGAGGAGGAGGAAAGAGGAAGGGAGGAAGGCTTATGAAAGCAATTGTTTCTTCCCTTCCTCAGGGCTACCCTGGGGTACAGCAAAAGCAAAGTACGCAGAGCAGAGCTTGCTTACCTTGCAGACAGCACTGTGCTGAATACCTGCAAGAGAAAAACTGGGAATGTGCTGAGTTTTATTCCTTAACATTATAATTTAATGAAAAACCCAGACCTCGTGATGCAAAAGCTAGTGGTATTTTATTGGAAAAACTCCTTGCTTTTAGAGCACAGCATCACGCTTATGGCTTCCAGCAGCACGTACCCCGGCAGCTGCACAGCCTCTGTGACCGTGTGGGTAGAGAGTACCCCCGCCATGGGCAGACATGGCTCTTTGATTCATCCCAGCAATGAAGCTGACATCTCCGTTGAATCCTTCAGCAGTGTAACTCTTTTTCCATTGACAATTTGGCAGCCTTTGCCAACTGGCTCCCCGTCTTCCGCAAATTTTCACACCCGTACACATATGCCTGTTGCAGAAGTGGCTCCAGGGCAGCATCCCGACTTGCAGAGAGGTGCCTGCTCTGTTTGCTGCCTCAAAGGTGCTGGCTGGCTATAGGGATTCAATAGCAAAACCTGATATTCTGAATAATGCAGCTTCATTTGCATCCTTAGAGCTGAATCTGGGCTGAAATATCTGATAAGTGTGGCTTTTTGCTGCTCTCCCATGCTCTGTGTGCTCAGGGGGGTTTTGCTCTACGACGAATGGTCCTGACCTCCAGAGCTTCTCCTAACAGGGTTGACCTGAAGATGCAACTATCCTGGGACAGATAATCAGGAAAGCCCTGCCAGGACTGGTGCAGTGTAGGCATGGTGTTAATTTTAGCCAGGATTCACATCGTTGTCAGATGTGGGTAAAGCAAATTAATGTTCCCCTGGCTGGCACGGAGAGCTTGGCTTGCCTGGCACCAAGGGTGGTGGCTTCATGCCTGCAATGTGCTGCGATGTTGCCAAGCAGGGGCAGCTCCCATCAAACCTCCACTGCAGCTTTACTACCCTCGCTGCTTGGCTGTCTCCTCTTGGCTTGTGCTGGAGCTGGGAACTCTTCAGGGTGTCCAGCCTTGAAACCTGGGTGGAAAGGAGTTGGCTCGCTCCTGGGTAATTCCCTTGGGGACAGCAAGGTGGTGACACTGGTCATGCAAGACCAAAAGTCAGAGTTGCATGCAGCAAGGTCCATCCTCCCAGTGCTGGCCGGGAAAGCTGCTCGGCCATGAAGGAAGGGGAATATTTAAGTGCCAGCAGGAAGGGCTGCCTCTGTCCTCTCCTCTGCTCTGCCCCACAGGGAACAGCAGGACCACAGGGCCCACACGGGGCTCGGGCAGGGTCAGCCCGTGCTGCCCCAGGGACACTGCCAGAATCTGGGGCAGTGATGTTCCATAGGAAAGCTGGGCCTTCCTGGGTTGCTCCACTCAACACCGACCAGAAAATTTTCTGGCTCTTTGGAGCCAGAAAATCCAACCTAGTTTTGCTGCAAACAGCTCTGGGACAAGGGACACAGCTGGAAATGAGGGGTGCACCTCGTGGTGTCTCTGAGCGTCTGAGTCCCCGATAGCTGTGCTGGGAAGTGAGGAGCCGAGGGAGGGCCCTCACATCTATTTCCAACAGCATCACCTGCTGCCAGCACCCGCATTCCCACCCCTCAGCTCCTCTCCTGGTGCACTGCGAGGTGTGACACCAAGCCAGAGCTGCCACCAGCCCCATGGGGACCAGCGCTGCCATGGCTGGGACCTTCGGCGAGATGTCAGCACGGTTCCCCGGAGGTATTGCTCAGCTCTGAAATACCCCAACACGAGCTGGGTCCCACCTCCCCAGGCTCCGGGACCTCGGGGGAGGCAGAGGCGGATGCAGATTGCCTTAGTCAGGTTGGTTGGGTTTTATTTCTTTTTCTCCCTTTTTCCTTTTTTTTTCACCAGCTTTCACACCTCCCCTCACACTCTATTTTTGATCAACTGAGTCAACCCTGGGTTTGGCACTGGGGGAATGGAGAGGTGATCCCACTCCATCAGCAGGGCACAGCCTGCGCGCCTCTCCTCTGCACCGCTCCACGACCCACGCCTGCTCTGCACTGGCAGCTCCCTGCCACGAGCAAAACCAGTATAATTCATTTTTCCCTATATGAAGGTGGGGGTTAAAGGGCTGAGCATCTGAAAGCCCCAGCGTGGAGCTGCACCGGGCCTTGGGAGATGCAGAAGAGCACAGGGTGGGCATCCTACCAGCTCTGCAGACCCCAGCCCTAAAAATGGGCCACCAGTGGGACATCAGCTGCTCTGAGCAGGGAACAAGAGCTAAGGGAGGTGAGGGTCTGGGGGAAGACTTTGGGGGGAGATGACATGGGGTCAAAAGCCCCTTCCGAGTACAGGGACACATCGGGTTGAGCAGCTCCTGGGGGCTGCGTGCCTGTGTCAGCCCTTCCTGGTGCCCAAGGCACGTCTGGTGTTCGTGTCCTTGCTCCAGCCTTGGTGGTTTGAGTCATGCAGGGTGTGTGTGGGTCCAATTCTGGGCTTTGCTCGGCCACGGGCAGCAGGCTCAGCAGGACACCATCATCCCTGTCACGGGGCTGAGCCCATCCCTTGCACCCTGGGGAGAGGGGGTGAGTAGAGGCACAGGGTTTTAGCTTTTCTTTAGAAAATTAATCACACTTTAATTACAGTGAAACCTGGCAAAGGATTAAGTGGATTATCTTCAAAGTAATTTGTTATCAAATATTTATCCTTCTGGGAAGGGAGATGCAGCCTGAGAGATTCTGCATTATCAGTGCTGCCGCGCAAGGACATGCCATGTCCTTTGTGCCTCTGCCTGCCCCTGTCCCCCCTGGGTCCCTTAGGGCAGGCTCAAAATACAGAGCAGCGTCCTTCATCCCCCGGGGCCAGTGGCTTAGAAGCCATTTCTGTGTCAGGGCTTTGCCCCTGCAATCCCTTGACACTGCAGGAGGGGAGATACTGATGCCTTACTGGTGGTGTCTGGTCTGCGAGGTGTCACAGCGGGAGCAGCCAGCTCTGGCAGCGGGATGGATGCTCCCAGCCCCACTCCCTGCCAGCGCCTGGCTGCTGCCTGCATCTGCAGCAGCGGGGAAGGGCCCGGGGGCTGCAGCGGGCTCCATCACTGCCAGAGGAGCCAGTGAGATGCGTGGTAAATCGTATTCAGCCTGAGCTCTTTATCCATTCGGCAGACTGTGGGTTTAGTGCTTGGATGCTTCATTAACTAATAATAATGAATCATTGTATTTGCCTCCTGGGCACTGTAAATGATCCAGTGTCAGGAAAGGCTGAAACGGGCTGAGCCTTGGAGCGCAGATGAACGTAACACAGATGTACCTCTGTGCTCCCCACCTGGGGACGCAGACCCTGGGGAGGGTACAGCTGTGTTGGGATGGGGCCTTGCAGAGGCTCACAGCCAGTCGGGCTCGTGGTGCAAGGGTGTTCCCGCATGGGCTGAGACCTCCGCAGCAATGTTTCCCTCTTCTCTGCTAATGTGCCTTGAACAGAAGCTATTCTCACCATTCCCTTCCCATTGACAAAGGAACTTTTCTAGCCTGTGCTGCCCTGCAAGCAGCTCTCACAGTCCCCCTCCAGCGCTGCACCTCGAGGTGACACGCCAGCTGCATTGGGACCAGCCGGTGTAGCACATCTTTGTATTTTCCTGTAAGGATAATTCCCCTCTGGAGTGAAAGCAGAGTGATGTGCTGTATGCCAGAAACGTGCAGTCCCTGGTAAACCTCCTGCCCATGGAGAAGGTGTGTGAGTGATGCCCACCCAGTGCCTACCAGCACCCCATGCACCTTCACATTGTGCTGGGAGTGAGGGAGCAGCCCAGCTACAGGATTAACTTTCTGAGCCGATTACCAGATGTGCGTGGCACTACTGGACAGGATACAGATGCCCGTCCCTTTCGCTGTGCCTCGTCTGTGGGTCTGCAATTTGGCTGCCTGAGTGCTGGCGGGTCAGGGATAGTGGCTGCTTGTGGACAGACATCTCTGCCACCAGTGTCCCTGCAGACAGCACCCATTTGCACGCCAGCTCCACATGGAGAGAGGCTGCACTCCCCTCCAGCCCCTAAAATCCTCCTGGGCACCCCAGCAAGGGTGGGGAAGCATCCTTCTGGCCTCAATAAACATGCAGCCCTTTCCCCTGCGACAGGGACACACAGTATTTAGTTTGCCTCCAAAATCTGACCCCAAGAAGCTACTGATTACACCAAAGGGGAAAAAAAGAAATCAAGGATGAAAGCAATAAAGGAATAATGAAAAAAAGAGAAAGGGAGAAACGAGGTGGTGGGCTGACTGCGAAGAGCAGGAGCTGAGCAGAGGTCATTCCAGCTCACAGATTGTCAAGGGGGGCAGCAAGCATACCTCCTGTCGTATGGGTGAGACAGCCGCCAAGGGTCTTCTGCCTCAATCGATACAGGAAACTCCAGCACTTCAGAGCTTACGGGCTGGCAGAGCAGCAGTCCCTGTGCATGTCACCCCCTCTGTCCTCTCTCCTGCATGCCACAGCTGCTGGCTGCCAGCGGGGCCAGGAGCCCAAGTGAGCCAGGGCTTTGCAGCAAGAGGGTCCTCGCAATGCTGTGAGCTGCTTGGAGCTCATATTTCATCCTGGCTGCATGCCCTTTGCTAGCAGGCATTGCGTCAGTTTTGGGGGACTGGGACGCCCTCCAGTTCAGAGCCAAGGCCCCACAAAGCTGGTGCAGTCTGTGGTCACCTCTGCTAACCCAACTCATCACCCCACCACCGAACAAACCAGCTTTGTTTGACAAGATGTTGTTTTCCATAAACCATATGGACTGGCATTAATTAAATTTCTATCCTTTAATTCTTTATTAATTGAATCTTACATCAGCTTCTTTTTCATTTTGCCTAGGATTAAAGCCAGGCTGAGCACCCCACGTCCCCTCTCCGGGAACCAACTCACCTTTACTGCCACCTTTACCTCCTGCAGCATCCCTGGCTCCGGGCTTAACTCCAGGACCACAGCTTGGGCATGGCATGGAGCCGAGGCACCCTGGCCTACTGCTTCTCCAGTGTTTATTTCTGGCAGATGATATTTAATAAGGCCACATCATTAATGAACTAGAAAACATTTCAGCAGCCCGATGTGAGACAAATATAGCTGCTCATTTCCAAATACCAAACAGAAATATTTGCTGCCTGTTTCTGCCTGTTATGTATCATCATTAGCAATTTCGCTATCTCCATTAAACATTTGTCTGTAATAATAAAAAGATAATTTTAAAAACTCCTTTCTTATTGCTCTTAGTCCTTCCAGGCATGGTTTTTCCCTGGCATTTTCATCTTGCTTTTTGCATTCTTAACATTTCTCATCTTCCATAACATAACGACTGCTATCTAGTTCTCCTTGGCTATATATACATTTTCCCACCGTAATTGCTGCTTTCATTTCACCGCTGAACCACAAGAGCTTTAATCGTTTCCTTCTCTGACTCTAGCCAGGCTTTTTGGTCCCTCTGTTTGACTCTGAAAGCTCCCTCCTAATTCCCAGCTGAATATTTTTCTGATTTTCTCCCTTTGCAGCCAGCCACAGTGTATGAGCCTTCCCAGGGAGGCAGTGGCTGTTTACACATTCTCCTCTCTCTCGCTCCAGACAGGTTTATTCCCCGCCATGGCAACAAGGTCTGCTGCAGGGAGGCACCCCGCTGCGCCTGAGCCCCAATTCGGAGGGGGCTTCTCCAGCCACATAGCCCCAGTCAAACTGGGCTCACTCGCTGCCCTCCCTTGTCCCCCTCCAGCAAAGGAGGGGGATGGACCCGATCCCCCACGCTGTGACTCAGTTTCCCTTCCCGAGGGCGCACGTTACACAACATCCCACCTTCGCTTGGCTGTGGGAGGTGAAGCAGCAAGAAAACGCCCACTGTGCTGCTGGAGGTGGGAAAATAGGGAAGAGGGAGAATGTGTCAGCACAGTTTCTCCAAGCAGTGGCGAGAAGACACTCGTGTGACTCCGGTTGTATTTTCTCCCCGTGTGCAGGTGCTCCGCAGCCTGCCTGCGACCCTGTGTGGGGTGGGATGCTGCTGGCACAGATGGGCTGTGGGTTCCTGGTCCCTGTGAGGCAAGGCAGAAGCTGTTACAGGGCGTCAAAAGCAGGCAGAGACCTTCAGAAAACACTCCGTGGGACCTCGTGTCTGTTGCAGATGCTGCCTGTGTTGCACCTGGGAGATTGTCCAGCTGGGAAGGGGGATGGTGCTGCTCTGCTGAGGCTGGGACAGATGTGTCAGGGTGCTGGAGAGTGATGGACATGGTGATGTTCCACACGGTCCCCATGGTGGGAGCCCTGTATTGGCTCTCTTCCCACAAGGGTGCCCCAGCACTTGCTGGCTGCTCCATCATGTTTCATCACACAGAGCCCTGCTGTGGACAGGAATCCCTTCCCCAGAAATGACATGTTGCAATGCAAGTGCTTACCTATCTTCTCTTGCTGCCACGATGCATCCACAGGCCAGCCCTGCAAAACTCCCCCCAGGGCTGGGGGACTGCCACTGTGCTTTAAAACCCTTCCAGAGCTCCCCAAACCAACCTGGAGGTTGAGGCAAAAATACCAGCCAGGCAGGGTGATGGGGAAATGAGCATGTTTGTGGGCTGGCAGACCCAGCTGGGTCCCTTGCAAAGCTGCAGCCAGCAAGGTGCTGGGATTAAACACTCTGAACACAGTGCCGTGGCAGGGCAGATCTGCATCCTCTGTGTGCCATACTGTCACATTGCCTCCAAAAGCCCTGCGGCAGCTGCCAGTGGCAGCTGGCTTTCCTGCCTTCTCCCGAGCCTGCCGTTAAAGCAGAGAAAATGAATTGCAACAGGCAGAGCATCACACACACATCCCTCCCCACCTGCACTCATTACCTGGGCCGACCTCTCAACCCCCTCCCGCTGTGCTAATTAAACCACAGTGCCCCAAAATTTGAGTTTCTGGGGCCCAGAGGCATTGCCATGTGAACCTGATGATATCTGCTCGATTCAGCCAGGTGACAGCAGCTCTGGTGGCCCTGAGGCTGGGCACGTCTGGGACCAATTTACTGATCAAGAAGAAAGGGAGTTTTGAGGCCATGGCAGTGCAGCAAGGGAGCAGGTCCCGTGGGACTGACCCAGTGAGCTGGAGCTAATTGCTCATGAAGGGCGTGCACCCACAGCATTGCCCTAGGGTTGGTTTTGGGGCTCACTGCTGTAGTCTCTGTCTTTTAAATGGCCATTTCCACCCATCTGCTGAGCGGGGGCTTATGTCTGCCTCCCCTTGATGATGAGAGGGGATGAAATCTCTAGGCAAGGAGTTATTACTGCTTTGAACCTCCCTCTCTGACACAGTGGGTGCTTGCACAGCTTGCCAGCCCTTTCACTCTCCCTCCCCTTGCCCTTCATCGCTGGCGTCGGTGCGGGGGAACAGCCTTTTCTTATTATATGGGCTGCGATCTGTGAGCCCTGTGCCAGGTAATTGGCAGCAGAAGATGCCGCGCAAGTACAATTGCAAGAATCAGCTTAGGGATAAAAGTCGAGACTGAAGAAGTGATCCCAGTAGAAGCTGGTCCTGCCTTAGGAATGTTTTCTTATGTATAGATTGCAAAAGAAACAAAGTGGATTAAGGTCCCTATACCTCCAGCTGGAGGCATTTGCTCCAGTGCAGAGCACTTGTGCTGGTGCTCGAGCAGCCCTTTGGGGACGCAAGAGAGGGAAGACCCATGTGGGATGAAGGTTTTTGAGAACAGAGGAGCCGATGGGGCTGATCTCTCCAAAAGCAGCATCCACAATTGCCAGGGAGGAGATGGCCCAGCATTGCCCTGACAAAGTGAGGCAGAGCACCTTGCCTTCTCTCTGAGACCCAAACCAAATGGATCATGAGCTTCTGTGTTATAATCACATTTTCTGTGTTCTCAGTATTTGCTTTCATGTTTCTGAGCTTTTGGGCTTGTTTGCATTGTGATTTCCAGACCTTCTCTGCAAGTGTGAAATCTAGAAAGGTGTTCCCTTTCTGAAGGAAAGCCGCGAGCCAGGGATAACTGGCACTGGAGGAAGGCAGCAAACACCACAAGGCTGGTGGGAATTAGCAATTTCACAAAATAGGACTGTGAGCAAATTCACTGCTGGAAGCCAGCTGCAGCTCGCCCTGAGCCAGCTGCCCGCACAGCCTGCCTGCTGCCCAGCGTGGGGACACACACACACACACGCACGCACGCTTGGGTGAAGCAGGACTTGGTTTGGAGTCCCATTTGTGCACTGCAGGAGCTGGCTGCCAAAATGTTGCAGTCAGCCCAGTAAGGCACCTCTTCCCAGCAGCGTCTGCCTCGATGCTGTGGGGTTTTCACCAGCAAAGCCCCATCATTAAGCTCCTGCCCCATATAGGGTGTTGCAGGTTTGGGTTGACAATCCCATGGCAATCAGGAGGAGCTTGGTAAACACACAGCCGCCTGTCTGTCCCATGAAACCGTGTTAGCCTTGCTTTCTAGCAGCTGAATGAGTGGATCAAAAGGAAAATACCAAGCTGCAATGGTGGAGTGGCTGGGACTTGAATTTGCGTCACTGCACCCCTTTCCATTGTACAGGTCCTCCTAAACTGGGGAAAAGCTACAGCAGGACAGGGTGTCTCAGAGCAGGGGGGAACCCCACTTTGACCCTGGGGTGAAGGTGGGAGAGCTGGGCCCTGGGCACACAGACACTGTTGTGGTGACGGGAATAGGATCCATGTCTCTGTGAGGGACAGACCGTCCTTCCTCAGGTAGCAAAATATCATCCAGGCTCCGAAGCAGGCAGCCCCAAGGGCAGTCACAGGGCGGGCGGATGCGCAGGGCTGAGGAGCTCGGGGGCAGGTGAGGGAAAGGGGCAGAAGAGGGAATCGAGGCCCTAAAATATGAAGCAGAAATGCAAAGCAAAATTTTTCTTCAGTCATTTAGCTGACAGAAAGGGACACTGGGCCTGTCACCTCCTTTCATTACATCTCCAAGGCTTTTCATGCAAATTCAGGCAAACAATTTCTCGGTTCCCTTTTAGCGCTCCAGGAGGGCCGATTTCATTTCAGGAGCAGTGGGGAACAATAATCATCTTGAAGTGTCTTCCATCCTGAGAGACACAGATAAGAGCCATGCAGTGGACTAACAGCACTAATTTGACGTTTTCAGCTGATAGCTTTGCAGATGACAAAAATCAAGCGCCATAAAAGGCTGGTAAACTCAGTAGTGGCAGGGTTACCCCCTCCTGCGCATCCTCCTGCACCCCTCCTCTACCTCGAGAGCGAGATGAAACCCTGTCCCTGAGTGCACCATTGCTCATTGCTGTGGGGCCGTGGTTTCGGTGTGGATGGGGCAGGTTTAGCTGGTGGCTGAGCCATGGGGAAAGGAGCAGGACACCGCTGTGGGATGCAGGGAAATGCAGGTCAGCCTGGTAGATGCAGTCATGCCCATTGGTGCTGCTCCTTTTTTTGGGAGAAAATATCCCGGCCATCTTCTGCTATCTTTTTGGAGAAGTCCCTGATCATGTATCCAAAGGGAAATTGATCACTTTAGTGCTTTGAGATACCAGTTGCAGATTCCCGATCTGGTCAATGGAGCCAATCAAGAAAAATCTTGCTTCAGCAAACCTCTCCAAGGTATGTCTGAAGTCCCCTCTGCTGTCTGAGCCCATGCAAAATTTGCAAGCAGATGTCCTTGTCCCCACTTGCTGTCTCTGGCCAGGCATGCTGCCAGCCCCCCTCAGCTCACATGGGGACATGCAGGTTTGTCTTGCAGTTCGGTAAATCCAGTTCCCTCCATGGGGTCCCATCTGGGTGCCCAAGACTTTGGTGGGTGCTGCTTTGTTTGGGGAAGCCAGTGCTGAAGTGACAAAAAGTGGCTATAAACTGTCCCCCCTGGGGAGTCAGCCAGGGTCAGGCCCTGGGTTGGACCAGCGGAAAATGGAGCAGCAGAAACCTCAGCAACTTGTCTAGCCCAGAGCCCTGCGCCCAGGCAGGACCAGCTCCGCCTGCATCTCTCCAGAGGGACGCGCATCTGGTCTGTTCTTCACCGTGACAGCGTGTCTGTCTTCTCCCCAACCAACCCACCCCACGTTTCAGTGCTGGCCTTAAAGGGTTTCGCTGGTGTCTAACCCCAAATGTTCTTGCTGCTGTTTCAGTCCATCGCACCTTGTCCTAACCAGCAGAGGATGAAGAACCAACACCTCCCTTCCTTGCCATCCCTTTTCCTATTATCCCTTTGTTACAATCTGCTCTTTTTGAGTCTAAAGCCCAGTTTTCCCAGCCCATCTTTGTGTTTTCTACCCTTACAAGGCCCTCACGGCCCTCATGGCCCCTCACTGCACCCGCCTGCGTTTGGTGAGGATGTTCCTCACCACCACGAGTGCCCGTGATGAGTATTAATCCCACTCCCAGGCAGACACAGGCAGCCTGGAAATCTGTGCATCAAGGCTTGGTGGAGGATTCATTTCCTGTAGGTTCTTTTTTACCTATTTTCCTCTTTAGATAAAAGACAAGACTGAGTGGCTGAGGCAGGTGTGAATCCACCTGGGGCCATCTTCTGAGTTTAAGTTTCTGCCAGGCATGAAGTCTTGGAGAAAAAGTTGGGAAGAAAGGCACTGATTTCTCCCTGGTGCAAACAGGATTCCAGCTTGGTCAGCCCAGTGGGATTTATTCGCATGAGGTTAAGCTGATCTGTGGGCACTGGGGATGGCAGCTAATTAAACTGGTGACACTGGGGCAGGCTGGGCAGGGCACACCACAGAAAGCATGGGTTTTGCTGATACGAAGTAGCCACTGCTAGCTGGAAAATCTTATCCCATGCTTGAGAATGTGATTTTGAAGCCACTTTTTGACCTGAATTGGGGCAAAATGTAATATCAGATTTTTTTTTTCATGGAGGAGATATTCAGAGCATGTGGAAAAAGCTTTAGGAAAGCTCAGTGGGGTTTCTCGGCTCAACGTGTGACTGCTCAACTGGTGTCATTAATTTTGTTTTCTCCCTGAAGGCAGAAATGGGACTAGGCAAATGTCTGTGGTTGTCCCACCCTTTCTCCCAGAGGAAACTCATAATTTTTCATCAATCTTGAAATTTTCCCAAAGGAAAACTCTTCATTATTTTTGAGAGGGGCTTTTTCAGCCAGCAAACTGGTCTCCTGAGAAATTCCTACCTGGTTTTAAATTCACCTCCCTCTCCTGGGCTTCCATTGCTTTGTGCCTCATTTTTTTATTATTATTTTGACCGCTGCTGAAGACAGATGTAGTTCCTTCTCGAGCTGCTGTGAGTCTCCCATGGGATGAAGGATAGAGATGCCCAGGTCAGCCTGAGTGCACCAGCAGTTTGGGAAAGATGAATGCTGAGCTGTGCCTCCACCAAATATTTCTTTTACCAGCATCTGCAGCTCTGCTTTTATTCCACATCCTTGCCCCTTTTTCTTTTGATTGCCCCGTTTTTTTTGATTGCTGATAGCAAGCACCCCTTTGAGCATCTCATCTCTCTGCTAACTCCTCCCATTGAGTACAGTCTCTCTGCTAAAACTGGAAATGTCATTTTGCTGATATAATTTCTGCCTGTTTAACAGATTGGGTTTGGGTTGTGTTGCATCAGCCCAGCCTGGCTCTGGTCCTGCAGCAGCTGTGTCCTGCAGACGCCCGGGGGGAGGAGGTGGCCTCGGACGCACTCCACCAGCATCCCTCGCTGCCACCCTGCATCGCTCAGTACCGGCAAAGCCCAGTCCCCTCCTATGAATTTATTGTGGCTCTGCCAAAGAAACCAGCCCTATTTGCTTTGTCCCTTACAAGGAAACCATACAAGATTTCTCATCTTGTTCCCAAATGTAATGGGATATATCTTTCTGGCCTGCCTTGTTGCAGTGCCAGAGAGAGAGGCTTTGCTAATGTGGTGATAATGCCTTGTTGCTGTAGGTTATGTGTCACCAGTGAATCCTGGATGATTATCATTATTTTTATTTTCCAAAGGTAGATTTCATAGGAAGGGATCACTAGAGATCACCTGTCTCAGCTCTCGGGCAGGACCAACTCTACCAATGCCATTTCTGGTCCATATTTGTCTCTCCGGCTCTTAACCCCTTCCATCTACCCTGTCTTTGGAGCTGGGACACACATCCCAGCATCCTCCCCCAACCTCCTCTGCTCCAGGCTGAGCCCTTTTGTTTTTCCCTTGCCCAGGGCTGTGGCCAAGTGTCTCCAGCCCACTAAGGCCATGAGTGTCCCTGCAGTGGTTTCTGACAGCCCAGTGGCTGCTGAGAAACCCTGGAGGTCAGTGCATGGACGATGCTTTGTCCCTGCTGCCAGCCGGGACAGCTTCCGATGACTGATGGCCATGAGAGCCCACGGTGACGGTCCTGAGGGACCTGAGTCTATAATCTCCCCCAAGGTCCAGATCTCTGGCGAAGCAAAGATGAAGTGTCTGAACACACCACCCTGGCCGTGCCTCCAGCGCTGGCTTTGGAGCAAAGTTCCGCTCAGCCAGTCACTTTATCCCAGCTTGTGTTGCTTTGGGTCGCCCCAGTTTGGCCCCAGCCCCACACAGAGCTGAGCGATTCACAGCCTGGCTGGGCTTTGGGAGCATGTGAAGTGTGAACAAACTCACCTCTTTTTTTACTTTTCCTTGAAGAGTGGCAACAATTCGGCTGCATTGTTTTGCATCTGTTTTGCTTCTGCACAGGGCCCTGGGGAATTAGTGGAGTCCACAGGAATGGACAGGGCACTTGAAGCTGGGAGATAACGCTGCTGAAATATTTACACTGCCCAACAAGCAATTTGTCATCCTGCCGGAGGGCAGGTTCAGCCCTGCCATGCCCCAGCTGTTGAGGGGAGGAGAGGAGATATAGTTCCTGCTATGGGAAAGGGTTTCTACATGGAGACAGTTGGATCCTCTAGAAATTCCTTCTTTCTGTTTGGTTTTTTTTTGAGTGGCAAGGAGGGGGATGTTCATGTGAGAAGTGGCACTGGAGGGAGCAGAGCTCAGGGAAGCCCATGAGGAAGCTGGGCAAAGCAGCCCCATCCAATACAGGGTTGGCCCTGCCTGCAGACTGCCTGCCAGGTAGCTGTGCCACTTGTGGAAAACCCCTAGTGATTCCTCCGTAGTCTTTTCCAGGGAAGGACTTGCAAGATAATCATCTTGTAATTGCTAAGATAAACCACAGATGTAGGAAATGCACCCTTGTAAGGGACACCTCCACTTTCTACACTTGTCTTGGCACTGTTGTGGACCACATTGCAAGTGGGATTTTCCTCTTGAGGGGAAAAAATTCTGGTATTTGGCCAAACATGTGGGGTAATATTTGCAAAGCATATGCAAAAGCATTGAAATGTCCTCATCTCTGCAAATTTTCGGAGATGAGGGTGTGAAGAGAGCTGTTGGCCCTTGTCCTTTTTGAGAGATGTTTAAGGAGTGAGTCTGTGGTACTGGCAGCCCTTCGCCCTTCAGTGCCTACTCTGGGGCTCCAGCTAAAGGAAGTCACAAGACTCAAGTGTTTACTGCACAAAATCAAGGGGGGGAAGATTTTTGCTGGATCTTTATCCTCACACTCTTGCTGGGTGGGTGTGCAGGCTGATGGGGTGTTTAATGAGTGAATCTCATTAGCCCACTTAAGGTAAAACACGGTCAATACTATGTTTTGAGTGCCCTACTTCTGAGATGGGGCTGGATCAGGAACCAGCCTGCAAAGGTTGCTGGCTGCCCAGCAGGGTCTTTTCCCAAATTCTCACCACGATCTCAGCTGAAGGGTGCTCTTTGCTCTCCCTTCATCACAAGACCCCAGGAAGGTTTATCCCCACTGGCCTATGGGGATTCCTCAGCCTTCTCCACTGCTGCCCCCAAAATCACAGCCCCCAAATTCATGGCTGGGCAGAGCCTTTGCTTCCTCAGCCGTGAGGGGCAACTCCTCCCAGAGCAGCTCGGGCACAAGCTGGAGCTGGCTCGCTCCTTCCCCAACTGGGCCCTAAGTTTGGCATCATTAAGAAATAACATCCTGGTTCTTTTTATCCCTCTGTCAGTTTATAGCTCCTGGCTTTGCTGCAGCATTCAGCTGCTTTCTCAGTCCCTGGCCAGTTGTTCAAGACTGCTGTGTTAGTCCTTAGCCTTCCAACCAAGGATGCTTTTTGCTGTTGTCCCCTGTAAGCAGGGCTTTGCCCAAGCCAGTGTTAATGGATGACAGCAGAAATATCTCAGAAGACTTTTAAAACCCTGCTGTTCCTGAAACTTTTATTTAGCTACAACACCTCCTGTGTGATCACTGCTTGGGTTGCTTGAACACCAGCTGGAGACTAATGTGGGCTGCGTCTCTTGGGGACCACCAGAGCTGGAGAGAAAGGCCAGCAAGGGTAGTGACAAAAGTGATGATCTTGCTAAGAAAAGCTGTAACAGAAAACACAGAGCTGCCCATTTTCTCATTATGCTCCTAAGCAAAAACCAAAATCACAAAAAATACCCTGCTGTAAAGCCTGTATGTTATAAAACTCAAGACATAAAAATAATAATGAAACTGCAGGAAAATCTGGAGGCACATGCTCTGACTGAGCAATAACAGACCATCCGAGGCATGTTGCTGGCAGGAAAAGGCAGCCAGCAAGGTCTCACTGCCAGGCTGCAGGGTCCGAACTGCAAAACTTGTTCTGTATTTTCAGATAATTAAAATCCCTTGGACTAAGGAATAATCATGTGTGTTATGAAACGTTTCCCCCCTGCTAATATTTTAATTGCCAGCCGCTCCCTGCTCAGGGTGGGGAAAGGGGAAGAGGAAGTTGAGAAGTTGAAGCGAATTATCCAAAGGAACAGATGGAACAAGGAGGGGACTGGGCAGGGATTAACACTCTGAACACGCCTGCACACACGCACGCACACACACCCGGGCACAGCAGGGCTTCTCTCTTGGTGCAACGAGAAGAAACCAGTTCAAACAACAGATCTTGCATTAATAACTCATTCTCTATAAATAAATCAATAAAGGGAGTGCTGTTTGGCTGCTCCTCCTCTGAGTTCCTTAGGAGCCCCACGATGCTTTAGGTCCTGCTTCATGGCTGTGCTTTCCCTCCCTGGTTGGAGGTTAGTGGGAAGGGGACATCACTGTCCCCACTCTTGCATGGGCTGGCAGGGGCTGTGGGAATGGTGCAAGACCCTCTGAGCCCCCCTGGAGCTCTGCGAATGCCCCACGCTCTTTTGGGGGAGCAGCATAGCAGCCCTGAGGACTAGCCTTGCTCAGGAGGGGATCACCCCCAAAGGAGGAGCCTCTGCCCAGAGGTTTGAGGCTGTTGCCATTTGTTTACAGCATCTGTACTTTAAAGTACTGGAGCCAAAAAGGAGAGTTTTAAGCCTGTTTCAAGTCTGTTAGAAATAAATGACTTGGAAAAAATATTGGTGGGGCTGGAGGGAAGTGCTGCTGTGTATTTCCATAGAGGAACTGGAACGGTCCTGTGGAAATAGGGCAGCATCATCTGGGATGCTGGCATCCTGCACCCAGGGTCTCCCCATCCCAACATGCAGGCTGCAAAACCAAAGAAGGTTTTGGTGAGTGATGAAGGGGCTAATTAAGAGCTTCTAAAGATGAAAATGTCATTTGACAAACTGCAGCATGGGGCCAAAAGCAATTCCCACTGCATGGCTGTGAAACAGCTGGGCTTTGGATCATTCTGCCTCTGGTTGGTTTGCAAATTTAATAGGACACTCAAGACAGCGTGGATGGGAAACCCAAAACTTGCTTTGCCTTTTTTCCATATGTGTTCACAGGCTCCCTGTCATTTTTGTGGTATGCTTGCTCTTTTTCCAACAGCTTGTGTCTTATTGAGGAAACAATCTAAAACACTGAGGCTGTGATGGAGCAGGGCTCCACACAGAGACATGCCATGTAACGCCTCCCAGGGTGGATGCTGGCAGATAATATACCAGAAGAAGAAGTTCAGGTGGTTTGAGATCAATCATGTGTGCTGGCTTTTTCATGCATATGTAGAGCTGCTCTGGGGTTTGATGAAGGCAAGAAACTCACATTTCTGAATCTGCAGCTCATAACAATCAAAATTGCCTACAACAAAAAATATTGATATAATCCATAGGAAGCTGGTGCATGCGGCCGTGCCATCAGCATGGTGTCCCACACTGGAGGATTTCTGCTGTCTTGGAGGGTAAGCTCAGGTGTCCAGAGCTGAGGGGCTGCCTGAGGCAAGGGCAGTTTTGCCCAGTGATGGACCAGCTGCTGAGCCTCGTGTGAACTCTGCCAGGAGGAGCCGCGTTACAGGGGTGTGCTTTTCCCACAGTAAGGAGAGCCACCCCCCTTGTCCTCTCACTTGTGTCTCAGCTTGTGGCAGGTCATGTGAAGGCATGTCAGCTCTCGTAATGTAAAAAACCCATCACCCCTCTCAAACCATTGGGTCTGTGCAGGGAACGTTGCAATTCCCAGTATTTTCTGGGGACTTCACCACAAGCCCCTTGTCTCACTGGCTGGCCCTGTTCTGGCTGTCCATGTTTGCCATCCCTTCGCTCCCTCATTCACTCCAACATTGCGTGCCATCCTTCTTCAAATCGAGGTTTATCTTGCAATTAGCAGGGAGTGGCAGGGAGGTGGTGTCTTGACATGCTGGCAAGATCAATAACACAATATTTCAAGGCGAGGGCTTTGGGAAGAGCTCCCTGCTGTGTGTAGAAAGCCCTTCAGGGTAGGAAAAGTGATAAGACAAAAGGCAAAGCCAAATAAGGGGGAATTCAATGGGGGAGAAATGCTGCTGCTCATGGCCTGCTTGAGCAATTCCATCGTGCCCTTGTCCTGAGCCCAGCTTCAGCTCCTCTCCTGCCTGGCCTAGGGGAGGCCACCAGCTCTCCTTCCCTCTCTCCAGCACAGGGACCCCATTAGCAAGCTGGGGACACCCCAGTGTGCTCTCCTAAGGGTAAGGAGCCATTGTGGTGCTGTGGGACACAAGTGACAACCCTGGGGCTCTCGGCACATGCTGCTCCCCAGCACACTTCAGATGCCCCATGCGTGAAGCTGTGAGCGTGCAATGTCACTGGCACAACCCAGACCGAGTCGTCCCATTCACCTCTGCTGCTGTCATTAGTTCTCTGCAGCTGTGGTGGCTTCATGTCTTCTTCAGGGATGCTCTAACAGCTGCCGCTGGTCACAGAAACTGTCAGCAGGGAAGAGATCAATGCTCCCTCCCTCCCAGCGTCTCCAAAGCAGCCGCTGCCACAGCTGCTCTGTTTGTTAATGCTCCTAATCACACGAAGTGCTGCCGAGGGGCTCGGTTCCTGCTGCTGCCCACATCCCACCCTGCAACACGAGGAGCAAATCCCCTCTGATATTTCTCCTACCTTCAGCATCAGCAGAGGTTGCCCTGATGGCGTGTTCCCCTCCACAGACACCCACTCACTTGCAGCACACATGTGGCTGTTGTACCTGAGTCCCAAGGGTAAGCTGAGCCCTTAAGCATCAAATTTTTAATACATCAAAGTCTGTTTGCTTTTAGGAGACCCTGCAGCCCTGAGCCTCCCCCCTCTCCCCTTGCTGCCTGCATGTTTCACTAGGCAGCGGGTGCAAAGGCTACTGAGACTATTGGGGAGAGCCGGCAGGGCATGGGACTGGGTAAGCAGGGCTGGAGGCAGCTGCCCAGTGCTAGTGGTTGTCTGGGGGGTAATTGAGCAGTGGGTTATAGGCAGATGCTTGTTGTGACAAGCCCGGTGCTTGCTCATAGTTCATCACACTCCTGCCCTGCAGCCACTGCTCCCAGCAAAAGTCCTGCTCTTGCCTCTGCCTGGGGAGAGTCTTCTCCTGCCTTGGGGACTTCAGGACAATTTGCAGATTAAATAATTCAAACATGTCCTCAGGAGGAGGTCACAGCACCGATCTGCAAAAGGAGCTCTGGAGGTTTTTGTGTGCTTTTTAGTCCTCTTCTGGACAGAGCTCAGGGTCTCCCCGCAGGCACTCGCACAACCGGGGTGATGCTGGCATGGAAGGAGGTGCTGGGACACAAATGTGGGCTGAGAAGAGGCTGTGACAGGTGGGTCTGGATCCCACCAGTGGGAAATCAGCCTCAGGCAAACAGAACATGCCACACTGGTGCTCATCCCTAACTCAGGATAAATCCTGGCTACTGACCCTGAAGTCTCTTCTCTGGCTCCCAGATACCTCGGAGCTCGGGAGCAAAGGGCTGTGCTCTACCTATAGCATAGTGATTAGCTCTGTGATTAGCACATTGCACTCTGTTAGGAGCAGATAAGTACTTTCAATGACCACATTAGGGTTTGCAACCCGATGGCTACACAAGGAGCCCTCTCCTCTCCTCTCCTCTCCTCTCCTCTCCTCTCCTCTCCTCTCCTCTCCTCTCCTCTCCTCTCCTCTCCTCTCCTCTCCTCTCCTCTCCTCTCCTCTCCTCTCCTCTCCTCTCCTCTCCTCTCCTCTCCTCTCCTCTCCTCTCCTCTCCTCTCCTCTCCTCTCCTCTCCTCTCCTCTCCTCTCCTCTCCTCTCCTCTCCTCTCCTCTCCTCTCCTCTCCTCTCCTCTCCTCTCCTCTCCTCTCCTCTCCTCTCCCACTCCTCTCCTCTCCCTCTCCTCTCCTCTCCTCTCCTCTCCTCTCCTCTCCTCTCCTCTCCTCTCCTCTCCTCTCCTCTCCTCTCCTCTCCTCTCCTCTCCCACTCCTCTCCTCTCCTCTCCGGGGAGAGTGGCTCCTAAGGGCACTTCATTTACTGCAGCCAAATATTGATGGGCTCATAACTCATGGCTGGTGGAGCACAGCACAGCCCTAGCCTGTTACAAGGTGATCAATAATGAGTAGAAACTAATGCACTGGAAATGATAGATTCAGAGTCAGTTTGGAGTGTGGCTGTGGGCTGTCAGTGTTGCTTGGCCTCTTGGGGATGGCAGGACAGGTTGTGGATCACAGGCAGCTCCCAGGGCATTTCCCTGCACCTCCCTGGGCTCTGAGATGTGCACATCATCTTGGCTGAGCCTTCCCAGGAGCCTGGGGGCATCTGGCCAGGATAATAAAGATGAAATGATTCTCCACCTTGAGGCATCTTGCACCAGGCTTCCAGGCAGAAAAGCAAAGATCCTTATGGATTGGAGATAAAAATCAGACCCTCTTAATGCTTTGTTAGCAGCAACTGGCTGCAGCCCAGCACGGGCAGAGCAGCCTTGCTCTGGCAGCAGGATCTTTGCTGATCTTTCCCCGGACTAGGGCACAGCCTCAGCCTGATGGCTGTGCTCCTCCACATTGCTGCAGCCGTTGGGCATGGCTGGCCAAGTCCTGGCTCTGTGTTGTGCTAAGCAGGGGCAAAAGCAGGAGCATTTCCTTTCCTGCAGCCATGGGCACTACATAATGCCCTAATAATCAGCTGGCTTTTCATCCCCATAAACCACATCCTGCTAACGCTTCCTGCAGACACAGCCCAGAAGCTGTCCTCTCCCACCTCACTTGGTTTTTGCTTAGTCTGCCCCTTTATTGCCTAATAAACGGTGCCTGATTCAATTCTGTCATCCACCTGCAAACCTGCCATGGCTGCAGTCCTCCCCTGGGACAGGCCCCATCCCCAGCTTGCCTGGGCTCCTGTCCCCTGAGTCCCGCAGGAGCAGCACTGCCGAGGGGGGACGAGTGGAGGGGCTGCAGGCCCAGCAGAAAGCTCCCAGGTCCATCCATCAAGGAGTTGGGAGAGCCCTTTGATGGCCAGGTACTTGTGCCAGAGAGAGATCCTTGCCTCTGAGCTGCTGACTGCCATGGGCACCCTCCCGGGAGCCACGGGAGAGGAGAGGGTGCAGCACCCACAACAAAAACGTCTGCAGCTTTCCATGGCCAGGGTTTGCCAGCGTTGCTGTCATCTAAATAGCAGTTTTGGTATCTCCCCCATCAAAGAGAGATCCCTCCAGCAGCATTTGCAGGAAACAGAGCCAGAGGGTCATGTATTTTTTGGCAGCTGCTGAGATGAGGAGTCTGCAGGATGCTCCATCCATCGTGTGCAGTGGTGAACCCACCGGCTCCAAATGTCACCTAAGAGCCAGAGAGAGCAGTGGCTCCTTTGGCAGGCTGAGCCCATCCTCCTGCCCTTAATTGTGGTGTTATAAACATGAAACTCGTCAGAGCTGCCAAGGAAAAAGCTCCAAATCACAAATACCTGCCATTATAGTAAGATGGCCAAGCAAACAGCTTCTTGCGTCAGCTCTGCCTTTTAAATATTCTCAGCTGGGGGCTGGTGCATCTTCTTTGGGTTTGTCTTTCAAGAGAGAAAACTAATCCATTTTTAACTTAAACAGCATAATCTTGGTCACTGCCCAGCTTTACTGCTTGCTTGTCAGCTCAGATACCTTTGGCATGATGAGTGCTTTAGCCAGGGAGTGAGAAAAGTGCTTATTTTTTGTGGTAAGGGTGGGCAAGTGCCTGTTTCCCATCCCAGCTCCCCACACAGACCTTCCCAATATGTGCTGGTGTGCACATTGCTCTCATCAGCTTGGCAGCAGCGCAGTGGCAAGATTCCCCAAACCCTTTACTGCATAATAGGACCGGTTCAATAATCCCATTACAGACTGTCTTCAGGATGCCAGGACTAATTGGCAGGCGCTGGGACCATCACCCCCAGCTGGAATTTTATTGCCCATCACAATTAACCATGATGCTCAAGTCTCTTGTCCGCACATGTGTCATTAGCTCAGTCTGGAGCTGTGTCCTCGCTGGGCACTTTCGGGGCCCCACTGCACTCTGTCCCCAGCCTCTGGCAGGAAAACTACATGGTTATTGCTGCAGCCTTTACTTCATGCCATTTGCAGCTTAATAGGATTTATTTTGCACATGTCCAGTTGCTGCACAAAACGCTGGCTGGAAGCCACCGTGCCAGCGGCGCTGGGGAAGCTGAGGAGAGCCCCAGTCTGGCGCCTGGCCATGGTGGTGGGACGGGGATGAGTGGCCTGAGCTGGCACTGCCGGTTCGAGGTGCTGTCATTAGGCTGAGCCTTTGCTCGTTTGGTCACATCTCTCTATTGCAGCTCTCGGCTCCGCCAAGCTGCCCCTTCTCAACAGCGCTTAACGCGCTTCACTTTGAACACTGGCAGAGGCTCAGCTTGCTCTACTGGAATAAGCACATTTGTTTAAGTTGGGTTTGGGGTTTTTTTCCTGATCTAAAGCTGTTAAATAGCATTTGTGGCTCATCCTGGTGGCTTGTTTTCAGCTGATCTGGGATGCACCATTCCTAGGGCCACGGAGAGAGCAGAGGGCTGAGGACAGACTCTGACAACACAGCTGGTGGCAGTTTTATTTCCTTTTAAGCAATTGAGACTTCAGAGACTCTGCTGCCACTCTGGTGCTTTGTAGTGGTGAGGAGTAAACTTTTTACCTCTGTGTTCGTGTTTCCCATCCTCATATGTGACTTAGATCCCAGCACCATGGACCGAGGCTTTGAAAGCACACAAAGCTCCTCCTGCAGCACACCCTTCAGCCGGAGACTTATTACCAGAAGATACTGTAAATGCCAAAACTCTGCAAGTCAGAAAGTGATTAGACAAATTCTAGGAAGAAAAAAATCCATCAGGAGCTATTAAGTACCGAGACAAGATCTGGGACCCAGATGGGTGGATGCCAGGGAACTGTCCCTCAAGGCTGCCTGATCCCTCCTGCTCTCTCCATCACACCCACTCTTGGCCAGGACACGCACCTGGATGCTGGGCTGAAGCAGCCCTTCGTCTGGCCCAGAAGTGCTGATCTTGGGCTCCATCTCTCCTCTCCTCTCCTCTCCTCTCCTCTCCTCTCCTCTCCTCTCCTCTCCTCTCCTCTCCTCTCCTCTCCCTCTCCTCTCCTCATTCACAGGGGCTCCGTACTGTGCAGAGCTCTCTTTGCCATTAGCTTCTGGAGGTTTTTTTTTCAATCAAGAGCTGATAACTATTGGCACTGGAGCAGGATGGCAGGAGTATCTGGAGTGCTGAAAAGAAGCGTTTTGGATGAGGATCCATTGTGGAGCCAAACAGAATAAAGCAAAGGGCAGCTCTTCAGACAAAAACTTATTGAAAAGAGGAGGAAAGGGAGGATGGAAGAGATTTGCCTTGTTTTGCACAGCTGAGGCTGCCCAGCAGGAGTAACAAACCCTGAAAGCCCAGAGGATGCAGCCCGGGAGGGCTGTGCTGTCAGGCTGTGCCAGCTGCACCACCGGCTGGCTGGGGCTGGGCTTCAGCTGCCACCGGAGAAACCTTGCCACAGAACGACAGCTTTTGTGTTAAACATGGATATAGGATTAGGTATCCGCCAAGCAGCAACCTAAAGTACATTTCAGTCCTGTCTTCTTTGCATTTTAGGATGGATAAACGCCTGTTTTAGTCCATTTCTGCCAGCTATAGCCGTTCGTCAAAACAAAACCCTCTCCTGAACTCATTCCTTCTGGCTTCAGGTCACACTCTTGGTTTCAAGCCCATCACCCTGCCCCACCGGCACCTCGCAGTGCAGCTAGATGCTGTGCCCAAACCCACGCCTGGGAGCGTGCCATGGCCCCAGCAGAGTCAGTGGGCCTGACCCCCACTTTGGCACCCCTCTCTTATAGCTCTCCCCTGCCTGCACCCGACCCAAGGCTGCCCACCGGCACACACACCTGTATTACTTTTTTCCCAAATAACCGAGCCAGCCTCGCTTTCCCACTCCTGTGTCCACCATGTTTTGGAGGATGAGATCCCTGTTGTGCAGACGCCTGTGTGGTTCATCACCTCCTCCCTGCCCAGCTGGGAGACGCTGCGGGCTTTGAGCTGCCTGCACTTGCCTGCCTCCTGGGAGGGGACCTGGGGATGGGGAGAGATGAGTGCTTGGCTCCTGCCTCCTCTATTGTTTGAGGCTTTGATTCCAGCATAGAACTGCGCGTTGGGGCAGTATTTTATGCTTGCTGGTGTCGGCTGATAAACCTTTGATTTTCACTTCTGGGAATAATAGCACGGTAATGAATAATATTCACAAGAGTAACTGTAATAGTCATAAAAGTGCAAATAGAAGAAAACTGTAAATCAGTCACTCCCTTGTAATGTGCTTACTTCATCTGAATCACCCTCCCTGGGTAGATTATCAATTTTATTTGGCTTTTCTGTCCTAAACTTTTATTAAGTGGGGTGCCTCATGCGTAAAGATACTGAGCACAAGCCATATGTTCCAGGGATTTATCTGTTTATTTTGCCTGTCTTCCTTCTCTCTCCCCTTCCACTCACGGCTCTCCAGACCTGCAGGCAGCTGATGTTGGACTGGAAAAGACACATGTCCCTGGTGTCACTTTACCTTTATTATGCAAAAAAAAATAAGCTGCTGGGTGATGAACAGGCCTCCCTCTGTGCTGTGCAGAACTACCCAGACCCTGCAACAGGTTTAGACTTCCATGTAATTAAAATAGAAACCCATTAGCACAGCTCCAGGGTAATCGGGGGCACATCCTGAACCCCAGCATGTCCTGGGCTGCAGCACGAAGATGCTGCTGCTCCCAGTCGATGGCATGATGTTCACACCAAGCCCTGCAGGTAAACTAGGACAGTCCCTGGGCATGGGAGGGTGCAAGGGCAGCCGGGGCAGCGTCAGGGAAAGGACAGTGACAATTTACTGCTGCGCTGTGGAGACTGAGCACAGATGGAGAACGCGGTTTTGAAGGCAGATCCACGGCACCAAGTGCTATGTGGTATCTCTGCTGCAGTGCTCACCATGCTTTCTCTTGGCCATGGAGGGAGGCAGCAGCAGAGAAGATCTGGGCCCAAGCATCTTCTCTTGCTGGGTACAGCATGGTAACTTCTAACAAAGTCCCCATCTTTTCTCTTTTTATTGGAGAATCATATAAAAGAAATCCCTTTTTGGTTCTCTCACAGCTGCCTGCCTGTGCTGTTTTTCTTGTTTGCTATCAGAAATCTACTGCTTGCAGTTGTGTTAAAGAGGTGGAAGGCTGGCATAAGAGCAATGCTGAATATTGATGTGAAAAACATCAGAGCAGCCAAATGAGCTGAGGGAATGGTGCAAATTACACTCAGCAAAATGCAGCTGTTGGGTTTGGTGACCTTTCTGAAGGCGAGCTGCAAGGTGGAGTGGAGTTTGCTTCAGCTGGACATGAACTTGCCAGGGCCTCCATGGTATTGCATGGCTTTTAGAAGCACTGGCTGCAGTTTTCCATCATAACGCAGTAGGGAAAAACCACAGACTGTGTGATTTATGAGATGCTTCTCTTGCATATTTCCATCTGTGATCTGAAATTACGAAGTAATGTAGGAACCCTGCATTGTTGTTCCAACTACTCCCATTGAGTGTGCTTTCACCATGATTTTTCATGCAAGTCCAGCTTCTCCTCCCCTGTGCCCAGCAGCCTCCAGTGCTGGATTCAGCCACAGCTGCCTCCAACTGTGCCTCCAGCCCAGCAGCGGGTTGGTTTTGTGGCTCATGATGGTCAGTGCATTTTGGCTAGTTAATGCTGGCTAATGGAGCTGAGGCCATCTGCACCCATCAAAAATCTTGGCCAGTCTCCTTGCAGCTTAGCGGGACCTGAAACACATCTGTTGAGCGAAGCATGTGCTGGAGTTGAACCTTTTCTGCTCTGGCAAGTAGCTCCTTGTGAGCTTCAGGCTGTTTTCTCAAGCAACAGGGTCTTGGCAAGTGCTTCATGTCTCTGTGTGTGTGTTAATGCAGGTGCCATCCCCATGGGATCATCCTCCCTTCTCGTCTTCAGCTTACAAGTCCCCCCTGGCATTGGACACATGGATATTGCCTGGGTTTTCATTAGCACAGGCTGGGGCATGACCAGAGAAGGGTCAGGAGGTTTTGCCCAGCTCCCCTGTTCCTCCTTGCATCGCTTCTGCCAAGGCCCTGGGCCAGAGCCAGTCTTGTAATGTGATTTTCCCAGTCTCCCTGGAGGAGACTGCAATTTGAGCCTGGAGATGTCCCAGCTCACCAGCCCTTCTCTGGCTGCTGTTGCATTCAGTCAGGCTTTTCCAGAGCTCCTGTTTGGCCTCATCTAAGGAAAACCAGAGCCTGCCAGGCGTGCACTGTCAGGAAGGCTCCAGCCCCGCTGTGCAGCTCAAACTGTTACTGGCTTCAGCAGAGCTGGAAAACAGACTGAAGAAAACTGATTTGCAGAGGTGACTGAGCTGGAGCGTGGGTGGAGGACAGGCAGAGAGCAGTTATTGCTGTGACTCATGCAGGTGCTTCACTCAGCACCCAATGCACGGTGTTGTCCTGGATCTATGTGATCAGAGAGACTTTTGGGGGGAATAAACAGCCACTGGAGTAGGGAGAAGGGAGAGCCATGAGGATGGTGCAGGAAGTGCTGGAGACACCACAGCATCTGCTGGAGGTTCAGCCCAGGAGATGGTCCCCAGGAAGGGTCTCACTTGCAGGCTCCAGGTGATGGGTTGTCATGGGCTCTCTAACCCCCTCTTTCCAGAGGTCCCAGAGGCTGGAGGAGCCCAAAGTGACCAGCACAGGAGCAGAAAAGGCCTTGTGGGATTTCAGCAGGGTGTGCAGTTTGCCCTTGGTCCTCCAAGGAGGGCTGCAGAAGCAGGTTGCTGCTTGTGCTGCTTGGCAGCTCTGCGAGCTGGAGCAGAGCCACGTTTGGAAAGGGCAGGAGGGGAACCTCATAGGAATCGGATTTTAATGGCAAGTCAGAAGTTCAAAAGTAGCTGCAATTTCAACAGAAATCTGCTCTTTGCAGCCAATTAGCAAGGCTGCGAAAGCAGCGGGAGTGTCTTGTGTTTTGACAGCATTAAAAATGCACAGAAACTAAACAGTGCGGATTGAACACTCCACCCATGCGAGCTGTCGCTCTGGCATCAACTACCCAGCACTGAGCCGATCTGCTGGTGGCCCCAGCAGCATGGCAGGTCCTGGGGACCGGCGGGGTCCCAGCTGCCTGCCAGAGCCAGCATCCCTGCCCTGCCCTGCCTGCTGGGGCAGTGCCGGCAGGAGAAAAATCCCACATTTTTTGGTTCACTCCGGCCAGACCGATTTTGTATGCAAGGGTCTGTGTTTATACCACATGGCCACCTTCTCTTCTTGGGTTGAAGGTTTTTTGGGGTGGAAGGATCTGGTTTGGGCTGTCTCTGCTGCAGAGGGGGCCAGCGTAGCAGGGATGCTCTGGCTGCTTGAATCCGCTCCCTTGAACAGATGAGTTTGCAGCTGTTTCACTCTCCCAGCAGAGTGAATCGATGGGTCTGGCTCCAAATTAATTTAGCAGATTTGGTGTTCAGAAAGTCAGACAGAGCTGTTACAGCATCCAGGGCACAGCTGAGGTGGGGCAGAAGGTGAGGGACACCCTTACCAAGGGAGCGTGAATTCTCCCACCAGGGGAGGGGATTCCTTGCATGCAGGGCAAGGGGTACTCCATTGTCCTGAGGATGCATGAAACAGGTCGTTAGGCAATTTCTCCAGGGCCTGTGAAACACTGAGGCTCCCAGAGAGACAGATTTTGCTTCTCTCTTGACTAATGAACAGTGAAAGACTCCGTGCCTGGGGCTTACGCACATACAGAGTCTCATATCAAGGGACTTTTGGTGCAATTCCCTTATGGTTTCCTAGTGAAAAGAGTCTGATCTGGTACTGCAGTGCAGGTGTGTCCAGTGGTATGGGACTCCAGGGGCCCCTTGTCCCAGCTAGGGCAAGAGGAGAGTCTCCAGACACTTGTCACATGTAGTATGGACAGACGAAAACAGGATCCAACCCCTCTTCACTTTGTCACCTGAGGAGAGTGCAGACACCCTCCCTAGGTCACCTCCAAACCTTCCTGCCCCGCTGATGAGACGTGTGTCCCCTTCCTGGGATACTTCCTGGACAGCAGCAAGTGATTGAGCCAGCGGCTTTGGGGACAGCACCGAAAAGGCACCTCTGGTCCCAGGCAGAGCCGGTGCGGAGCCCCGCATCCTCTGCACCAGCCCATGCCAGCTAACGCAGCCCTTGCTCCGGCTGCTGCGATCACATCTCTGCTCCCTGCTCTGCAATCAAATTAATGAGGAGCAGCAGCACAGGCAGATCGTGAGTGAGCGGCGAGGGGGTGGCAGGGGAAGGTGGGCGGGGGGGATGCTCTCCGTGACTCACTGCCCTGCTCAGGGAGAGGGTTTTCTGTTCTGGAGGTGAACACTGGAAAGCAGCTCCTTCCTTCCCTCCCTCCCTCCCCAAGCCAAAAAAAAAGCTGTGACAGCTTGATTTAGGGCTGGATAATGAGGCAATTGTGAGGAGGATGGGTACAGCGGGAGCCTGCACTTGCCAAATCATTTGGCTTAATTGATCAAATATTTTCATGCATCGTTTATTCCTTTAAGGCAACCATAAGCCTCTTCTCCTGCTGCACTGAAATGAAAAGAGCAATGCTGGAGATCACCCAGCCTGAGCCCGGTGCGACAGAGAGGGGTGGGTGGCTGCCGAGGACCTCCTCAGCCACAGAGGACTTGCCTAGCTGCTTGTGCTGCCCGTGCTGCCTGTGCCAAATGGAGGGTGGGCGAGAGGATTCGACCTCTCCAGGGCTCCCCAAGGCATGCAGCAGGCAGGAGCACGACTGCAGGCAGCATCCACCCGGCAGAGCTTGTCCTGGAGGCCTGGCCGGAGCATGGGTGCAGCCACGTGTGCCACCCAGGTTGCGACTGCCCTTCCCTGGGGCCAGCTGTGTCCCCGAGCACTGGGGCAGTGTGCCACACAAGGGCTGTCCCCACCTCCACGGTGCAAAGGCAAACACCCAGTAAGCCAAGCCAGACACGTAAGTAATTGCTAGGAAATATTTCCCCCATGCAATTAAGTTGCTGTAATCACTAAATCCTTCAGTCAGAGCTGGATCTGTTAATCTACAAAGAAAGAAGGACAAACCAAATCCTTTCCTTGTCAGCTTTTATCTCCTGCCCTCCTGCTACAGAATGCCAGTGGCAGGGAACTGCTCGCTCCAGGGTGGTGGCCCCGGTGCGGGCAGGATGGGGGGGCACATGGCTCTCCCACCAGCCTCCTTCCTCGGCCGCCGCTGCTCTCAGGTGCCAGCTTCATCCCTATGAGTGTCCCATGTCCCCTACAACCCCCTATTGCCTGGGTCCAAGTGGGCTGGCACGGTGATGGGGATCCTCTTGCCCACTCAGGCTTTAGCACACTATTTGCCACCATGGAGAAAAGCCACTGCTGAATGGGCTGTCGGACCCTAGGTGGATTGTGGCGAGGGTCTGTAGATCATTGTTGGATGGCCATTGCTCAGGGCAGGCAGGAGCAGCCCAGTCCCTCCTGCCTGCAGCATAGTCCCTGGGCTGCCATTCGGTGCCTGAGAGTGCCTAGCTGCTTTCTCCATGCTCAAAACAAGAGCTGCCTCTAGCGGTACCAGGGATGCCTCAGGGCTTGTGCAGGGCTCCAGGAAAGGAGCTCCTTCCTGGCCATGCCTTGGGGTCTGCTGGCTGGCTGTGATGTGCTCCTGCTGGATCACAACCATCTGGGGCTGCACAAGCAGGACCCCATGGCTTGCCATGCCCATCCACCACCAGCATCTCCCTTCTTTGGCTACACTGCCCTGATCCCCGGTGTGGTACTGCTCCTCCTGCCAGTGTCACTGTCAGTCCAAATCCTGGCTCTGAGCTCACCTGTGTGTTCTTGCTGTTTGGATGCAGCTTGGCCCATAAAAACCTCGACCCAAGCTCTGTTTCACCTAAACAAACTGAAAGTCTTGTGCTGCTGAGACGAGAGCAGCGGCAAAGATACGCCCTGCACTTTGCTGCGTCCCTTCAAGGACAGTTTGATGGGAAGCAAAGCACGGGTGCTCACAGGCAAGGAGACATCAGCAGGGGTGGCTGGCAAATGCTAAGACACGTGGACTAGATGTGTGCTTCTGTCCAGGGGTGGCTTCACTTGTGTACAGAGAAATGTTGGGGACTGAAGAGAATTGGTCTGTCCCATTGGCCCCATGACACATGGGGCCATGCTCAGCTCTCAGCACTGTTCCCCTCATACCCTGGCTGTGTCCTGTCCTGCCTCTAAGGTCACCTTTCCAGGCCAGGGGATGCTGGAATGTGCTCTGGCTGAGAGCGGGGGCATGGGGCAGCTGATGGATACAACATATCCCTATAGATGCTCTTTTGAATCTCCTGACCACCAAAATCTGTTTTCTGTTATTCAACGCCCCTCCATGACAAACCTTCACCAACTGTCCTCTTACCTCTCCTAAAGAACTAGCAGACAGAAAACGTCCTGATCCTTTTGGAGCTCCCCCTAGTTGGCCAAGGCCAGGTGAGCTCCACCAGCACCCATGGGAAGCAGAGGTCTCCTCCCAGGTGCAGCTGGTCCTCTGCACTTCCCCTTTGTTCAGAGCAAGTTGAATGACATAAGATTTCCTTGATCACACACTCAAGGAAGCTCCTCTATACTCCTGTGCTCCAGAGATGAGCAACTGCACTGTGAATCTTCAGAAGAAGGCTGGAAATCCTGGGGACATCTGAAATGAAATGCAGGGAAGAAGATAATCGGGTGGAGGTGAACTGGTGCCTGGGGCTGAGACTCCCAGCCTCAGCTCTCAGGGGAAAGACGGCTGGCCTGTGCTCCTTGCTGCCAGTCAAGGAGGACGCTGTGGTTGAGGCAAGTCAGGAAGAATTGCTGTTCTTTATGACCACTAATGGTATTTGCAGCTCTGCATTTAAAGATGATGATAAAGGTAATCAAACTGTCAGGAACAAAGACAGATGGGGAACTCGCTGGAGCCAGCAAGGGATTCCCTGCTTTCAGTTAACAGCTGTGATTTATATTTCATTCGCACCTACGGACTCAGAGCAAGGAGCAGGGCAGCAGTGCTTTACAAAAACACTGTAGGGAGGAGTGCAACAGACACTGAATTTATCCACACTTGAGATTCTAGACCTGTTTATGCCTTCTTTGTACATTACTATGAAATATTGCTGGGGTTATAAACTCTTCCCAGAAAATATTTTGATGAGCAGAATTCCCTGATGAGGTAACAACCAGTAGCTTAACTTCCTGCAGGCGGATGTGTCCTGACAACCAGTGACCCCACCTTTTCCTTCTTTCTCCTCCCACGCAAGGTTTTGACAAGGTCCTGACAGCACACTGCAGTCCCTATGATCTATCCGAGCTATGAAGTACACAGTTCTTTCAGAAGTACAGGCTGCCACAGCAGTGGCAGGGATGAAGGAAGGGGAGAGAGGTGCAAGGACTCCCCAGCTGCGTAGCGATTGACCTTGACCTGCCAGCAAGGTCCATAGCCCAGATCTCTGATGGCTGCGGATCCCTAGCTGTATATTGGAGACCTCTCTTGCTATTCTCTGAGCTCTTGCTTTGTCATGATTCTGGCGTCCCTCCTTTCTTCTGTCTTCAGATGTTGTCTCTTTTCTCATCTTACCTTTGTATAGTGTTGCATCGACAGCAGGGACAGCCGCCAGCCTTACTTTCTTTGTAACACAAAGTTAGTCAACACGGTGCTGCCTCTGTGCTGATACCGTATCCATGCAACCTGTGATTCAAGGATCATGTTTGCTTTATTTCTGTGGATTAAAAAAAAAAACAACAGCAAGAAAACAACCTTACTAAGAAGAGTTCTAGCAGTTAATTAGTTTCAACATTGAAAGGGCCACTGCCCAGCAGCTAAAAATCATCATGTTTGAATGGTGAATTAAGTCAGCCAAGCAATAAATCTGAGCAACAAAACAGTTCCTTTAGCTCAGAGGAGTTCTCTTTCCTCAAAACACTGATAAATGGCTTTTTCTGAGAGCCCATGAGGTCATCAAATTAATAAAGCATTTCAAGTAATGTATGGAAGTGAAGTGACACCTTGCTGCAAGAGATCTGCTGTTAAAGCCAACTCTCTATAACAGAGCGTCATGCACATAGGACTTCCAAAGCAAACCCATCCTCTAATTTAGGACAGTTGTCCAAACCCCTTCATGTCTGTTCTGGTCCATTGTTTTCCTCCCTAGTCTTTATCTAGGAGAGTTAAGCTTGAGAAAAACTCAAAAAAGAAAAAAGAAGAAAGAAAAATGAAGACTCGTGATTCTCCCATTGACCGGGCAAGGTACTCAGAATATTTACTGTGAAAGGAAATGAAGAGAAAGCACCAAGGAGGAAAGGTAAGTGAAATGCTGAAAAGGTCTCAAGATAATGGCGGGACACGCTCATGTTCTTTGCAGTGGCCGCTTTCCATCCCCTACCACATATATGTCTGAAGCTTTCGCAAGAACGCTGCACCCAAAATACTGGGTTTACTCATTTGACGAGAACAGGGACAGGGACTGTTGGCTGCCAGCGCTCATGTCAGGGACGTTTGCATGGCAAGGCACAGTTAGACAGCAGGAAGGTCCAAAGCCCAAGAAGCAAAGCTCAGACATCCAGGCATTAAATAAACAGGAAGAGTTTGACTTTCAGTTATATTCTGCAGGCTTAGCCTGAACACAGAATGGCCTCATCAGACCCAGCAGGCACATAAAGCCAAGTTTGGCCCTGCTTTATGTCACCACCCGATTCCTTTTCTGCATGTTTAGGGTGGCCCTGGTTTGGGCTGCAGAGGTAGCAGCAGCAGGCACAGACAGAACAAGATAGTAATGAACTTAGAGATGCTTGGCGGCAGATATTAGGGAAACCTTTCCAGTGGTTGGGAGAGTTTAGCAGGGTAACAGGTCGCCTGGGAGATGTGACATCTCTGCCAGTGGCTGTTTCTGAGACGGGGTGAACTTCTGTGGCTGAGAGCATGTCCTGGGTGGCCTCTCATACTCCCTTCTAACCCGGGGCTGTTCTCAGTGCCCTGATCTTTAAAGGAAGAGAAAGTAGCACAGGACACGACTTTCACTTTGTCTCTTGCAGATGGCCCGTAACAGGCCTTACACCAGAGGCAGAGAGAAGGAAGGGCAAGGGCAACTCCAGTTAGCTATCTCCAACTACTTTACTGGAAGTTTGTGTGATGGTGGCCTCTCCCTTAAACTTAAGGCTGAATACATCCCCTGACTTTCCACCGAAATGGATTTCTGCAAGCTTGTATTACACTTGGAACGATTCAATATGAAATATGTATTTAATAATATGGTAGCACCAAGAGGTGCTGAATAGGACATACGTAAAAAAAGCAGAGCTAGCAATACCCTCTGCAATGTTGTGTCCATGGGGACACACATCCCTCCCGATGAAATCCTCACCCAGGTTTCATTTGCCTTTGATTTACTTAATGTATAAACCTCTTGAGACAGGCTTCAGTACATTTATCCACCCTGGCGCTTCGCCCTCTGAGTGCTATCGCAATACAGCGCTCAGAATCATAGCGGTACTGCCTTCGGCACATGTCTGTGCCGTGGACAGCCGATCTCCGAGGCGATGTGTTCATCACTCTTCCAGCCTCTGACAACGGCTGACATACATACAAACCCGGCAGCACACACGCGACGACGACTCCAGCCTCTTTGCGGACTCATTGACATGCAGCAGAAACCCCAGATACCATATGGAGCGTGGAGGCAGATGGATGGACATATGTATAATCTGTGTGCGTCCCTGCTGAATGCAAACGTCCCGGCGCAAGCATTAGCACTCGAGTATATGGTTTGCATTTGAGGCACGAGAGAATTTTTCTCCCGTAAAATAAATAAAATACGTCCTGAGCATCTTGGGATGAAGCCATTCTAATCCTTTTATTCTTTCAGAAGGAAAATGATTCCATATTCAGGGCACTGTGCAAACAATTAATTAGCCTAATGAAAATGAAAGGCCTAATTGCTCAGTATTATTACCATCATTGGCAAGCAGGCGTGACCAAAGAATAAGCACTGTCTTACCAGGAATAATGTGCAACTTTCCAGCTCTTGGGGCTTTTTTGATATTTGAACATCTAGCAAAACAATTCTTTTTTTTGGAATGATGGTGTAATTCTCCCCTCCACATGCAAAAAAGCTGGCAGTATTGGCAGACATCTGAACAGGCTGCTATACAATAAAAAAAGAAATGACGAGGAGAGAGACCCAGCTGGTGTGAAAAGATCTGGCTGAATGGAAGTCGATAAAGCTGTAACTTGCCTGAGTGGTGTCTCCACTGCGTGTCTCCAGCATGAGACTTGACTCACAAGACCAGAGTGCTGCAACATTATAAAAAACTGTATTTTTTAAGGAGCATACATAAAATTAAAGTACAGTCACCCTTAGTGCAGCTCCCGTTTCAATGATCTGTTGTTATCCAAATGGAAAAGTGCTTTAAGTTCATGCAAAGGAGTTTGTTCACTGTGAGTAGGACCATGAAGAGTCAGGTTACAGGAGCCTTAAGAAACAGAACTGTTATCATTCATGCATATCTTGTAATACAGAGATAGAAAGCAGATGCTGACTGAACACTGACCTAGCCTGTGGAGTATGGGTCTAATAATTCTTTCTTTAAGCAGCTGATTCTCATTGGAAAATGCCCAAGATTCAGCTTTAGTTCTATTATCTGCCTTGTGCAGGGACTGGCAACCAGACAGTGTCCTTTAAAAACAACGTGGGTGAAGTCTGCTCTCAGTCACACCTGCACAACCCCACTATGTTACAGAGGGTTTCTCAGTGGGCTGGATTTTTCGTGTTTGGGGTGGGGTGGGATTGCGGTTTAAACTTAACTAGGGGCACTTTCATCCTGTGCTCCGGGCTGGCACCCAGAGCTGCCTGACATGTCCATACAGAAGATACCCATTACCATGGAACATCAGACGCTCACGTGGGAATAGGGCTTCCCGGTGTAACCAGTGGTGATAGGTAAGCGCCTCGCTCAGGGGCTTGGGATCATCCTCTGGCAGTTTAATACTCTGAATTGATTGCAAAGGGATCGGGAACCCAAGCCTGGCCACCAAAATGAGGTAGGATGGCCCCCTCCTTCCCACTCCCAGTATACTCAGCACAGCACTCCAGGGGATGTCATTCCCTCTCCGTGTAATTTAATAAACTGTTGGCTGGCAAAGAGCAAGGGTAACATCAGACCTACATGTCCTCCGGCTCTAGGGATGCAGACTGAGAGCAGCCCACATCCTTCCCTCGGCACAGGAGTGGAAAATGCTTTATGCCATCTCAGCAACTCACTGGAAAAACAGCGACACAGACTTGGTCACTTAAAGGCGTGATACTTCACATTTTTGCTGTGTCGCCTTTTAGGAGCTCAGCTGTGTCCAAATATACCGGGTTTTGGGGAGGATTAAAAAAAAAAAAATAAAAGAGGTGATTACAGCACAAAATAGTACAATCCTGTGAAATAGGTAAGAACAGGAAATACAGGTTTGTGGCTGAAGGTCACTGCACTTCACAATTGCCCTTGCAAAGGTGAAATCAAGAATCCAGGGGTCTTCCTGAAACCATTTCAGGTCTGTAATCATTTGTTTATGCAGCTGGTAACAATTATTACAGATGCTGCTGGGGACTTTGAGACATAAAAAAATGACAGACCCAAAGATGTCACAGTGGGAACGGTCTATCAGATGACTGAATACCCCAGCCACCTTTGCCTGGCTGGCTAACAACATTCTCCTTAGTCGAATACAATGGCCATTTAGCCGTGACAGCTACTCATCACCCCTTACTGATAAAAAACTGTAACAAAACGAGGCTTTTGTTTTTAATTTATTTTGCAAATCTATCAATTCATTTTATGAAAGTATGAAATCCTATGTGGTTACATTAAACAGTTACGTTACAATCCAGGGAATACAAATAACCACTACAAAGTCAGTTTTAGGTACTCTTCGATAACAAGTAGATTTAATATTACTTAAAATAAAAATAAGTCACAAAGAGAAAAATATCCTTGTGATTGTCAAAGAATTTAGTTTAAAGCAAGGAAACCACTGCAGACTCTCCTTGTCCTACAAAAAATTAAGAGAGAAACACTGATGCTTATATTATCTTTCAATGTTAATGTTCATCAAACAAATTTAAGTGCTCAGCTACTCAGGATAACAACAATAGTTCACAAGTTGTTTGGAAACCAGTGTCAGGCTTCATTCTCTGGATGTTACGCTTACAGTATAACATCACCATCATCCTTGCTTTCAGATGCATTAAAAATCCCGTAATACCATTTGTAAAACACACCACAGCGTCAATGTGTTCTAATTGAATTCAGTGGGAGTAGGATCAGTTCCCACACTTAATGAGTGCTCCTGATTTACTGAAATCCTTACGAAACAGCCTCTTTCCCAGGAATAAGATTAATTTAGTGAACAAAATACTGTAATAATTCAGCAAAACTCTTAGCTTTACTATCCAGCAATTGACACTGCACCTGCATTCCTGAGGACCTTTATGCATGATCACTCTCTCCTCTTCACCTGCAACAGGACACACAAAGACACCAAGTAACTGTGCTTAGTAAGAACTCGGAGCTATGTAAATACGGTATAAAAATCAAAGAACAGATTGAATTAATCTAGAAACTGCTCTCCTGACACCCATCTGACACACCTCTAGTGTCATTCTGCTGCCTGTAAGCTGCCAGTTCTGATGAGACATCTGTCAATCACCATTGCATAACTGCTTCTTAGGAAGCAGTTAAATGGAGCTTTGCTTTTGTAGCTGCATCTCTGCATTGCATATGGAGTTCGGGACAAAATGTCCAAGATGTTACTGCTGCATATAATGCAACAGTTTCACAGAAGTGAGGACAGCTGTTTATGGGGAAAAAAGGCAGGCGCGGATACAATCCCAATGCCCTGGGGCACAAAGGAGAATAAAACCGATCATCCCCTCTTGTGGCCTTCTCTTCTGTCAACTAGGACATCCAGAATGGTGCAAACCCCCAATCTCCACTCAGGCATCTGCAACCAACCTGCAGAGCCTGGTGCAGTAGAAAAGTGAAGCCAGCAGTACCTCAGCAGGGCTTCCAAGAGAACTAGGCGTTTATTCACAAGAGTATCTTTTAACACTGATCACTCCAAAAGAAAACAGACAGGTTACACAAAACTATACAAACTTTTCACCTGGACATAAAGTGCCATCAAACTATGGAAGTTACTGTTGAGGGCAGTAGCTATCTTAAGTGTCTACTGTAGGGTTTATTCCCCTGAAGCAGGTAATGTTTGCTACAGCCTTGGAAATGGTACCAAGCCAGTGAGAATGCTACTGTAACCAAGGCTAGCAATCTTCTTCCTTCCTGACAAACACCGCTCTCGCCCGACACACCAAAGCCAACTAGGATGCACTTCCTGGTGGCTGACTGCAGAGCTTCTCCCAGAAGGTAGTTTATAATGACAATAAATGCTTCAGTTTCCCATCCTCTAATATGATACGATAAATTTCATTTGTTCAGACCCTTTGTTTAGAGCATGCATTACAACAGACAGCCCCACCCTGTTATTACCACTGTGCCTGCTTGTTTTCCATCTCTACTCATGTAAATGTAACGTCAAATCCTCTTAAGAATCCTGAGCAGCCGTCCAGAATCACTTGTTCAACTGACACTTCTGTAATAATAAGGAAAGGAAAAAGAGTTGTGGGAAATTAAATGGTGCTCCTGTTGCCAAGTTGTTAAAATTATATGGCAATATGCTTCCAGTAGTTGTAAGAAATTAATTTGTGGAGTGCTTACAAGCCTTACATCTACTAAATCTCAACAGGATATAAAATGCTATTTAAGTGATACAACTTATGAACGTTAAGGAGAAAAAAAATCAGCACCAAAGAGTGAAAGAAGAAACTAGATTCTTGTCTGCACTCTGATTTCTCGAGGCTGGATCTCTACAGCTGAGGAAGCCATGCGGGAGATCCTTGGTGAAATACTTATGTGTGTAGGTATATCAGCACCTGCACCTCTCCCGTCTGCCACCCCTCCTCAGCAGGTGAGGCAGGGCACGCTCAGCGAGTTACTGCACTGCTGTAATCAGCAGCTGGCAAACAGCTCAGCCAGCCCCTCCGCTAACCACTCTCTCTTCCGCTGCTTTCTGAAAACACTAGCCACAGCAAAGCGAGTGTCACCACTTTTCACCTCTTATTGTAACGTTGTTCAGAAAGAAGTGCCTGAGACACCTGATCTGTAGATGAATTAGTTTTCAAATTATGCCACTACGCGATTACTGTCATTCTCTTCTCACAACAATGTCAAATACAATATAAAACTTTGGATTTTCTATAGTGAGTGAAATCAGCAAAGTCAAAAGACAGACAGTGCTGGCAGTGCTGTTACTGCTCCATTCTGTAAGACAGAACCAGGGTAAGGCGCTTTGGCAATCAGCACCAAGTTTAAGCGACAAGCTTTGTAACAACAATCGCTCTCCATGCACTACAGTACACACAAGTTTTCTGCGGATGCATGGAATACTGAGACCCCCTGGTTGTTCTCTAAGCTGCTTTGAAATTACAATTCATTTAATCCAGCTGCAGATCCTGGTACTACTCTTTTCCTAAGTACAGTACATTTTGATAGCAACATAGAAGCACATGACATGAAACAGATTTGTTCAAGCTCACCATGGTTCTGATGGGCTACACGCACCAAGAGGCAATTCAAAAAGAGCACACAACTCAATTCATCAGGACAACAACACCGACTCAAAGGAATTCCGGCTCACTTCGTGAAGGGAGAAAAGAGTTCACAAAGGAAAAGATCTTATTGCAAGTTGTACTGCTCGGCTTGGCCGCTTCTGATACAGATCAGGAGCATCAGAATCTACCAAGGAGCCAAGGACAAAGAATTCCTGTTCTGTAAATATTTTAAGTATAGCAAGCTTGCTTTAAGGAGAAAAGCCGCTGCACAATATTCCAAACAGCCTTCTCTAGCAGGCTTGAAATTGTTAGATCAACACTGACAGAAAATACAGATTTCAGTAACAGTTCTGGCACTTGCAATTTGGAAAACGCTTGTGCATATGGGACTGAGGCAGCTTGTTTGCAGACCCCTTTCTCGCAGTATCCTAGGGTCACCTGTGCTTCTTCCACAACAGCGTACCTCTGGACTCAGCAGGTGCCTTCCTCAGAAGGCACAAACTGGCAGCTATCGTGAGAAACGGTGTCAATGCTTTGCACTTCTGACTGCGGGTGAATGGACACCTGAACTGCTATCTCTTGACCTTGCTCATTCATGGACCCATCGTCTGAATCCCCGGCCGGCGAATCGCTGCGCTTCATCTCTGGGTTGATGGGGTATATTGCAGCTTGCGTACCGCAGGCTTGGGTCTGTTTCTCCTCCTCACCAACTTCATCCGGATCAACTCGCACAGCCTCAAAGATCTCCTCCATGAATGCCCTGCAGTTAAGGATCAGCGGTGGAAGGGGAATGCTTCTGGCAAGCTCTTCGATGTACCGAGCAAACTCCATGGTTTTAAACTGAGTGACTTTGGCCAACTCTAGTGTTTTGGCAGATGTAATGATAGGGATACGCTTGGCTATCTCAAAAGCCTTCTGAAGCTTCTCAGCCCCTTCCGTCCTGAAGAACTCATTGATAGCCTTCTCTGTTTTGCGAAGGTGACTGCTCATCATGCACAGACGGGTTATGTTTAAAATGAGGGTGATAGCAAAGGCAACGAGGCACACAATCATGTAGTAGATACTCATGTCTCCTGAGGTGAAGATAACCCTCAGGGTGACTGTGTAGTACAAGGTGTCATTACGATTAACAGCTGCACACGTGTACCGCCCCCGGTCAGCAAAGTTGACCTTTGTGATGTTAAGGGAATTATCAGCAATCCTCCACCGTCCACCTGGAGAGTCAAAAGAAACAAACTGAGCTAATGAAACAAACATAACTTGGTAAACTAGACACACACAGTTTGCTCCGTCAACACGAGACAGAGCTCAGAGGTAAGCAGTCCATTTCTAGCATAATAATACAAACAGGACACCGAGGATGGAAATTTCCTTTTCACGCTTTTGATACCGAAAGCCACAAACCAGGTACCAATCTTAATGGTAAATGGCTTCACACAATTGCTACTCTGGTTCTACTGCTTTCTCTCATCTGCAGTTTCTTGTGTGCTTTTGGACTGCTACCTCTTTCTGACAGGGAACCTAATTCTCAGCTACTGCTTCTCACTCACTTTGTAACACCATGTTGAACGCCTGTCCTCTATAAAGTCTAATTTTCCATATGTTCAGAGTCAAAAGTCAAGTGACCCATGAAAAACATCAGAGTCAGTAAATGGCTCCGCTGGCAAAAGGACACAGAATTTTCCTGAGACACAGTTTTTTGCTGAGCATGCAGTGCTGATATACAAAACCCATGTGAAAAGAAATCAATAAAAGAAGCTAGCTTTATACACTATTTCCTATGCATTTATAACTTAAGGGGAAAGCTGTTTTCATAACTCATCCTTCTAATTGCTCGGCTTTGAACTAATATCCAGATGGCCTTCTAACTACAAAGAGGTTACTGAATACTTAAGGCAGAAAGATGGCCTCCGAGAAGATCCTATCAATTAGCTTGATGACCTTCATTAATACTAATAGAGTAGAGAAAACCACATGCATCTCTAAAAGACATTAGTTTTTGAAAATTAAAAACTACAGGGACAGAACTATAAGAGCCAATGACTAGGAAAACACATTCTCCCTCTGTACAAAGGGTTAAGTAGCATGTATTTCATTGCTGGCCATTATGAATTGTGTTAGTTTCCACGGTCTCACTGGTGCCTAAACCAGAAAATAAATGTAGTGTTACCCCGTGCTTTACAAAATCCTGTAACAAAATTAACACACTGGTTGCCAGCTGGAAAAGGTCACAAGTTGTGGAGAATTGTGTTCAATTCATGTGCTTGGAAAAATATAATACAAACAAGAGCAATAATAAATAAAAACATCACTTAGTATCTGATAGGATGCAGATTCATTTCTTTTGGATTGAATACTGCGATACCTCCTGAACTAAATGGCTCTGTGGGGCACCACAGCTGGATGGATCAGCTAGGACAGAACAACTCAGGTATAATTCACATACCAGAGAGCAAAGGGCTTTGTCTTGCTCTCCCCTTATCTCCCAGCCATAAAGATTGGAGGACAGAAAGAGAAAATTATAATAAAGCCCCAGAGGTTTTTCAGATACTGTATAAAAAGGGAATACTAAAGGATAGAAACCAGCAGGAAAGCTCACCTTCATCTTTCTGTTCAAGCAGGTGTCCTCTGGAGTTATACCAAAGAATATAGTCATACTGGCTGCTGTTCAGTTTACATTCAATTAAAATACTGGTCCCCTCTTTGGCTATGATATCATGGTGTGCTGGAGAACTCACTAAAGCTTGAGACACTGCATGAAGTGATGTATTGAAAGACCCAAAACCAACTGTCCCGTTAAAAGCTACATTTTCCAGTGTAAATCCAATTGACAGATCAGCATTAACAGCCAAAATTAACAGGCAATAGCTGAGCTTCATGGAAAGCTAGAGAAAATTCTTTTTTCATTTAATTTGGAGAAATGAGGTCATATGATATTAAGCTGTCTGTATTGCTCTGAGATAGGAGAGGAGGCTCTTGATTTGTTCAGTGATAAAAAACGTCTTGGATCCAAATGCACTTTTGAGACCATCAATATTAGAAGTGGAAACTGGAGATCCAACTGAAAAAAAAAAAGAATTAAGTTTATTAATGATAGCAAGCTTACAGCGTATTCAAATTTCATTTCCAGTAAACAGATTTCAATTAGCATAATATAAACTGTCAGCTGAGAGGTTCCAAATCAGAGCTCTGCTCAGAACACAGTAATGAAACGAGCGTAAGAAGGCATTAGCATAACCTTCAGTCCTCTAGATGTTCATCTTCCCATCCAAATAAATAATCTCAGGAGCAATAATCATTAGGGGAAAAAGGTTTTAAAAAAAAGAACAAAATTGTTCAGACTACTCAAAATGCATAACTGTCTTTAGGGTCAGAAAGTGGATTCTGCATTTGTTAACCGAGAAAAAGTGCTCTCTTAATAGAGGAAGGAAAGCAAGAAAGAGGATAATTTCTGCCTCTCACCCCACCACTACCAACGTGCTTTCAAGCCCTAGTTTTCTAAAGCCAGCCTTTCATTTAGCATCTAGAGAAAAACCAAAGCGCACACACATCTGATATGTTGCATTTATACACCTACTTACTTGATTTTAGAGGCACAATTGGTGTTAGATGTCTAAATACTACAAAATAAGCTTATAGTTTCTTGCATTGGGAAAAACTCTCTTGGCAGTTATCTACAGCCCCAGAGAAGAAGTCCCCTTCTGAATGTCAGGACACTGATGTTTAAACATACTTCCTTTTTTGCAATCTCTCTTGCTGCTGCTGCTGCACTTTCTAACTCTGCCTTTTTTTCTCTTGTTTGTTTTACAGTAAGCTCCTGCTGAAAATCTTTTACTTTATGCTGCTACATCTCAGCGGTCATATCTTGTTTATCATCTTCTCTACCCAAATGCTGCCCCATATGTCACAGTAATTTGAAAAATCATTTTGCCTAGGGACAGAATTCACACTCTTCAAATTACTGTTCACAAAAGATATTTCAAGACACCAGGATACAGCCTTTAATTTTATGTTCTTTGCACACAGGATTTTCCTTTTTTAAAAAGCCAGACTAAAACCAAGTTGTAACAAAATGAGGTGACACCGATAAGAGAAAATCTGTAATCAATTTTCCTGGAAGCCTGATTCAAGAAATTTTCTAATCAAATATGCATTCCCTGAAGTTATGATTCCATCTAGACTGCTCCAAAGGCCTAAAAAACAATTTACAAAGTACAGAAGCCCCAAGCCAAAATGTTATCTTAAAGGATATCTCACTTCATCCCATTGACTGCGTGACTTCAAATTTATCATCTTTTCTTCTACCAATAACAAATGCTAGTACAGTTGAATTTCATAAATACCACAATACAAAGGAATAAATTTTCTTAATAAATAATGCATACACTTCTCATCCTTCCAGAATCACTAGTTAACACCACCTAAAGCAGACAGAAATCCTATCGCTTATGAAAAATAACGTAATATAAATAAATACAGGTGATTTGTACTAATCATCTTTTCAGCAGAGAAAAATTAAGCATATTCAAGAACAGGAAAATTTGCAGATAACACACTACCCAGACCAGGACTTTTCTTCAGTTGATTTGTTGAAGGTCAAACAAGATTCCAGGCCTGACATCTGAAGAATGAGAAATGTGTTGCCTGACCCACTTCTGTTGCCGCTATTGCCAAAACCAGTTTAACAAAGAAGGCAAAGACAACAGCTGTGTCCAACTCCCCTTCAAGCTTGACTAACCAACTGACCCACTGAATCCTGCAAGAGAAACTGGAAAACAGGCCCTCCACTTGTTTCTCTGTAAACAGCAAACCCTTCATCTGCCCTCTTGCTTTTTTTATCGGCCCCACTCTGTTTTCTATCATGCCTCTTGTCCGTTCATTTAAGATGAGACCAGCGCTAAGAACTCAATTATACCGTTGTGCTGAAGAAGCTACTTTCCCACAGCTAAACGGTTAAAAATAGTACCAAGACCTCCTTTGTTCTTTTTCTCCACCAGTTACACTTTAGGGAATGTGTTACCAAGACATAGTGCCTCTGGAGTAGAGCATCCCAGCCACATGAACTGCACAAGTCTGGAAAAAAACCCAATACTAAGGTTGCTGCTGATCAGCAACTATTCTTCTGTTTGAAGGAGTGGTTTTAACCTTCCTTTTTTAGACCCCTATTATTTTCAGTGTTTCAGAGCCTTCACAAGGCTGCTGACAGCTGTCCTGCTTATTTTGGTCACTTTGTGCATATTCCTCAAAGGAAGGCTGTGGATTGTCAGTAGTTTGTAGACCACTGATGTTTGGATTGCCGGATTTGCCATTTGAGAGCCTGTCACAGGCTGCGCTAGCAAGTGAGGCACTGTGGTCACAGATCTTCAACATATACTACTCCAGAGCCCAGCTGCCTTCCGTTAAAAATGCCACCGCACTTAATGGCTTTTGCCTGCATCCCGACTTGACTTCACAGCATTTGATGCAGTTACAAGATAGGCCAGCTCTGCAGCAAAAGCAACTCTCCTCTTCGTTACTGGATCAAATACACAGAATAACTTCCAGTCTTCCAAAACAGTGACCTCCCAACTAATAATGCTTTAGATATATTAGAGAATATTTCCAGTACCTCCTGTACTTTGTCTGTGTTATTATAAATTATTAAATTTAAATTGTTAGATTTCCAAGTGTTTGTGACACTCCTCCTAAAATGACTTTAGGAACCAACCTCAGTCAATTATTTAACACAAGAAATACTCAGCAATGTTTTCTCTCATAAGAATAATTATCTTCAGTAATTGCGTATGCTCTCCACTATATCTGCACTAAGCTTGTACAATGTATAAAACATTGGTGATGGGTCATTGAATTTTACTACTAAACTCTTCCAGGTCTGATTTATTAGAAATTGTTTGTCACATTTTGCTTTTGGAAAAGCCATTATTGCTGGCAGACAATGACCTGTCACTGCCGAATGCTAGGAAAAATAAAATGATTTGCGAAATCCATATTCTCCAACCATCACACTTATGCAAAACAGCTGCTGGAGCTGATAAAGCATCCAAAAAGGATAAAGCGTGAACAGCACCAACACTACAATTCTTCAAGAAAGCATTAAGCCCAAGCAAGATGAAAAGTGTAGAATAGAAACTGTCTATTTTACAACTGAACCTGAAGTTGAGCTCAACATATTTAACCTTTATTAAGCCATAAGGTGTAACAACAAATAGCGGTGGAAAGGTAAAAATCCCTGATGCATTCACTTGTATGAGTCATCTTTGGCTCTTATCCTGAAAAAAAATAATGTATGTGTGTTTAACTTAGAGCACTGTAAGTAGTCCCACTGAGGTCACTGGAAGTACTAACAGTACTCAAACGACACACATTTATAAGGCACTGCAAAATTGGGGCCCAAGAGGTTGCAAGTTATATGGCTTAACATTCCCTGCTCATAACATCATTCCGTACCTGGAGAAAAGCGAAACAATAAACCGAGACACACCTGACAGGCCACAGACCGCTCTAATGGGCCGCCACTTCTGGCGCACAATGTGGAAACATATTTTGGCAGTTACAGCGAGCTAACTGGTAATAATGCGTGCTAAATAGATCTGAACAGATGGCTCGTGCACAGGGCGCGCTTTCCCACGCGCAGCGCGGTGCCTTGCGGAAACAAGGCTGCTGTGACCCTCCCTCAGATCTGGGAGCCGCCTTTGGCGGAGCCCTGAAGGCATTAAATGCTGGGAATTCGTGAAAACAGACGGCGCGATCTGGGGGCAGGCATTACGGGAGCCGCTCAACACCCGACGCTACGGCGCGCCTTGCGGTGCGGGGTCCCTCGGCCGCCTGGCAGCCGCCCCGTCCCGTCGGGGAGGCCCGGGGGTCGGCTGCGCACCGCAGCGGGGGGTGGGTTTCCCTCCGTCAGCTAAAAGTGATGGGGCACAAAGCGGTAACCCGGCCCCCGCGGGCGCTCGTGGAAAAACCCGCCTCGTCGAGGCGGCGCGACACCCATGCTCCCCACCTTGCGGCCAAGGCAACCCGGGCCACGCCGGCCCGACGTCACGCCATAAGACCGCTTTGCCCCCTCCTCCGGCAGTACTTCCATGCCGAAACAGCGAGGTAAGACCCGGGCTGCCAAATTCTCCCACAGCAGCGGAATGGGCGGGGGGGGGAGGGAACCGCGCCCCGCTGCACCGTTATCCCCGGCTCTCGCGCCGCCAAGGAAAGCTTGGCGTCGCCGTAAGGCGGTGAGGGGGCGATACGCCGCTCTCACCAGGAGAAGAGGGAGAGAGAACGGCCCCGGCCCCGGCCCCGGCGCCCACCTCCGCTACCGTCGCCGCCGGCCCCGCCGCCCGGATGTGCTTCTCCGCCCGCCCTTCCGGGTTGGGCCGCACTTCCGGGGTCAGCCGACCGGTGCCGCTCTGCGCCACGCCTCGATGGTTACTGTCCGCCCGGCTCGGGGGACCGTGCAGCTGGTGGGGCGGCCCGGCCCGGCGGGTGAGGCGGCGGCGGTACCGGTACCGGAGCAGCACTGAGGCGGCGGGGGGGGACGCTTTCGGAGCGCTGGGGGCACAGGGGACTTGAAGGGGCCCGCTGTGGGACGGAATGTCCCAAGGGGAGGGAGTCTTTAGGGCACTTGGGGGCCTCCTGTGGGGTAGGAGTTCCGGGGCGGGGGGGGGCTATGGGATCCTGGGGGTCTGCCAGGGAAGCAGAGGCGCAGGGGGGTGTCCCGGGTGGGGACCGGCCCGGTGGGGTGACCCTGGCAGGCCTGAGGTGCTGGGGTTGGCACAGGGTCCCACCAGCTGCTGAGGGTGTCATGGGGAAACAGGGTGGGGGTCCCCAGCCCGTCACCCGGAGCTGCCCGTTCCGCGGTGCTGTCTGTCCTCCCGCTTCGCTTAAAGCCACAAAACCCCGTGGCTGGGGGGAGCTGCCCTGACTGCACCAGTGGTTGCCTCTCCAGGGATGCAGCTTCATGCTGGCGGTAGTGCCGGGGGGCTCTGGGGTCCTCGGCCTGGCCCTGCCTGCTGCTGCCTTCAGGTTACTGCCCCAGAGCTGCCGAAGTGCTGCCAGCGAAGCCAGGAGAGAGAAACCCCTGCCCCCGTGAGCGGGCTGCAGCGTGGCAGCCCTGCTCGTGGGCACCGTCATCCCCCTTGTGCAATGTCGGGGCCGGTTGCTGGAGCGTATTTCAGATTCTGGGTGGTGTTAATGCCCTGGCAAAGCTCAGCCCAAAATACAGAAGCAAACCAGTTGCTGTGTCCCTACCTGCCTGATTTTCTGACAACTATCCCCATTCGTGTCTGACACCCTTCAAAGCAGCCATCCCAAGCAATTTTGTTTTGGTTTTTTTTTGTGAAGCAAGTCATGGATCTAATTATCTAAGGACCTTTTATACCTTTTATTTCCTTTTCAGAGTTAGCAATCTGTTTCTTTCCTGAGGAGAGGGTGTGTCAGTTAGATAAAGCCACGTGTTTCTGTGGGACTTTAAACTTCCAAGTGTGACATTTTCTCTAGTCAGGCGTAACTTGATGCACACGCTTGCTTAAAAACATAATCTGTTTGTTCCAGTACATGGCAACATGAAGGGTTTTCTGTCTTAGTTGTGTTTAATTATTTATAATACAAATGTGATGCTTTTGAACTAACGTCAATGCATAGAAGGGAGTAATTATTTTATCCGCTTTGATTTCTATGGATGTTCGTAGTCATGTCGGAGAAAGACAGCGGTGAAAATCTGGAAGAGGATACCTCCTACAAAGATGAACAGAAGGCAGAGGAGCTTGGCTGCTCCTTGAGCAATGAAGAGAGAGAGCAAGAGCCTGAGCCTGTGCCTATGACTCGGAAAAGACCTGACCCCAAACCCCCAAGCCAGCCTGTTGCCATGGAAGAGCCTGCAGCTGAAACCCTCAAGGTCTGTTTCCTGCACTGGCTCTGAATAACGTGACTTAATGTTTCATGGCTTTGAGCATAGAAGAATTCTGAGCGTAAGCCCCACTCCTTTTCTGAAAATTCACATTTCTGTTTATCTGAAAAGAAAAAGCTGCACCAAAGTTACACATCACAGACTGCTTGTGTTCCTCGCCTCACCATAACACCTGAATCACTCTCTTCTCCTTTTCTTCATTGAAGGTCTCAGGTTCTCCTGCTGCTGTTCAGACAGGATGGGGGTACTGGGGAAGCTGGGGGAAATCTCTTCTGTCAACTGCATCTGCTACTGTAGCCACTGTAGGTAAGGCTCTTTCTGGTATTTGATAAATATTTTAACTGTGCTTCATGTCTCAAGGTGGTGCTTCTGAGGTTGTTTCTAGAGAAGGGGATTTCTGTTATAGCAGCAATTATTGGAAAGATATCAAGAGAATTGTCCACGTAATGGGGAAAACTTGTACTAAAAGTTATAGTGAGATTAAGGAAACATGCCCAGCAAAAATTACTTTCAAGTTTTTTAGGTGTTTGCAAAATTTTTGCCTGGTGTTATGAAGTGGTGTTGAGTCAGTATTTACAACTTGATTTAAAAGCTAAGATAAAACCTGAGTTCATTACCTTGGTAAACAATCTGGATAATAGTAGATTTTAGTGCTGGGTAAACTGTCTTGACAGGATGAATCCATAATAATAAAAACCATGTGCAGCCCTAATTCTGTTTCTGTTCTGATTTCCGTTGTATCTCATGGTTACAGTAATACTGCTGTCTTCTCTAGGTCAAGGTATTTCAAATGTCATAGAAAAAGCAGAAACAACCCTTGGGATCCCCAGTCCTAGTGAAATCTCTTCAGAAACTAGAGATGCTACAAGAGGTCAGTTTTTACTGCATAAGAACAACACTGAAATGTTTCTCATAACATAATCAGCCCCAAAATAACATCACCTTGCTCTGCATCTTGCATACTGAGGTAGATACCTCTGTGCTAAAATAATACTCTGTTGCTTACTTCTGTTAGCTCTGAAAAGTAGGTAGGAAAATAATCCCAATTCTAGCCCTGCTCCTGGCTGACACTTGGTGTTTGTTGATTTTCTCCACTCTGCAGCTGACAGGATCTTTTTTTGGGAGTGAGGAAGTTAATTTTCTGCCTTCTAATGCAGGAAGCGAGAATCCTGGTGCTAGCGGCACAGATGCAGTTGATGATGGCCATTCCTTTCCTATTGCTGGGGCTCTTGGAGTTTTATCAACCATCTCTACTGCTGTCCAAAGCACAGTGAGTGAGTTGGGAATGCAGGAGAAAATGTGTTTAAGAGACCATTGGGGTTTTTGCCTTTCATCTGAAACATCATAAGAGGAAACTTTTAATTTTTACTTTTGTGGAATGAATGGTGAGAAACTGTTTCAACCTTCAGACAGCATTTGTCCTGTGCTTTGCTTCTAACTGGCGTTTATTTTTTAAGTTGTCTTGAATTTTTGTATTCTGTTTTAAATGTTGATACCTAACAAAAAGAGCTAATGGTGAACTGTGGTGCGTGTGTTCCCGTGCACGTCACCTCTGTACTCTGTTCTCTCTGCTCCCTTCCTTTAGAGTATTCAGGTAAATGCAGGGTCAGACTCATTCCTGGAATATTTCCACTGATTTCCACAGAACTGTCTAGAGATTAAATCCATTCTCCTCTTCAAAAACTTCTGTGAAACTAGCCCAAATTGCTTGGAAATCAGCTTGCTCCTGTGACTGTGAGAAATGAACTTCAAAGGAACCCATTACCCTTAGAAACTGTGCTTTTGTGATCTGCTGTCTTGTCAATTTGCTCACAAATCTGAAAGAGCCACAGATGGAAAGCTTCTGCTTTTGAGGATTGAAAAAGAGTTCAAACCCACAGGTCTAGTGTTTTCTGATTGGAAGGATGAGAACTAAATACTTTAATGTGCTGAGAACCAGCTTGTTCACAAAATAAAAATGTATTTCCCATCGGATTGCTGCAGCTGTCTGAGTGCTGTATTAAAATCTTGGATGATAGTGTGTTGTGGCTCTTTCCATGTCCTTCTGCTTTCTTTGTGGTGATCAGGGTTGAATTTTAGGGTGACAAGGACCAACTTGGCTTTTATTTGAGTGTCTGGTGTAACATTGCTGATATAAATCCCCCAATTCAATTTCCAAAATCTGATTCCTAGGGAAAAAGTGTTCTTAGTGGTGGTCTGGATGCCTTGGAATTCATTGGGAAAAAGACAATGGATGTAATAGCTGAGGGAGACCCTGGATTCAAAAAAACAAAGGGCCTAATGAACAGAAACTCTACATTATCTCAGGTATGGTGGTTCCGTGTCAGCTCCTCATTGGTTTCTCTCATTTCTTCTTCCTGCTTTTCTGGTCCTGTCATTAAGCAACCATTTTTACTATTGAGCCAAAAGCCTTCTCTTCCCATATTCTGTATCTGCTGGCACTGACCCGAGTACTCTGCTTTTCTTTTTCAGGTCTTACGAGAGGCAAAGGAGAAAGAAGAGCAGCAGACAGCTACTGAGGTTGCCATGGCTACGGAGAAGAAAGCCCATTATGGGTTACTGTTTGATGAGTTTCAGGGTCTTTCGCATCTGGAGGCCTTAGAGATGCTTTCCAGAGAGAGTGAATCAAAGGTAATGGCCTTGAGCAATTTGCCTTCTGTTTTGAGTTCAGCTGAGCAGGGAAAAAATTATTCGAAATATATGTATATACATGTAAAACCAAGTGCTCAGAACTTGCTATAAAGTGATAACACAACTTCACTTTGACCCGTGTTACGGTCTGATGTTTACCTTGGGAGCATTATGTCCTGTCCTTGGCTCCTAGAGCCACTCTCTCTTTACCCAGCTAGCCTCAGCTCCTGCATGTCTTCAACAACTTTTCACAAGTTACTCTCTCCTCATACCCACCTGCTGCCTTGGTCTGGAGAAGAGGAGAGTAGTGCAAGCACAGCAGAGAGTGTCCTCTCTTGTCTTGGGGCGGGGAGGAGGGCAGATCAGCGTGCCATTTTGGAAGTCATTCACTTTTTTTAATTAAAAGAAATTTGAGTAACTCCTTAAGAATCCATTATTACCTAACAGGGCTTCACAAATAGGTCTTTTTCCCTTTTCTCCTTCCTGTAGGAAAATACCACTTTCTCATTAACATGTCTGTGATGTTTTTACATACAATGTAAACCAGTGCTGCATCTTCCATCCTGTTTTCTTTTTCTTGTTGGATTATATGATTCTCTCTTTCGCTGTGCTGCCCCCAACTAGGTGAAATCGGTTCTAAATGCCCTCTCTGGAGAAGAGTTGGACACACTGAAGGAGGAAGTGGAACAACTCAAAGAAGCATTTTCTTTACCTGAATTCTTTGAAGAAGAGGAGGAAGAAAAGAAGGGTAAGAGAGCCCCAGTTTTCTGGGAGGAGAAACTGGTTCTCAATTAAATTCTCAATGTAGAACCAACCAGCCCTGATCGCTAGCAATGGGCATGATGCCAAAGTCAAGTTATTCTTTAGCTGGATGCTTAATCCTAAGGCTGTCTGTGGCAAGGAGCGTGACAGGTAGCAATACCATTTATCTCTGGAAAGTTGCTGTGCATTAATTCTGTAGCAGGAACGATTTCTTGCCAGAGCAGGATTAGAGTTGCTTGACTCCTGGGCAGCTCATGCAACTGACCTTGAGCCAAGATAGAAATTCAAATTGATGCTGGGTTTCCCTGACATGAGGGGAGAACTGTGAATAGAGGTGTCCAACCTGTGGGAAAGCAAAAGGCCTTTTTATTTATTTTTTTAAATGAGAGTTAGCCACACAGACCAAAAGACTCAGAGGTGCCTCCATACGCAAGAGCCGTCTGATTCTTGAGGATTATGCAGATTGAAATGTAAATCTCTTGCACTGCTTTTACCTAAATGACTCATCAGGGAGGGGTTACACACCTGCACTTGCTGTCATTTAACATTTAATGTATCTTTTGTACTTGCACGTGATGGATCTCACAGCCTTTCCCCCACTGTTAACATCTGCCCTGCTGTATATAATAGGAGAAGCATGGGGTTAACATGATATTTCAGACTCTCCAAGGTGATACGCAAGTTAGTACATTATAAAATGCTGCCTGGAAAAAAAAATTTAATTACCTTAGCTACAAAACGAGACATGAGAAAGCAAAAGTTAACCTTCTGGCACTGGTGTCTCCACCTTTTCAGAACTTATCTTATGAATTGTATTTAAAAACACCAGGTTTGATGCATTCTTGCCTGAGGTGATAAATCAAAGAGAAATAAAGGAAACAGTTGACAGACTTATACAGAACTAGTTGTGCATTGAAGTGCTGCTTATTCCTGTATCTGTCTTTTGTGTGGATTCTTTAACCTTTCCTTTCTTTTAGGTGATGAGGAGTTCACAAAGGAAGTAACAGAGTTATTTTCAGAATTGCGTATCTCCTCAAAGCCAGATAAACTGATCACGGTGAGTTATTTCCCATCTTCTAAAAAAAGCTGGTGAGGTTCCTCGGAGGAGCTGTTTCTCAGTCCTGGTTTGCTTGTGAAAATATCAAACGCATAAAAACAAGCCATGTTTTAGATCCTTTGACAATGGTAGGCAAAAGAGATAGGCCTTTCCCTTTGACTTAATGGGGCAAAATCATGTTCTGCAATGTCGTTGGCTCTGAAACAGTAGACACCAGTGTGTCTTTACCCTGTCACTGGGCAGTTATAAGTGGTGGCAAAGATAACTGGGAGCAGTAAGCCTTCAGCCACCACAGCGAAATCAGCCTACAGTCATGACTTGAAGCCCTACTCCTGGTACGAAGCAGCTGGTTTGACTACGTTCAGAACTTGGTATGAGGTAGAGTTGCCTCTCTTGCCTTCATTTCACTTCCTTTCAGATCCACCAAGTGGCAGCAGCATTCTGCAGACGTGTTTTTAAAGCACCTCTGTTAGTCATGGTCTAGCTGGTAAACTCCAGTACCCGGTGCTAGAGAGCCCTCAAGTACATCAGTGCGGCCAACCCTCTACAAAGTCCTGAAGGCACTAGGATCATTTGTCCTGGTTCTTCTCACTAGCTCGGCAGTTGTAGCCGTTTCCTTCCTCTCGAGAAGTCCAATGCTCCATGTTTTGTGATGTGCAGGGGCACTTCATTCCAGTCATTACATACTATGGCACATCTTCATACAGGTGAGGACATCTGCTCATGAATGGATAGCACGATTCAACAGTAGTCTTCCTAAAGAAGAAGAAGAGAGTGAAGAAAACCAGGAAGTAGAATCCAGAGATGGTGACCATGATGCTAAAAAATCAGTAGAGGTAACTGAGTAATGGAGGAAGAGAATATCTGATGCAGAGTGTTTATCTGGCTGCTATGTTACAGTTGAGATTCCCAGAGTTTCTGGATTTCTCTTTCTGTGCAGATTCTGAGGCCTGAAAGAGCAGTGTAGTGATAGTACATTCTGTGATTCACTTGTTCTAAATAATAGAAGCTGCTAGTTTTTGCATGGTATGGGGAGTCTTTTTAACTCTTGCAGGATATTCATGCGGTTGCCATAAGAAGTCTGGCTGAACTGACAGCATGCTCCATTGAAATGTTTCACAAAACTGCAGCTCTGTTTCTACATGGTCAGAAACAAGAGGTGATGGCCACAGACAGAGCCAAGTCCCTTTCACAGTAAGTTCATCTCTTAGTAAATGTGTAGAATATAATTACTTAAATACTGATTAAACTGTCTAATAATTCTTTGCAAATCCATGGGGTGCAGGGCTCTTGAATTCTGCATGTGTTCAGAGTTGGAGTGGGTGGCACCACTATCTTCCAGCAGAATTCAGCTGTCTCCTTTTCCAGCTTAAAGACATTTCTTGATAAGAAAAAGGAAACCCTACTTGAAAGCTTTTATATAGCCAAGAAGAATGTTTGCCCTAAGCTTGTGCTAGTTAGTAGATAGATATTTAAAATATGACAAAGCAGTTGTATAAAAGTGATTCTTAATTACCTCTTTGTTAATCATTTAGTATTATAGGTACATGAGATTGTAAGATTACTGAACTAATTAGTAGATTTGTCTTACCAATAATGCCGAACACGAGATTTTTCTTTTATATCGGGAGATACTTGGCAAGTGTACAAAATGTGCAGCACTTTCTAATTCAGAAAATAATGCTTGTCAATAAAAAAAACAGGCAAGTTAGTACTGTTCCTTCCTGAATGGATGTGTCTGTCCTCTGAATGCTGTTTCAGATCTTCAGCTTTAATGATTTATTTTTCCATCTTTCCCCTCCCTGAATTTGGGGAACTTCTGGATGTTCATATGCTCTATATTGATTTTTATTTAATTTAGCTTTATATGCATGGAGACAAGGTATTTGGGTGTTAGAGGAAAGCTGAAAGAAAGTTTTTCTTATAGACTGTATTTACTCTGTGGTTTTCCCACTCTTCCACAGAATGACAATTGTGCTGTGTAAAGAACTGTCAACTTTCTCTAAAGAGTTTACTACGTGCTTAACGACGGCAGGGGTAAGAATGACACCATAGTTCTTGGGAATGAGGTGTGGTTAGTTGATTACAGCCTTGGGATCTTCACCACGAAGGACTTTTTGTGTTTGCACATTTATATATGCAGTTCTTTGCCCTGCAAGTTGATCTTCTAGGTCAGCATTCCCCAAACTGTGGCAGCTGAACGTACGCTGAGCTTTTGAATGCCTCCTGCTGCGTTCAGCCTGGCACAGAGTGGCGGTGGGCATTGGTGCTGACAGTACTAAGGAGTCAAAAGAAAACCAGGTTTGTGACCCTGTTGTGGATTTTTCCAAAGCACTAAGGTGTTGTTGAAGATAATATTATTATGTCTAAATTCTTCACTTGTCCACAGTTCATTTGAAGATGTAATGTGTGTATTCTTGTATGACTTGTGTTGGGCATATGTGGGTTACTTTGTTCTTATTTGCATGCTACGGGCCAGGTCCTCTGCAGCTTGTGACTTAGCTTTCCTATAGTCAAGGGAGCAATGGTTAATTTAAACTTACTGAGGATTTAGCTTTATCTTGCTGAAGAAATGTGATCACATTTTCAATCAGGATAATATATGTCTGATCTCTGCAGGTCAATGAGAAAGCAGATGTGCTTAATCCTTTAATCACTGGAGTGTTTTTGGAGGTCAGTTATGCTAAAGTTAAAGCTTTAAGCTAATACTTAAAAATACATATGCTGTTTTTTTCCACTTCTCTATCCTTATGCATGCCACATTCTATAACCCATGGTCTAAAATTCTGCTTACCTACCTGTTGTGGTCTAACCTGGCAGGCAGCTAAACACCACACAGCCATTCACTCACTCCCCCTGCACTGGGATGGGGGAGAGAATAGGGAAAAAAGGTAAAACTCATGCGTTCAGATAAAAACAATTTAACAGGACAGAAAAGGAAGGGAAGACAATAATAATGATAAAAGAATATACAAAACAAGTGATGCACAATGCAGTTGCTCACCACCTGCAGACTGATGCCCAGCCAGATACCAAGCAGTGGCCGCGTACCCCCTGGCCAGCTCCCCTGGGTTTTGTTCAGTGTGACATTGTATGGTATGAAATATCCCTCTGGCCAGCTTGGGTTGGCTGTCCTGGCTGTGCCCTCTCCCAGCTTCTTGTGCAGCCCCAGCCTCCTCACTGGCAGGTCAGTATGAGAAGCTGAAAAGCCCTTGACTAATGTAAGCACTACTTAGCACAACTAAAACATCAGTGTGTTATCAACATTATTCGCATCCTAAATCCAAAACACAGCTCTGTACCAGCTACTAAGCAAAAAAAAATTAGCTCTATCCCAGCTGAAACCAGGACACTATCTAATAACTTGAAAGTGTTAATAAATGTCTGTAGATTTGCACAACAGATGAGTTACTTAGTGAAGAGTGAGCCTTATGTGGTCTCAGATGACAGTATGATGGGTCAGAAGGCACATATTAAATTCAGCCGTCTGGATTTCTAGAATTTAAATGCCCAAAGTCAAACCTTAGACAAGCTCCTAAATTAGCATGCAAGAGTCCCAACATTTCCCAGCTGTTAAGTTGGTTCTTAATGCTTGTAAACTTCTGAGGTGTGGTAGGAAGCAGGTGTTTCCTGTTGGTGTGTTCTTCCTTCCTGCCACAGCATGCTTATGCTTCACTTTGAAATAAATTCTTATCTATTATTGAAAACAGTATCCTGCATTTGGATGGCACCTAATCTTGTTCGGTGGTTTATAAGCCAGTTGTTTTTTCCCTAGTGGCATAAAGCCCTTCAAAAAGTTAATGTTAAATTGATTCCTAGAATGAAGCCTTAAAAATCCAACAACAACTAGGCTTATGTTTATGTGCTTTAATCAATGCAGTTTGAAATGAGTATGTGGCTAGTAAAGCTGATTGGTAGTGTAATTGTTCATGTGTGTATTTTGATTTTTGTTTTTATAGGCTTCAAACAGTGCTTCATATATCCAAGATGCCTTCCAGCTCTTGCTGCCTGTACTGCAGATCTCTCTTATTGAGGCTAGAACGGAACTACCACAGCAGTAAAAATCCTTCTAATTAAGAACTTTTTGACCTTCCCACTTTGTAGTTTCCATGCTGGACAATGATGTAATGGCTGTTATTAAAGGGAAAAAGATTAACTCTGATCGCTGCTGCTGCAAGAATGGTGATTAAATGCAGTCTGGCAGTGGCAGCTCTTACAGCACATTGTGAGATGTGATTAGCATAGTCCAGGCTGGTGGACAACGTGACAGACTTAAAGTACAGATTGCTTCTCTGTTTTCATGGACTCTCTATATCTTTTAACTGAAATCCCTCTGCTGTATGTGTCAACAAGCTCTTTGGAGAAGCTCTCTGGACTGTGAAGACAACGCCAGAGAAAAGAGTAGCAGCTGGCTAGTTAAAGAGTTAGCTAAAATCATGGTATGATTTTTAAGCCAGAGAGGCATAATTAGGTTCCTGATAGCTCTGCGTTGGTGTTGAAGTGAATATTGGTTAGGAAGTGCAAGAAAAGGTGAATATTTATGATTATGAACCTTGCAGTTCCTAGGCTGGAAAGAATAGAGCAGAAGGGATTCCTTATTCAAGCTGTTGTTGCTGAAGAGAAGCCCCAGCTTCCTGAAGATGTCTGATAATGAATCAGGGATGCGGGATGGGGACTCTCACTAGGGTGCTGTTTCTCATTCCCTTGCAGAGTGTTTGCTTCATCATGAGCTGGGAAAATGCTGATCTGGCCCAAAGAATATGGGTTCTTTGCTTTATAGCAATAAATGAGAACTGGCGAGAAGGGATTGATTTGTGTTTGGGCACTTTAATGAGAGAATTTAGCAGGAGGACGCCCCTTTTTCAGTGCAGCTTGACAGGTCAGCCACAGACTGTTCACAAACTCACTGCTTTTCTCCTGTTTCTATGTAAAAGCCCTATAATGTAATGCTCCTTTTTCTTGGAAGGTATATTAAAGTATGGGGAGAGGAAGCAATTTGGTTCTGTTAGTGAGAGTCCTAATTTCTCTCAGAAGCTGCTCCACATATGGTATCTGTTTCTTTGTGCTGTGAAAGTTCCCTGCTTTGTTCCTTTTTGCAATTTCCATCTTTTGAGCCTGCCCACTGGGAGGGAGCAGCCTCTGTTGGAATCACGAGAGCAGAAATGCACAGCTGAAATGGGCTTCAAGAAGTCCAGAATAGCTAACCAGAGGTGACTGAGTGTCACACCTGCGGCTCTCTTTGCTCGTTGGTAACAATGATGCTCAAATCTCATTTTGAAAATCCTTTGGGTTTTAGCAGGTCTTGCACATTTCTGCAGTAGAAGGCTTAACATTCCTCTGCTCTATTTGTGCAGTAAAAAAGTGTTTTTATTATTAGAATACCTTTTGGCTAATGCTCCTCTGATTTTATATATGTGGAAAAAGCCTTGCCTTAGTCATGGTTGGGCTGATCAGATCTCTAAAGGGAGAGCCTTTTTTTGCATCTTAAAGAAAACAAGACTTGAAAGGAGTGTGTCTGGGGTAAAAAAAAGTCTGCACTACAATAAACTCTTATTTTCTTTCTTCTTTTGGTTGATAGTGTTATTAAAGAAAGGATTTGATTTGACAACAGTTTCAGTTAAAGGCTATCAAGATAGCAGTGGGCACGAACGAAATCAGAAGAACAAACTGTGGTGTTTTTCCTTCTTGGCACTGACTGTGGGTTGCGGGGCAGGGCTGGGTGCTGCTCTGCAGCCGGGTCGGCTGGGGCTTTTCTCATGGCAGGGCACTGCCTCATAGGAAGGAGGGCTCTGGACCCAGGCTGGGGAGTGAGAGCTCCCACAGCCGAGGTCCCAGTTCCCACATCAGTGGAAATGGCAGCTTTGCCGCAAAGCCAAAAGTTGCAGAAATGTCAGGAGAGAAGGAATAAAGGTAACGGGGTTTTGTGAAGCAGCAGCTGCTTTTACTGCAGATGAATTCTACTGACCTGCAGTGCTTTAGTTTAATAATTAAAGGAAATCAGGTGAATTATTTTTTTCTTTGAAGCTGCAGACAGTAATTCTTTCAGTCATATGCCCACCTGGATTTTGTTACAGCAGCCAACAATCAAATGTGCACCAGCTTCACTTGTGCGCCACTGCAAGGACTACAATAGATCACCAACAAAAACAGTTCCACAGTTGCTGAAATCTTCCTACCCAAAGGATTCATCAGAATTCAGTATCCAACTGTCTGGAGGTCTTATTGCTTTGCCTTGTCTTGCGCATGAGCCTAATGAGAGCTGGCAGTAATTTGGGCACTTCTGGTAGTGTTTGGGGAGGTGAGAGGTGGCTGAGAATAGATAAGAGTTAGCGAAGATGCTGGCAGTGACTTGAAGGAGAAGAAGCCTTCGACAATTATTTTCTTTCCTTGGGAGAGATTCTGTTACTTGCAGCTGTAAAAGCTGCTTCCTGGCAGCTGCTGTGGAAAGGTTTAAAACACAAAAAAAGGCTTGGTCCTCCCAATGGGCTTCAGGACTTGCTCCAGCCCTTGTCCAACCAGCTTCCCAGGGACTCGTTTTTCATTATTAAAACATGCACGTTCAGCAGCAGCAAAACCTCTGACACAGGCAGGATGTGCAGTTGTCCTCATTTGGAAGAAGCAGCAGCTACATTGCCACTGGTGGCCCCGAGCGTAGGGACAGCTGTCCCAGGTCACTCGCAGTGCAAATGAAATGGCCTGACTCAGAGGCAGGAGGGGGAGGAATGGCAGGAGGTGGAGGAGAGCTCTGGCATTCCTTTCTCAGGTGTGCACACTGGATCCTAAATAAACAGCGGTCTATGATGATGTGATTTAAACAGAGATTGATCTTCTGTAGCCAAAGGCTCCTTGGCACAGAAATGGAGGACATTAAGTGCCCAGTACTGTACTAATTAATGTTTTCTGGGAGTTTGGGTAGTCCCTCAGAGCTCTGCATGGTGACAGCAGCTCAGAGGTGGCCATGGGCTGGTCTTGTAGCTGGCAGGCTGCTTTCCTTCAAGGGCATCGTTGTGCCCACTGCAGGGTGAGAGCAGAGCCCACACAGTTTGTGGGCAGGGACCTAGAAGTGGCTGCGGCTGCAACCCTCCGCTGTCCTGCTGGGTGGTGGCAGCCACCCCTGTGCTGTAAGATACTGGTGGCTGCAGCCTGGCCCGATGGCCAGGGCGGTCCCTGAGAGCTGGTTCCCTGGGGTGATCCTTTGTGTCCCTGTGTCCGGGGAGCGGTGGCAGGGCTGTCCCCTGGGCTGGTCTGACTGGAGGATACTGCAGGCTCAGGTCCCTCGCATCAGAGCACTGAGAGCCCGGCTGGGGCTGGCAGGGAGCAAGCAATGAGGTCACCAGTTAAAAATAAGGTCAAGTGCAGTGTTTGTGGGGGAGGAGCCTCATAAGGCAGCAGGAGCTGCTTAGAGGAATGGGGTTGGATGCCAGCCGGTCCTGACACCAGAGAGCCTCCCTGGATCTGTTCCAGGGTCCTGTGCTATGCTCCCTGTGCACATCTCCACCGAGCTCCTGCACTGTACCCCAAATTCCCTGGCTGCATCGACCTGGTGGCTGCATCACGCTGGGACAGGTGGGATTGCTGCCACAGTTTACTCCAAGTCTGAGCACTGGCTGCTAGGAGTTCTCCAAATGATTTGTGTGTGAGCTGAAGCATCTCTGCTAGAAAGCACTGCCGCTCTTGATTGTAAAATTGGCAGCAACGTAGCCTCTGCCACCAGCCTTGCTGAGCTGCTCCAGGGTTTATCCACCCTTGCCATTAAAACCCATCCCTTACTTCTGATCTAAACCAGCTGAGGGAACTCCTGGTCTGCATTTGGGGCCGGTGCAGGCTCCAGTGGAGGAGACCTGGGGCAGGCACGGCCAGGTTTTTGGGATGACTGATGCAGGGAGCAAGCAGCTGTACAAGAGTTACCCAGGGTTAGTGTCACTCGGTGGGAGGGGGCCCTGTCCATGTTGCAATTACTGTAAATTAAAGTAAAATGACTGCTGGAGCAACTTCGTTGTAGAGTTGAATGCTTTAAATGGGGCAAATCTTGTGGGAGAAGTAATGCCTTTTATTAGATGGAGAAAACAAATTAGCTTTCAGGTACACAAGCCCTTCTTGACATTATTGTTACTGTTATTATCCCATATTGGTGCTATTAGAAACGAGGGCATTACATTGGGGGGAAGCATATTATGCAGGCGTTTAGACCTGCTGGTAACTGCTCTCTGCTGACAGGTATTTGCTTAATGATATGTTGGAGTGAAAGCCAGTAGCAAGGACAAGCATCAGAGGGAGCTGGGAGTGCTGAGCTCTGCCTGGTCCGGCCTTGCTGGGACCCCCTGGAGGAGCCTGACACCACCCACTGAGAAGGGAGCAAGGACCTGCTGGAGGTTCCTCCTAGCGTGGTTTTAAGGACACCCCCAAACCCCCTCTTTACTTCAGACAGGATCCTGACCATAGCACGTTCCCAGATTGAGTCCCCGGTGCCCTCCCTGGTCCTGGGGCTGGTCCCTGTGGATGCCTGCAGCCTCCAGAGCTGCCCTGACTTGATTGCAAAGGGTCAGGAGCGCTTTCTGCTCCTGCCCGCACTGAAGGCAATGTCTGTGAGGCTCTTGCACTTACAAATGGGACTGGTCATGTTCCCAGTGTCATGTGCTGCCCATGGCGGGTGGCAGAGCCAGTTTTTCTGCTCTGAAAGTGGGACTGGGGAGGAGACCGCAACATTCAAATACCCAGATCCCTGGTAGCTGCCAGCCAGGCGCCGAGGAGGACACTCACCATTTTCAGCTCCAGGTAAGGTGCTTTCCTGTCTTCCTCATGTCACCGAGGGGATTTACAGAGTCACTTATGAATTTTATAGGCTGGAGAAGCAGAGTGGAAGGGCAGGGTGAAGCAGAGGGTGCAGCAGGAGCATCCCTGGGATGGCTCGTGTTCCGTGTGGTCTTGGGGATGGGAATCAGATGTTATACCTGAGCCTTGCAGGAGGGAATTCAGTCCTCTGGGTGAGATGGGAGCAGGCACAAATGCTGTGACCCGCAAGCCTGTTGTGCTGGGGGTAAGGGCATCCAGGCTATTGTACCTGCTGGGATATGAATGCACAGGTTTGCTCTGTTAGCCAGAGGTCTGATCCATGGGCAGCCCGCGCTTTGCTCGGCCATGGGGAACAATTGCAGCTTGTCAGCGGGGACCACAGAGCCGGTCGCTGGGTTTTGCTGGTTTGCCTCCCTGGGCTTTAGGGAACCAGCTCATTTAGGGCAGGGAGACCTGCCTGCCTGAAATATGGGGTGGCTGAGGCTCTGAAGGAACAGGCAGAACTGGATCTGCTGGTCTGGGATGGGAAGAAGAGCTGAGCTGTTGGCAGCCATCATCTGAGGCACCACCCATGGTGGGCGCTGCACAGGGCATTGAGTGTCGTCCCCCCCAGGACAGGAGCACGGCAAAGCCCCGGGGTGGGGGAGCCCACCCCATCTCTTGGAAATTGGCTGGGTTGGTCCCCAGGAACAGTGTTAGCCCCGAGGTGGGGAATTCAAGGGTTGTAACCCCCTGTGGAGGCATTTCTTAGCTCGTGCTGGGGCAGCACTGCCCCTTCCCAGCCCTGGCTGCTGGGCTTTGGTCTGGTTGCCTGTCTCCTAGTGCAAAGCTTGAGGTCCACTTTCGTGTACCTCTATGCACCTTGTGCCTTACCTATCTGCTCACCCCCCCCCGGCAGGGAGGGCACAAGGCAGGGACATCCCCTGTGGATTTGGGGCTGGTCACAGGCTGTGGGAGCTGCAGAGCAGCTTTGGTACATAGGACCTGGGGTCAGGCCATCAGCTACACCTTCTCCCGCACCTTCCCAGGGGCTGCCTTTTCTTTTTTAACGTTTGATTTTTTTTTTAAATGATTTTAGATTTAAATGTAATTATTTTCAATTAGTAGTTGCACTTCTTAATTACAGAGATGAATTAGATTACCATTCATTATTAATTAGATTTTAACTTTGCACTGATTACGCCTTTTATCAGCCACCTCCCACACTCCTGCCCTCCCGTCCAACCTGGCGTTCCCCCAGTTTGCCCCAAACGCCACCGCTTCCCACTGCCCTGCAGCATCCTGGGGGTTTAAAAACCTGTTTAGAAAACACAAATCAGTATTATCAGCTCGAAGGCTGCAACCAGCTCTTTTAAAAGCCCAAACACCAACCAGATTATGCCATTTTGTGGTGCAAGAAAGAAAAAATTCAAAGAAAGCATTAGTATCTTGCCTCCCAGTATCAGTGGCTGGAAGAGAAACTGTTTCCTATTTACCTGCTGCGGCAGTGACCCTGCTCTTCCCTGCAAGCAGAAGGGACCTGATCCCTCGCCCCTGCTGCCTTCCCTCTGCCCCATTTTTATGCTTGTGTATGAAGGGGAGGGTTTGACCTGCCTGGGCTATTCCATGGACCTTGTTTGGTCCTGCTATTTCTGAAGCTGTCTTCTTTCTTTTCTTTTCATCTGTCACCTTTCAGGTACCTGATCAATGCTCAGAGTTTTCTTGCCATAGCTTTCTGCTTCTCCTCTGCTTGCTGCTGCCTCCGTCTCCCTCCCTGGCATCACCCTGTCCCTGGGGAGAAGTCTCCTTTCTGCCAGGGCTTCCTGGGATCTCCAATACCTGCTCTCTATTGATTCACCGTCATTTAGTTTTAAGTAATTCTGTAATTTGCCCCTGCTCACGGAGGGGTTGAGGCATCTCCCTGAACATTTGCCCTGACGTTTCTCTGTCTGCCTGCAGCACTCTCTCCTTGCTGCTTCCCCGGGCGGAGGGGCAGTGGGTGCTGCCTGGGTGGGCACAAGGTCTGATGCTTTTTTTTTTTCAGGAGGCCACAGACTGCCTTACCCCTCTCCCTGCTGTTTTGAGGGGTTAGAAGTGCATAGGGCCTCTCTTCCCATGGAGAAGAGAAAACCAAATGGTGGGGTCCAGGGAGGCGTTTTCATCCCTGAAAAGCTCACCTTATTCCACCCTCCAGTTGCTCCTTCAGGTCCTCTCTGTGCTGTAGGTGTGACGGTCTCGTGCCCCAGAGCCCTTTGGCTGCAGTGAAATGTCGACGATCCTGAAATGTGAGTGTTTGGTGTGAACCCAGGGGGACCTGCTGGGTTTGCACGTGCTGGACTCTGCACGCTGGCAAAGAGCCTCCCTCTGTGCTCTTGTAGGGTTTGGACGGGAAGATAAGGAGAGAGAGGAGAAGGAAAAGGACAAGGAAGAAGAGAAGAAAGAAGAGGAGAAGGAAAAGACTGAGGGAGAAAAGGAGAAGGACAAGAAGAAGAGGAAGAAGAAGGAAGAGCAAATGGTAGGGGAATGATGGAGTTTTCTGCAGATTAGCTGCTGAACTGTTTGCCAGAGGGTTTCCAGCCCCAGAGACCCCAGCATGGTGCTCAGGGTGAGCCCAGCACTTCCCAACTCATGTGATGCTGGGGACCCACTGGACCAACTGTGCCATGGCTGCGCGGTGTCTGTGGGGCACTCAGCACCCTGAGCACCCGCTGCCCGGCATGTGGTGGGATGGGGCCAGCTCCTGTGAGGAGGATCGGTGTCCCGGGGGCAGGCAGGCAGCTACAGAGTAGGGCCACCTCTGCAGGTGAGCACAGCACTGTGGGGATGTAAACGATGCAGAGCTCCCAGGTTACCACTGAGTCCTGTGGAGAAGGATGCTTGGCACAGGCAGGCATGGGTGGCATTTCAACCCAGATGAGATGCTGCTGTGGACAGCACTGCTGTCTGCACTGCACATATCACTGAGTCCTTGCTCTTGGCTCTGGAGGTCTCTGTGGGGCCATGGACACACATGGGTCCACAGCAGCACTAATGCTGCAAAGCCTGGCTTGAGATACCCACAAGACCAAACATGCCCCTGATGCAAGGCTCTAGTTTGAACAGCAGACAGGGTGTCAGGGTCCCCAGCGATGCTTGTCCTTCTCTCTTTGCCCCTGCAGGGAAGTGGGCAAGAGGACAGGAGGAGCAGCAGCAGCTCCGACAGCGACTCAGAGGAGGTAACCCCACCAACAGCTCCATGCTGGGCCTGGCTGGCCCAAGGGATTTGCACCTGCAAACCCCTGCGTGGGTGCTGGTTGCAGGTGCTATTGAATACCTACAGGTACCAGGGGGTGGAAAACAAAACGCCCAGCACTCCCCTCATATGGTGTCCCTTTTCCTTTTGTTTCTGCCCCAGGACCATGGCAGTGAAAAGGGTGACGAGAAGGAAGACAAAGATTAACCTTTGCATGCCAGAACTGTAGTGCATGCCCTGGCCGCGCTGAGGAGGTGGGGGTGCAAATGGCAGCACGTGCTGGAGGGGGCCTGGGACACTTTTAGCCAAATAAAAGTGTTTGTGGGCTCCATAGAGAAATGCTATTTGTTCATCCAGTCATGCTGCCTACCCAGTGCTATCTGTCCCTCCCAAGAAGGAAACAGCCAAGGAATGGCAATAGGCAGGGAGCTGGGATCTGGGTGAGCCCAGGCAGGTTTTGTTTGGTGCCATGAAAGACTCTGGGGAGAAATCTAGGGCCTCTGGCTGTCTGCTTTGCATAGTCCCCCAAAATTAGGTGGTACCAATGTCCTCCCGGTCCCCTCCGCCCTGCTTGCTATGGGATGGAGCAGCCTGAGCTGCTCAGAGCGGCACAGTCTGGGCGCTTGTCACAGACGGGCTGTGCAAAGGGCGGCTCCAGGCGCCTGGGGCTGCGCTGAGCTGGTCGCTGTGATTTCAGGTTGGTCAAAAAACACACGAAAAGCGGTTACAGGCGGAAAAAAAAAACCAAAACAAAAAAAAACCCCAAACCAGCCCCCTCCCAAACCCTGCCTTTCTGCAGTCCTTTCCCCGGCGCCGGGGGCTGAGCGTGTGCGGAGCCCCCAGCCCCGCCGCAGCCCGCCGGGGCGCAGCGCCAGGGGAAAAAAAGGGGGTGGTGGTGTGAGGGTGGTAAATAATTGGGAAAAATGAGCTGGCACCGCCATCTACCGGGACTGGGACGTGTGGCAGCGGGTTCCCGGGTTTCATAACCGCTCGGCTGTTTCGTAAGGCTCCCGCAGCGCGGCCGGGAGCGCACCGGCGCCGGGGGCGGTGCGGGAGGCGCGGCCGGGCGGGCCGGGCTGCCCGTGGGCGCCGTCCCCCGCGGGGACAAGGGAGCTCGGGGGGGGGAGCTTGTGCCCTTCGGAGCAGCGCCAGCACCCCCGCTGCTGCCGGCGGTATTAGGCCGAGCCCAGAAGTCTCACCATCAATAAAAACTTCAATGCAAACTTGAGCTCAAGCTCTCCCCACTGAGTCGGTGCCTTGATTTGTTTTCCTTAAGGAGTCTATTTTAAGGGTATTTTCCTGAGTAATGCAGATTTACAGACAAACTCGAGTCTAAAAGTCAACACCGTGGAGGATTTTACTTGAAACCACAGAATGTGACTTTAGATATTGTTTTCATGGAACAAATGCAGCCAGCTCTTGTATAATCACAACAAACAGCAGGAAAGATGCTGAGGAATGTTGTCTTAATTATCCAGCATGAAGATTAAAGGGAAAACACGAAGATGTGAAAAACAAACAATCCCAAAAGCTAAACTGGGTTTCAATGCGCTGCTTTGGCTTCAGCAGGGAAAAGCCAAGTCTAAGCATCTTACTGCTGCGTGAACAAGGGCACCTTAATGTAAAATAACCCTGTGTGGGATTATTTTACATATTTTACTTTCCCCTCTGTGCAAGTACACAGGGCTCTTGCACAAGACACAACCTACTTCCAAATAGCATATGGAGTTACGGCATTTTACAGTCCCCTCAGGCCCTACTCCTGCAGGATGGGAATCTCTTGGAAGAAATTCTCAGCATCTGGACATGAAAAGGGGAGGCCCTGCCTTTGCTTTTTAAGTTAAAGACTGGAAACTTTTCAAACATACTGTTCCAGACTCTATTTTCTGAGGTTAAGCATGCCTATAGATGCTTGGTTGGAGCTGAGAGGTGTTGCATCTCGCTGGAGTGAGACTCTGCTTTTCAGATGATGGCAGATATTTCAACTAACAAGCTAAAAGCCCTAAAATTGTCCTTTGCACCTGGTACCCCAGCTCCCAAAGGGGGTGAAGCTCACAAGTGTCTGTCTGCAGCTGACCCCACCAATGTGTCTGCACAGTGCCCAAATCCCAGCACCCTCATGTCCCCTGAGCCAGCGTGGGCTGCTGGGTGATGGCGAGCGACGAGCCAGGCAGAGTTTTACTGTTTGCTGTTTGTGTTTTATGGTCCGTGCTTCAGGCCGCTCCACTAAGCTCTGTGCAAATATAACATGTGCAGCCAGATCCCTGTGGCACAAGAGCAAAAAGCAAAACACACCCAGGGACCAGCTGCATGAACGTGAAGGCGTCTTCTCCGGCAGCCAAGCGGTTCTCTGTCCTGCCTTCAGCACCTCGCCCTGCACGTAGCTCGCTCCCCTCAGCACCCCTGTGCTGCCTTGCTTTGAACTAGACAAGTATCTCCAGAAAGTTGCAGGGGTGAAAACCATTTCAAATAATCTGGCATTCCAAAGTCCTCGTTGCATCTCAGCCCTGGCTTGGAGCCAGGCGATGTGAATGGCCGTATAGCACAAGCATTTGTGCCAGCCACGTGACTCAGGGCTCTAAAAACATTTAGTGGAGAAGGCAAAAAGCAGGTGGAACATTTGGCTTTTGGGGATGCTGAGGACCCTTAGCCGCAGGGAGACAGTGGCTGTTCTGTGGGACGTGTCCTCCAGCACGACCTCGGTATGGGTGCTTGCCCACAGACGTGACAGCCAGCAGCTTCCCAAGCACTGCTAGGCGTGAGGTCTGACTTCATCAGGGTGTTTAATCACCTCGTTTGCTTGAAACATCGGCAAGGTTCAACTAGGGGCTCCTTGGACCTGATGTGCCTGCAGCCGGCTGGGAGATGAGCGAGGAAAGGGCCGTGCCGAACGTCCATCATATCAGGCTCTGGAGGGGCGGAGTAGGAAAAGAAGACCAGCAAGAGAAGCTGGCAGCCATGGAGTTACTTAAGCAAGTCTTGTTTACAGACATTTACTGCTCTGTATATAATAACCTCAGCTTGTCCTTGGGGAGCAGGAGGGGTCGTGCTGCTCCTGCTCACAGCATCTGGCAGTACCTGCAGGGACCCCACATGGCACACGGCTGTCTGGGGCCTTGTAGCAGCAGAGAGAGCGAAGAGCAGCCAAAAGAACTTGGGTGTGGAGAAAGAACTGATTTCTGTACCATTTTGTGCAGAGATGCCCCCAAATGAAGGTGTTTATAGGTGCCAACAATTTCAGAACAGAAATTCTGGGCCTTCATTTTGCGATGAAATTTTTCATCTTGTGTCTAGGGGCTTTATTATATAAACTGTCCTATTAGGGAGACAAGCCTCTCTAAGGTAAAGATCAAAAAGAAATCTTTCCACTGGTCCCAAGTGACCTTCTTCATGGAAAAATGCAATCTGCTTTTTCATTCCACTAAAAAAATGGAAACAGTTAGAAATCCTGAGTTTCCCAGAAAAGCTGATTCCTGCAGCCCCGCTTCTGATGCACTAAACTGCAGAGTGTCAGGCAGAGGTTTCCTATGAAATTACTCTTCTATTTTTGCGCTGAATAATAAGAAAAGCAAAACCCAAACAAGACTTGAGTCTTGCAAGTAAAGGGTGTTTTGGAAGGTCAAATCCCTGCTTCTGCTCCTGCTCCCTGCAGAGCACTCACGCTCACGCCTCTCCAGGCTGGGGCCTTCTGCAACTTGTCCCCTCATTCTGGAAATCTGTAAATTAAGATTTTTTGCTATGTTGATTAGCAGCTAAAAGTTATAGCAGAGCTTTATTCACTGAAGTGCTTGGGATTAATTTCCATAAAAATTACTCTAAGGATACACAACTTTGACAGCATCCTTCTCTCCCCTGCAAGCTCTTCTAGGACTCCTCATTTGCTCTTTCAGAAGAGCAGAGCAAGCTCTTTACTCCTCAGACCTCACTGCAACACATTCCTAAAACCCCCACAGAAATGGTGCCAGGTTTCTTTCAAAGGAAAACCTGTAGTTTGCTCTGGCAGATCCACCATGACAGGTTTCTGGGTGACACATCTTCCACCGAGTAGTAACATCTTCACCTCTTTAAAAGCCATGACATCCGCACGTTATGAAAGGGTGTGCTGGCGGCACGGCGATGACTCGCTTACCCAAACACGATTCACCTGCTATCCAAAGTGCAGCAAGAGGTGGAGGCGAAACAGCCTGTGAAAAAAAAGGCACAGCCAGAAATACTTGTCTGCTCCCTGAGCAGAAAGCTCTGCCTAAGCCACCACCACTGCAGCAGCCAGGGAGCCCACAGGCAGCTATTTATAATTGTGGTGGAGACACAGCCTTGCTCATCCTGCCTGAAATCCAGCCCAGTGTCTGGGTTTAGGGCTGCAGGAAGACCCTGAACAGCCCCCTTGCATTGCTCCAAGTCTTCAAGGTGCTTCGACCTCTTCCATGGTCAGACATGGGTCTTAGCTGGAATTTCAGCCAGGGACTTTGCAAGAGCTCTTTTGTCCTCATGAAGAAGGTCACTGAATTATCATGCTGCAGGTGGAGGAGATGCTGGAGCTGAAGGGATAAAGGCTAGAGCAGAGGATGAGGAAGCAACACAAAAAAGCTCATCTGGAAAAATGTCTGTACAGGAGCCAACACCAAGAGCAGAGGAAGGGGGAAAAATCTGCAGCCCCCTGGGCAGTGCAGCCAGGCAAGCACTCACCCAGCGGCTCTTGGCCACTGGGGAAGAAGTATTCATGAAGAGGATGCTCAGCTGCAGGACCTCGCAGCTTGTCCATGCTCACCCTGCACCATCACGCTGGAATGCTCCAGACAGCCAGGCACCAGCAGGTTCACTCCGAGTTGGTGCCCTGGTGAAGGGGAGCCGGGCTTCTCCACCATTTAGCACCCTCCTGTCATCCATTAGGGCACTGGATGAGCGAGACAAGCTGAGCCCTGGACCTGACCTGGCCAGGGCAGGATAGAGCAATCATGCAGACCAGGCTCTGCCATCCGCAGAGCCCACCCACTGCCCCTTGCAGCCTCCTTTGGCGAAGTGAAAAGTCAGCGCTGGGTCCCCGCCAGCCCTGCTGGCATCTTTGTCAGGTGGGTGGGAGCTAAACAGGAAAAATAAAAAAAGGAAGAAATGAGGGAAGCGGCACATACTTGCTTTTTGCTGGGGCAAGGGGCCAAGGCCATGTGCTGGTGAATGAGTGGGGCAGGCCAGCGTGGCGAGTCCCCGAGCTGCAGCGATGGGCCACCACGGCGTCACCCCCAGCCACACGTCCCAGATCAGGCACATGGACGCACAGCAGCTTGTGAAGCTGGTAAGTTTTGTCTGGCCCTGTAGTAATGACTGATTATAAATCGGCTCTCCCCACCCAGAAGTGGGTGATGTGACCTCTGGGTCTGGCTGGCTAGGATGCAGCTCCCTGTGGGCACCAAGCCCCTTGGAAGTGGTAGAGCTTGCTGCAACGTAAAGGTGAAATCATGTCCTCAGAAGGTGGGTTCCTTATGGCTTTTCCTTCTCTAATCACTTGGTTATGTTATCCATGCCCTTATGTACTCTAGGATTAGATGGTGCTAAATGAGCCATACTGCCTTTGGACCCCTCCATAGGTTGTCCTACAGATGGAGGATCTTCAGCTGCCCTCACAACACCAATGAAATAATTGCAATGCATCAAGGCAAGCTTATAGCACCCTGCACTACAGACCGTGGTCTTGTCACCCATCCTAGGGCTTCCCCTTGGATAATGGGGACAATTCTGACCTTGCTTTTAGCTGTACTCTCTTCTTAGGAGTATGTGGCTTGTACATGACCGCCCATGGAAAAGGACATCTCCACTCATTTTATGTGGGACTTGCTTTCAAGACTGAGTTATAATATTCTGCCAACCTCTTTGCCAACATGTTTGGCCCAAGAGAAGTGAAATGAGCCAGATATGGATCTGGGCTCTCCCCCGGGACTCTCCAGTTTCCAGGAGTTCAGGCATAAGCCCATTTACATGAGCAATGAGATAACGTTACATCGCAACTCCATGTCCTGCCAATCCATGTGATAGTCAACGCATTTCTCTAGGAATGATGATGATGATGCCTCAGGCAAAGCCTGTGTGACTCAGAAGGGAAAATATTAAAGTTTTCTTTAATTCCCCAACCCTGTTTACATCTGATTCTCCTTTCGGAAAGAGTTGGGGCCTCTCTAAGCTTTCAAGCAGCAGAGTTTCAGGACCCAGGAACCATGTAATTTAGATGATTGCTCCCTGCCCAGTGCCTAGTCAGCACAGCACAGACCTCGAATACCAAACATCAAGGAGCAGTGTGGCAATCTGCTTGCCTCTGCCCGAGAGAAAACCAGGCATGGAGCAGCACCCCTTATTGCCTAGAGACCTGAAAGAAAAGGTGCTTGTTACAAAAGATGAGCCATGACTGCAAAGAATCTCCCACACCACCTGCTTCCTCTTCCTTTTGCTTCAATTACCAGGACCAGCTTTGAAACACGTGTGGCAAATGGAGAAACCTGGTGGTTGAATAACATCCTGGATCTAGAAATATTATGACGCAAAGAAAGCAAAAATTCCAGGAAGCTGATGCGTTTGTTGAGAGGCTGGGAGGGGTATGATGCAGATAACTCCCTTCATGTTATCTGCACGTACTGAGGTACAAAACTAATTCCTTAGACCAGCTCTCAAGGCTTGCAGACAAGCCTAGACTCAGGCTCAGCACTGCTGAGAGAGTGCTGTAAACCGTGGGGGCAGGAGTCGGTCTGCACAGATGCTGAGGCTAGATTTGGCCCTGGCTCTTTGCTTGATCACACAAGCAAAAAAAAAACCAACCTGGGGCCTGATCCTCTGCAGGCTGCATGGGCTCTTACACATCTGTGCCACATCATCCCCACATGGCCCTTGCTAATGGCAACACTCCTCCTCCTCAGCTGCGATGCTGACACTTTGCTCCTTCTTGTGCTTCTGAAACAATGAAACTAGTTTTACCTCTGTGCAACAGGACTTTCAGGTCTGATGGTGACAGCCTCTTCAGAGCTGGAGGCGGTTGGTGGGCAGAGCAGGGATAGCTGTGTGTAAAAGGGGTCATGACATTCCCGGTGCATATTCCTGTTTAGCAAGTGCTATGGTGCCTTTGAAGACACCTCAAGGAGCACACAGGTCTCATCTCTCTGCACAAAAAAAGGCACCACTGGGTAAGTGCTGTCACCTCTGAGCCACTCCTTAATCCCTAATGTGTCAAAATCAAATGTCATCAAATGTCAACGTCTGTAACAAATATTTATGCACTAAAAATGAGCAAAGATAGCAAGCGTGAAATCGCTGATCCTCATGTCGTCCTGTCAACAATCTGGACCACATCAGTGAGGCTGTACTGGAGCCAAAGCACAAGCAGTGCATGTGGCTGGGAGCCAGAGGAGCTGGTTTCCTCTGCAGCAACACCTGGAACTCCTCACCCTGCACTGAACCTGGGCTGTTTCCCACCTTTAAAGTGGAAAAAAACCCCCAACATAAAATAAATCCTATTGCGCTTTCCAAATAGTTCCTAAACACGGTGTGATCTGTTCTGTGTTACGCAAAATGTGAAGTCCTCATCTGGCCAGCAGAATGCTTAGAATTAAGCACTTAAAGCTTTTTTAAATTTTTTTTTTCTTGCAGCTATGTACTGAGTCAGCACAAGCACACCAGTGACAAGCAAAAGCATTTGGCGTTCAGAACCAGCTCAGCTCTGGATGGAATGAAGAAAACAAATTGTTCTTGCACTGGCACTAATGAAGCCTGGTTTCCAATGGACTTGCATGTTGTGGTTGATTGATTTTTAACTGCATTACGCAAAGGCAGTGGCACGTCCTCATGGCTTACAAGGTGCTGGAGAGCCCATGCACATGAAAATAGTTGTGGAGTGAATCAGGAGGTGAGGAAAAGAACAAGGTAGGTCCCAGGAAACAGCCAGGTATCTCCCGGAAGAGCTGGCTGGGGTGATGAAAGATGCTATGCTCCTCACCTGACACTGGCTCCCTGTAGCAGAGGGCTGCTGCTCCCAAGCTGAGCCACACAAACAGGTTATGGGAGCGCTTCAGGCACATCGCTGCAAAGTTGGCTGTGGTAGCTAAAATTACCCTCATTTCATGTCTCAGGAGCCATGAACGTGTCCTTCTTGAGGGGTAATCTGGAGGTAAAACTGGTGAGAACTCCCTCGTGGCAATCTTCTGTTTTAGTGAGTATCCAGGTTTTGGTGGAAAAACTAGCCATGGCAAAAACTAAATCATGAGAGGAGAGTGTCCGGTGCGAATGAGCCTTGCCCGCCTGAGAAATGCCCATGGGAGAACTGCTGGTGGAAGTGATGTGGCAGGTCCCTCTGGGAGGGCAACCAAAGACTGATCCCGTGGATGGGGAACATGGAAAATGTCCCATGGGGCAGAGTCCCTGACAGCCCCACGATGCTCCCAGGGCGACGGCTGTCTCTAATGCCATGCTCAGGAGGTGTTCGGGGCTGTGCTGCTAAACAGGACCTGAGATTTTTCTAGTCTTGAAGGGATCAGTTAAAAAGATAACGGAGCAAGTAGAAAAGCCTTCCAACTTAGCTGTTGAGCTTTTAAAACCACTCATGAGCTGTTTCATGTAATCACAGTACATTTTGAAACAAAACCTGCTCCACAGCCCAAACCTCTGCCAGCCACTCCCTTAGCAGGGCATAGGAGGTTTCACCAGGACTCGTATCCCACTGGTGATCTCCCTCCCTGAGCATCCCTTCCCACGCGTGCATGGGTTTGGTTTGTTCTTGGGGACACACAAAAGAGCCCTTGGGGAATGTGCATCATCCTTACATAAAGGCTGATCTACTAAGCTCCAGGGTTACCAGATTTCAGCTGTTTTTCCCAGCACCTGCTGTGCAACAGCTGCTGGCTCCTCGCTGTATGGCTGTGTGGCTGAGGGGATGCATCTCCCGTGGGACACAGAGCCCATCTGGGGGTTCCATGAGTGGTTAGGAGACCTTCCCCAAACAGGGTCTGAACTAGTTCAGTTCTGGATAAGTAGAGCATCTGGGGGTGGTGGTTTCCGATCTCCACTGGAGGGACAGCCCTTTCCCCCACAACATCCTGCTGTGACTGGTCTGCATGGTGGGGTCTGCAAAGGAGCCTTTGGTGCGCCCCAACCTCGCCAGCCCTGGCTGCTCTGGGGTACCGCAACACGCTGCACCCCAGTCCCGCTCTGGAGAGCCTCAGCTAGCTCAGGCACCCTGCACCCTGGGCTGCTCCTGAGCACCCCAAACACCACGGGTATCTTGTGCCCCAGCCAGTCTGGAGCACCCCACCCTCCTGGCCCCATCCCGGAGCACCCTGTACCACCCAGGACTTGTGCCCCAGCCCTGACCTGCAGCACCCCAGGTACCCCAGGCAGCCCACACCATGGGCTGGCTCCAAAGTGCCCTGGCCCTACTCTGGGGCACCCCAAAACATCACCCAGCACTTTGCACCCTGGTCCTGCTTCCGAGCACCCCCAGATCCCCCCAGGTACCCTACACCCCAGCTGGTCTGTAGAGCTCCCAGCACCCCCTGCGTGGCCTCACACCCGTCTGCCCCCGACAGTCACTGGCACCCTGCACCCCGGCTGCTCCGGAGCCCCCCAACACCCCCGCGTCCCGGCTCCAGGGCATCGGCCCCGGAGCCCCCCAACACGCCCGGGGCGCTGCCCAGCAGCCCGCGCCCGACCCGACGCCGGGGCACACACACCCCGCATCGCCCCCGGTGCCGCTCCCGCCGCCCCCGGTACCGCCGGCTCCGTTACGAAACGCGGTCGGGGCGGGGCGGGGCGGCGCAGAGCGGCGGCGGCGGCGGCCAATGGCGGCCCCGGCAGCTCCGCCACCGGCGGCCCCCCCCGCCCCGCGGGTCCGGCTGCTCGGGGGGGTCCTGCCCCGGCGGGACGGGACGGGACGGGACGGGACGGGGCGGGATGGGCTGAGCTGAGCCGGGCGGAGCGGAGCGGGGCGACGCGCGGGGCCCCGGCGGCGGCCGGGCTGTGCGGGCTCCGCCGGCCCTAAGGGCAGCTCCTCCTCGTCGGCTCCAACTGCTGCCATGAACCGCGGCCCCCCCGTCCTGTCCCCCCCACCCCGGGGGGCCACCCCCGCCCGGCACCCCCTCGGCCCCGGGAGCGAGGGCTTGGACATGCTGCGCTGCCCCTCCTGCCTCCTCCTCCTCTGGGAGCCGGTGACCGTGTCCTGCGGTCACTCTTTCTGCAAGCCGTGCCTCGGGGGGGCCGCGCCCCCCCGCTGCCCCCTGTGCCAGGAGAGGCTGAAGCTGCTGGGCGCCGGGGCAGCGAGGTGCAACGTGGTCCTCTGCGGCCTCCTGGAGAAATGCGTGGAGTGGAAGAGCCGGGCGGCCTGGCTGGCAGCCCGTGTCCGGGACTGCCTCACCCGTGGGGACGCGCGGGAGGCGCTGAGGATGGCTCAGAAAGGCGTCGAGCTGGGTAAGCACCACCGGGGAGCGGGGGGTGCCAGTGCTGGGTGCGGGGTGCCGATGCTGGGTGCGAGGGGCCAGCCCTACAGCCGAGACGAGGATGCGCAGGCTCTTGGAGCAGGTGGGCACCAATGTGGGTCATTTTGTCCCAGTACCGCAGTGCCGTCCGAGCAGGCGTGGACGAGAGGTGGGAGACTGGGAAGCTGGAAGTGTCGGAAAGTCAAGGCTGGTGGGGATGGGGAGGAGGGATCCAGCTGCTGGGCATTTCTCCCATGTCCGCAGGTGTCTCCGGGGTGATGGGAGGGAGCGGGTGGCCGGGCAAGCCCCGCTGCACATCCCGGCTGCCGGGGCCGCGGGCAGGGCAGGGTGAACAGCCCCCGTCCCGTCGGCCACATGTTTCTGGCTTTAGCAAGTGGCCGGGAAGAGCCACAAGCAGCTTCTCGCATCTTGCCGCCCGGCAATAATTCAGTGTCAGAGGAAGAGCTCTGCCCGGGGGGGTGGCCATTATGTAAAGTAGTTGTGGGAGATTTTCCAGTCTGGGACAGACGTGTCCTGGCCCCCAGAGCCTGGCGAGGACACAGCCTTGGCCGAGCTCCTGCTCCAGCCCTACGGTGCAGGGCAGGGTGTCGTGTGTCCCCCCCTCACCGGCCCCCTTCAACCAGCTGCTGCAACCGGCTCCAGCGAGACATTTGCCTGCAGGGTCAGGATTGGGCCCAGAGGGGTTGATCTGCTTTAATGTGTGGCTGTAAGTGGATTTCTTGGAAAATAATGCTTAAATAAACGGGGTTATACAATGTGATTGGAGCAGGGGGTTGGAGGCAGAAGGTCCTTTCTCCACTGGTGTTTCTATGACAGCAGTCAGCTCTCCTCCCGTGGCACAGACACTTATTCATCACCCGCTGCGAGACAAGTGCCAGAGGTTCAGGGTATGCCTGGAACCAAAGGGCTAAGTGGGCCAGCCGATCCTGGTGTTGGCAGCAGAAAGCAGGTCCCTTTATGCAACTCCCTGAGGCACCCGTCTCCTACCCTGCACACCCATCCCTCAGCACAAATACATGTGCACGGTTCTCTGGTACTGTTTGTCTTATTGCCAGACTTTGTCTGATTGGGGTGTACAATTATATATCTCTTTTTAAGAAGCCTATGTGAGTATAATGAGGAAACGTTGCAAGCTCTGTCCTCGGTCTCCCTGCACGCTCTGTTCCCCGAAGGACAGGGGAAGTCCAGCTTAGGGCAATGAGGAAATTGCAGTCACAGCCACAGCTCCTGTAAACCTGCATTGCTGGTGCTGCTCAGGCTCAGCCATGTGGGTGGTGCTTTCAGGACATGTTTTCCAACTCCTGCAGCCTGCAGACCGCTTGCAGGCTGTACAGCTTCTTATGGGCTCTCCTTGGCTTTTAAACATAACCACTGATAAATGTTCAACCCACGAGAATGATTTTTTTTGTGGTTCAGCGTTGCATGATGGGCCAGTTTGCTCAGCACAGCCCACAGAGCAGCTCTCTTCGCTTGGGAGAAGATAAATTGTCAACTCTTGTCTCCTGTTTTTCTCAGTGAACACAATATATGCACTGTAACGCGTAACACAGGAGGCCTCCCGACACGCCTGGAGCCAGGAGGCTGGGGAGCTCTATCAGTCACTCATCAGCTGCCAGGGCCGCCAGCTGGCTTATGTCCCTAATGTCTAATGATACCATAGATCAAAAATAGCTGCAGCAGAAGAGAAATGCAGAATTCATAGCCTCATTTTACACATATTGTTTTTACCAAATCAGTAGCTTTATTGCCGGGCTGTGCAAATGTTCGAATGGGTTTGCCCACATGGAAAATAAGCCTCTAGACTTTGTACCTGTTTGTTCATCTCCACCTGTCACTAGGGGCTGGAATATTTCGTCTCTGGATGCATGCTTGCAGGATGGGGAATTGAGCAGCAAGTTCCACATTTGCTGACTTGAGCCCTAAGGTCCTGGCTAACATTATACATGAAAATAACCTCCAAGGGATCAGAGGTTGCTCTGCTGCACAGCTCAGCATGGCCAGTGCAGCCTTGGTGCAGGAGCGGCTGGGGCCGGGCTCTCTGCTGCTCTCCAGGTTGTGGTGGCACCTTGAGCCCCAGACAGAGAGCAGGGTCTGTGCTCTGTGCTGGGCATGGGGACAAAAGCAGGTGATATCCATGGCAGAGCTCCTCCATGATAAGACATGGTGTGTGCCTGGGCAGATCGGTGGGCGCCTGGGCATGTGACAGCAGAGGCAGGCAGGGGTGCGGGCAGATGCCAGCTTCCTGCGCCCTGCTGTCACAGGGCTGCTAGTCCGGACCCACAGTTTGCTGGCAGAGCTGCGTCAGCACCATGTGTGAACCAGGGCAGGAAGAAAGGAAAGGCTGTTGGGGTTGGGAGTGCAGGAGCCATGTCTCCTGATGCCCAGCCCCCTGGACCTGGCTCATCCTGGTAGGAGCTGCTGGCCCTTCAGCAAAGCGGTGCTGCCAGCCCTGCTTTGCCATAGTAAATGCAGTGCTGGTGCCTGCTAATGGTGCCTAATTTATGATGCGGGTTTGGCCTCAGAGCCAGCATCCTGCTAGTGATGGTCAGCACTGGGGGTGGGACGCAGGGCTGGGTACACGGATCTGTTGCCTTAGCTAGAAAGCCAGCAGCGTGATGGATGTAGGTCATCTCCGCGGCAAGCTGTGATATAACGGGGTGGGTCTGGGAATCCTCCACAACAAGTTCAAACCCACAAATGTAACCACACCTGGTTACTCCGTGCACTGCCCTGTGTGGGCTTTTGGGCTGCTGCTCTCTCATACTCCCTGACATCCCCCCACCCCAATTCCCCTGCTGGCAGTACTGGTAGAAAGGAAGGTTTTTGTGGGATTTCCATGATGCAGGAGAGAAGAGGGTCTCGCTGCCCATTATTTAGGAGCAGGCAAGAGCATATGGGGTGCCCACCACTGTGACACTTGGGGTGCTATGGCCAGCAGCGCCTGCGGGAGATGTGCCCCCCTGCTACTGAGATTCCATCAGTGATATCTCACTGGCGAGGAACTGGATACTCAGGTTCCTTCGTCTGTTTTGGGAAACCTCAGCCCTTTCTCATACTTGGAAACCCTAAGTCATGTTGCTGGCGTTAGATCCTTGCAGCCCCCCGGTTTCTCCTCCTCTGCCCTGGGAGAGCGGTGGCAGCCAGGTGGGTCCGGGAGGCTCCCTGGTGTTTTGGGATCGCAGGTCTCTGCAGCTGCAGGCTCTTTTGATAATGTGTTATTGGGGCTTTGCTGGGTGAATCACATTGCAGGGCCTCCCGTGGCAACAGCCCCCATCGGGAGTATGTGTATGGTACAGCCTTTTTGCTGCATCCCACAAGGGTGGATGAGAGCCCAGATCTCAGCGTGGCTGAGGCCCAACGCAGTGGTTGGGCCCCTTGGCTGAGGGCATTCGGTGGAGATGGCGAAAAGCAAAGGGAAGAGCCTCAAAGAGATTAAAACCAGATATTTAGGGAAAATAACTTCCTTGCTGAGACTTATGAGGCCAGCAACTCCTGCTGAAGAGGACCGCAGGAGCTGGCTGTGCTCAGTATGAGGGAGCAGCACAGGGGCCGTCCTGCTGTGGTGGGATCTCTCTGGCCTCATCCAGCCCCGCTGCCTCACCACACATGGACTCATCACATGAGTGACAACATATCTCTTTCCAGCCCCAGATGCCAGCTCCCTGCGGCTGTGCCGGGCAGAGGTGTTTGTGGCACTGGGACAGCACTCGCGGGCACTGGAGGACCTGGACGCCGTGTGCAGGGCTGAGCCTGGAGAGCATGAGGTGAGTGGAGGGGAGGCCCCATTGGCCAGCTGTGCTTGGATCCAAATCTTACTCTATGGGAGCAGTTTCTCCCTTTCCTGAATTCTCCTAGCCGTTGGATTCATCCCGCACAGAAAAACACTTGCCAAACCTATTAAGTTGCAAATCTGGGCTGCAAGTGCTGTGTTGCACTAAAGGGAGAGGTCCAGTGCCGCATCCAGCCGTGCTGGCATGCAGGCAGTGAGGGCACGTAGCCATGCTGGTGTGCAGGATCGCAGCTGGGGGCTTGGGGAGGTGTTGGCTGGAGGCTGAGCTGCTCTTGAGAAATCAGGCGTGGGAGCTCACCCGCTGATTTGTGAAGCATTTGTTGGCAGTGGTTTTGCAGCTTCAAAGGCAGAAGCCCTTGACTCCTTCTCTGGGTCTCAGTAGGGTTTGTTTGCTTGGCTTTTGCAACTGCTGCATTTTGGAAGAGTCCTGTTTTATGGGTACCTGGCTGTGAGTGGATCTTGGGCAAAAAGGACAAGACTGAGCATGGGAGCAGTGATGTGTCTGGGTGCTTTGGCCTGGGACAGGACCAGGCAGGAGGCTGCAGGGAGATTCCCTCAGGGCTCACATGGGAGCTGAAGGGACCTGTGCTCAGCTGGTCACTGTCTCATAGTCACTGCAGGTTTTTCTGCTCTGCAGGGCTTCTTCAGGAAAGGGAAGGTGCTTCTGGAGATGGGACAGAGAGCTGAAGCCTTGCTGGCGTGGGAGCACTGCCTGATGCTCAGTCCCCATTTCCACCCTGCTCGAAGAGAGATGGAGAAGGTACGTGGGCCATATCATGGTGGGGTCCTGTGTCCTTGCATCAGACAGGGAGATGCCCTTGTCCTCTGAAAGGCTCATGTCCATCATGATCATGCTGCTCTGGCCAGCATTGGGAGATCAGGTGAAGTCGGGTCTTGGTCCAAGAGTCTTCCCATCACTCTGATGCAGGTTCACCCATGAAGAAAACTCCCCTTCCTCAGTCCGTATCTTCAAGTCTCAGGTTTTGCTGGGTTTAGATGCTGACGTGGCATGAGGTGGGTTTCCAGGCAACATCAGTAGTCACCCAAGGCAAAGCAGCCAGCTGAAAACTGCCACTGGAGAGTCAGTGTCTTTTCTGCAGATGATTTCAGGCTAGCACCCACCTGTGTACCAAAACCACTGTCACTGGGGGGCCTCCAGCAATGTCCCTGGCATGGGGACTTCGTGCCATGAATGGACACTTGCCCTCCAGGGGGGAAAGGGCAGGGGAATGGTGAATGACCTTGTACCCTTCACAGCTCACTCCCGTGCTGTTCTCTGTGGGTGATGGAGAACACGCATCTCCCCCCTTAAAATACACCATTTTGTTTGCTGCCTCATGCCTCTTTCTTCCTTACATGCTGCTAAGGCATTTGTTTGGCAGAGAGCTCAGCCAGCACTGAAACAAGTGACCCCGACGTGCCCTGCGGTGAGCAGGAAGCTGCTTCGGGGAAGGAGGGAGCATAGCAGCCCACCTCCCTGCTTCCTTCTCCCAGCACCCCCTGAGCCCCACTTTCTCCTTGCAGGTCCTCATGCGAGAGGATGCTCCTCAGCCACACACAGCTGCTGCACACCTGGGTGATGCTCACCAGGGCTTGACTGGTCCCCAGGTTGATGGACGGAGCCCTGCGCTCCCATTGTCTTCTGCACAAGCTCAGGTGAGAAAGCCTACAATCATCTGAGTCTGCGATGGACTTACTGTCCCTCTAGGACATCCCAAATTGGGGTTTCCAATGATGGGAAAGGAGGTGTGATAAGGGGAGGCTGTGCAGGACCATAGCCGTGTGCACGCAGTTGCGTGCTGGGAGAGCAAAACCACCATCGGAACTGATGCTATGGAGATTGGGGAAACAGGAGGCTTGCTCTGTCTCCATTCCTCTCCCAGTTTTATGCTGCAATACTTCAGGTAAGATTTTAGACTCTCCTTGTTTTTAAAACAGCCAAGTCAAATTACATTCACCTGAAACAAACAAAAAAAATCAGTTTTAATGTTGGTTTTCATCCCAAAATTTTCATTTGGGAACAGTTCAGACCATTAGCAGCTATTAAGGAAAGCTCATCTTCTGCAATTTGCTTTCTATGGACAAATTTGTCAGGTTTGGAAAGGGGGGAAAATCAGAGAAAATGGGCTCAGATACACCCAAATACCAGGTGGTACACGTGGACAGAGTAATCCATGTTTTAGCTGTGAGATGTCTATGAAGGCCATGGTCTCCTGCTGTCCTGCAGATGCAAGATATACACCAACACACCAGAAAAACTCCTGGTGCTATCGGGCTTGGTGGGGTGTGTGGGGCAGCGTATTCAGAGGGGGGGGGAGGTTTTGGCCTTGATTTAATCTTTGATGTGTCTAGCATCAGGCGGGAGAGCTGCCTGATGGCGGAGGGGATGCTGAGCCTGAACATGGCCAGGGGACAGCCGCCCTTTCCCAGCCGGGGCAATGGCAGGAACCAGAGACTTCGGCAGAGGGCCAGGGCCAATGGTTGGTAGGTGAGTGTTGTCAAAGGTACCAAAATCTAATCTCATGCAAAATACTTGTTTAAAATCCATTTTGGCACTGAAAACTTAGTGTTTGCGCCGTGTGCCGGCTCAGTGAGCAAAGATCCCAGGGACACCCGATGGGGCAGCTCTGGCCCAACCTTCCTGTGCTGAGCTGGTGCATGTACAGCAAACCTTTGGGTGTCATTGGTGAAAAGTTCTTGCTAAAGCCGGACATCACTTGTTCCCTGTGTGGAGCCAGGGAGGGGCTTCCTTTAGTTCCCATGGGGTTTAAATCAGAACTTAAATTCCCTTGCGAGGGACACAGCATGTCCTGCTGCACTGGGGGAAGCAGCACCTCCATTGGCATTAACTTGCCATCAGTGTCCAGCCAGATGGCTTCCACTTAGGTGGGTTTGCATAAAGCAGTGATATTGCCTTGTGGCAGGTCTCCAGAGACCTCCATCTGGGAGCTGCTTAGGCCACTTCACCTCCCAGTGCCTCAGTTTCCTTGCCTGAAAAGGAGGTAGGGAGACACCATCTTCCTCTACCAAGTACCATGAGACCCACTGATGGAAAAGCTGTGGATGGACATGGATGGGTTAATAAGTGGGTTTATGTCACATTTCCTAGAGGTTTTGTTTTAACCTTCAAAGTACTTTGTGTAGCAGCTAACTACTTGCATCTCAGAACAAGATCAGAAAGCAAAGAGTCATTTTCAGGATTGAAATGGGGGTATTCTTCTCTTTCCTTCTCTTCTGCCACTAGATAACGAAGAGGAAACAGCAACAGCAAGGGGTACCCAGACATGCCTCAGGGAGCTGCTGAGCATATCTGACTTGGAGTGTTCCCTCTGCATACGGTGAGTTCTTTGGCGGGAGAGCTTTTAGGATGAGGAATTAGCACCTGCTGGGTTTTCTTCCCTGGTGTGGACCTTTCTTCACATCTTCATAGCAAACTCAGTCCCCGGTACTGCCAAAATGCAGGTTTCAGTAGAGATAACAGATAAGAGGGGAGGACAAGGGCATGCTTCGCTCTGTCAGGCTGTGAGAGCTCAGATCGCCCTGTCTCAGGGTGCAGCATTGTTAGATCTGTATCGCTTGGGACATTGGAGCGGAGGTGGGGATGTTCAGCGGGGTCAGAGACTGAAAGCTGTGGTTGCCCTTTGTAACTGCAGGCTGGAACAGGGAGGTGTTGCCCCAGGGAAATACCATCAGCAGCAGGGGAGCTGCAAACCCAGAAGGGAACATTGCTGGGCTCTGTGCCTGGACATAGAAGAGGGGACCAGGTAGTGCCTGTGTCTTCTGACTCAGGGCTGGGGAAAGGCTGGACACTGCAACAGGGCATGCTGAAACCAGGCTGTTATTTCTGGTGTGTCCCATACCCATGAGGAGTTGTGCAAGTGGCTGCTGGCAGAGGGCTGGGTGTTGCGCTGCCAGATGTGCAAGATGGTCAAGGTCTCCTGTATGGGAGCTTCTTCCAGGTCTGGGAATGGCATGGGGGAATGGCATGGGGTGGGGGGAGAAATCAAGGCTGTTTCTGATCTGAATTAGGTGAATTTAGGTCTCTTCTGAGAGCAGGGAAACAATGTTCAGGAGGAGTCAGGGCCCAGTGCTGAGCAGGGCTTTCCCGAGACCTTAATTTCATTTCTGATCCTGGAGCTATCGGTGAGCAACCTGAGCGCTCACTGCCAGCTCTGCTCTTGGAGCAGGGGAGAAGGAGGCACTTTCCCGTTGCTGCCTTTTGGGCTACACACCACTGTGGGTCCCTGGGGAGCTGCACCCCTGCCAGGACCGAGGGGTGCCATGTGTGTACTGATGGGGTCCATAGGGACCCTGCAGGGATGAGGAGCAGTGCTCAGGCCTGGGACTGTTCTCATCTTACATCATTGTGCAAGTCCAACAGTCTGAGGCCAGACTTCTAATTAAAGGAGTAAGCCAGTTAGGAACTTTTACAGGAGTTATGAGCAAAGCTTAGCCCATTCAGCTTTAGTGAAGGTGAGCTTCATAGCCATGGGCTGCCAGGGCTTGGAAGACATGGCACGAGATTGCTTTCCATGGTGTTGCATCTCTGCAGCATCGCTGTTTTCCATGCAGAAGGCTGGTGAAGGCAGCAGATTTCCCTTGAAATGGTAGGAGGGGGCATGGGGAATGCCTCATTCCTGCTGGAAGCAAAATCGCTTCCTCTCAGCAAGGTGATTCACGGAAGATGCAGGTACAAGGCTGGGGATAGCCAGAAACTACCGCCACGGCTTTGCCCACTCTGACCTGCTCAAGCCTTGCAGCACCAGCCTGGGCCTCTGCAGGTCCCTGAGCGCTTTGTGGGACCCCCTGCTGAGGGGCTGAGACCAGCTGGGTGCTGAGACCAACTAAAAGCAGGGTGCTGAGCCAGGCCTGTGGAATGACAGTTTTGAGGGCACCCAGCCCTGTGGACAGAGGCTCTGTTAACTCTCTCTCTGCTGGGCTTACCTGCTCTCCTTCCCCTGCATTGCTCTCTGCAGTTCATTGACTTTGGTCCCTTTGCAGGTTGTTCTTTGAGCCGGTGACGACGCCGTGCGGGCACACCTTCTGCAAGGAGTGCCTTGAACGCTGCCTGGACCACCGGCCTAACTGCCCCCTCTGCAAACAGAGCCTGAGAGAGGTGAGGGCACGCATCCTGTGGGAGGGAGCCCAAGGGAGAGATGGGCACCAGCTCCAGCTGCCGGCAGCGTGTCCAGGGCTGGGGTGGGAAGGTGCAATGCTTGCATGCTAGTGGCTCCCTGGCATGACAGTGTCAGCTCCATTCACTTGTGAATGACCAGACATTTGATAATTAAGACCAAGTGATTCATTTCCACAAGATGCCACAGTGATTTAGTAAGATTGTAAACAGGACTGAGAGATGTAGAGAGAGAGAAAGAAAGAAGCAAGTGCTAATTGCTTTAAAAAATGGAAATGGATGGAAAACCTGCTAGCTTGGAGATTTTATTTAATCTTTAATGAAAAGGGATTCAGATAAGACCATCAGGAAAATCAGGTTGTCATACAAGGACTGCATCACTGTCAGAGACAGGATGCTGCGTTGGACAGGCCCTGGGTCTGAGCTGTGTCTGGAGGTCTCAGTGGAGCTGACATCCCATCCTGCTAGATGGCTCAACATCCCCCAATAGGTTTTATCCCTGACTTTCTCTGATCTAAAATTACCCTCAGCTCCAATGAAAGTAAGTGTGATTCAGAGTCCGGCAGGGCCTCAGGGCTCCCCCCTGCTCTTCTCCAACCTGTTTCTGGGTATAATTTCTTTCAGTACCTGAAGGCTGGAAGCTACAGCCCCACTGTGCTGTTGCAGGACATTATGCTGGCCATCTTCCCCACACAGCTGGCTGAGCGCCGGGACCTGCATCGGGCTGAGATGGCAGAGCTCTCCAAGTAAGCAGGGACCTGCTCCAGTGCGCATGCATGTGCATGTGTGCATGGCAGCCAGGAGGGGCTCCGAGGGGGCTGTCCACACCACATACCATTGCTCTGGCTTGGTTCTGCTCAAGTGATGTCTGTCTTGCTTCTAGGACCATGTCACAGTAGTGCTGGTTAGGTGCAGATGTACGCCATGGGCACCTGGGGGTGAGGGAGCATCTCTGCAAGGAGCTGTTTTGTGGGCAGAGTCTGCCCTTGGGCTCTTGGTGAGCAAAGAGGAAGCTCTGGTGTGCTCTGTGCCACAGCATCACTTCTTGGGGTAAAGGACATGTCTGGTTCTGGGGAGCAGCCGATGCAGAGCTCTTGGGTTGGTATTGGCTGATGGAACTGGAAGGTTTCATGGTGGTCTCTCCTCCTGTCCCTCAGCCTGACAAAGAACATACCCATCTTCGTATGCACAATGTCCTTCCCAGGCATCGCTTGCCCTTTGCACGTCTTCGAGCCTCGCTACCGCCTCATGATCCGGCGGTGCCAGGAGACTGGTACGAGGAGGTTCGGCATGTGTATATACGAGAATGGGAAAAGGTGAGCTTCTGGGCAAGGCGGCTTCCTTCTGCCCTGGCTGATTTGACCCTCTCTGCCCCAGTCCAAAGTGTCTGAAGTCCTGAGTAATTTGGAGAGGAGGAATAAGTGCAACTTCCTACCCCACTGCACCCTGCAGATAAAATCAGCAGGGAGGTGGTGCATTCCCCACACAGCCCAGTGAAACGGGATCTCCCTGCTTCCTGGTATCACACCAACCAGGCAAGGAATGGGGCCAGGGCTGGGGCTGGCAGGGCCAGCGGTGGCTGTTAAATACAACGGTCTGCGAACAGCTTCTGGCTCAGGACGTCTCTGAGCTGCATGGTTCCCTGGCCATGTCCTCCAGCTCCTCTGAGTGAGCACTTTAAAATTGCCATATTTCTCATACTCTGTGTGTGAGAGGACACTGGGCTAAATGGGCTTTTGTTTGGTGCAGTGTGGCCATCCTTATGTTCCTGGCAGCACCCCCAGATCTCAGGTGGGCTCAGTCTCCAGGCTCCTAACCCAAGTATTGTGTTAAATACCTGTATTTACATTACATGTCATCCCCGTGCTCCAGTCCTGTTCAAGTGAAATGAAATAAATAACATTTTCTGGGCTTTGGGAGGATGTCTCTGCAATGGATGGTGTCTTAAGGACCACTGGACACCAGGGCAGTATGAGGACACAAGTAATTTTGGAATAAGGCAAATCCAAGGGAGTGTGGACAGTGTGCTTGCTATTCCCTGCCCTCTTAGCAGAAAGTGGTAACTCAACAGGGTTGAATGAATCTCCAAATTTGCCCCCTCCCAGCCAGCTTGTTCCTGGGCCTTTTCCTCCTTGAAGGTGGTGCCTTCAGGAGAAGCAGCTCTCCCACCACTGGTATCCCAGTTCAGCTCATCTTTTCTCTCCCTGGCTCCTTGCTATGTCAGCTTTGCTGACTATGGCTGCATGCTGGAGATCCGGCAGATCGAGCTGCTGGCGGACGGGAGGTCCTTGGTGGACACCATTGGCAGGAGGCGGTTCCGGGTGCTGAGGCGCGGACACAGGGATGGCTACAACACTGCTGACATCGAGTACCTGGAGGACAAGAAGGTGAGGGCAGGGCCAGGGCAAAAGCCCCCTCTCTGATGGGGCAGAGCATCCCCATGGACACCTTCTGCATTCCTCTTCCCTCCACACAGGTGGCGGGGGAGGAGCTGCAGGAGCTGCAGTGCCTGCACGAAAGCACCTACCGCTTAGCTCAGCGGTTCTGTGAGCACGGAGACCTTGCCTCCAGGTACATATTGATGCAGCATGGACCACTGCCGGAGAAGGAAGAGGACATCCAGGTAACACCCTCAGGGGAGGGATGCTCTAAATAGAGAGGGTATCAAGAGAGCATCTGAAGCAGCGCCATTCCTGCGCTGACCACCCTGCTTCCTTGCTCAGCTCCCCACCAAGATGCGCAAAACAAACCCTGTTTTTCATCACTCCCACTACTGGTTACAGCACCTCTCACTCAGAGATACGGTAGGGCCTATTTGTTAAAGCTGTTTAACATTTCTTGATGGTTTTAAACTGTTCTTGGAAACTGAGCACTGAGTTTTAAAAGCTTTCCCAGACTCTTTTCCTAAACGTCAACCAAGAAACTGAACTGCCTGAATTTGGGCAAAGAACTGAACCCCACAGCTCAGAGAGTTTGCAGTCTCTTCTCTCCTCATGTTCCTTTGAAACAGCCATAGCTGGCCAGAGGAGCTGAGAAGGCACAATCTAGTTTGCTTATTAAGTTCCTTGACAAATTCAGATTCTGGAGGAAAAAAAAAACGAAACCAAAACTTAGTTCTCACTCCTTTGAGAAAGTGTTTCCTGCCTGGACCATTACAAATATGCTCTTGCGGCCTTCTCCCAGGCTAAGACTGTCCTGGCCAGCAGTCACATCAATGCTGTGCTTAAAGTTACAAAATGATTCATCCTCCTTCAGCTGAATTGAGCATTTCCTTCTCAGTTTGGCTCAGGTTTTAAAAAAGATAGTTTGCAATAGCACTGCCTAGCGGTTCTGCCTGCCTGGCCTGTGCCTTGCCTCTTCGAGTGATGATAAAAGACACCGACCACTCAGGATTTGGCCCATGTTTACAAAAGGCATTGCCTTGAACAAGGAAACGCACAAGATATTTCTTTGTCTCTTTAGTATAGGCTTTTTCCTAGTTACATCTGTGTCTGGAGACTCCCTGGGGAATGCTTGTCTGGAAATTAAATTAGTTTATCCAGCAATTTTGAGCCTGGACAGTCAAAGGGCTGTTCAGAGGCATACCTTAGCCAAAGCTGGCATTGCTATCCTGACAACAGCAAATGTTTCCCATTAGTGATGCTGCCCAAAGGCTATGCATTTGCCTTGCAGTTCCTGAAGTGGGGATCTCTCCCTCTCTCCCCTCCAGGCTTCGGCAGATGGCCCGACATGGTGCTGGTGGCTCATCTCCATTCTGCCCCTTGACCCGTCCTACCAGCTGAACCTCTTCTCCACCACCTCGCTGCGTGCCCGCCTCACCCAGCTGCAGCGCATCCTCACCGCCCTGCTGCAGCAGCCCCCCACCGGGCAGCCGCTGCCCGAGTGCAGCCCCCGGGGCCGCGTCTGAGCTCCTCAGCCCCCGGCCTCTCCGCAGGGCAGACCTCCTCCGCCTTGGGTTTCTCTGTGTGTTGCTTCATGGTTTTGCGTGTGGTTTGAGCCCCCCTGAAAGCAACCTCAGAGATGACCTGGGCAGCCTCTGCCCGGCTCGGTGGGGCCGATGCTGTACCGGCAGCGACCCTACGCCGTCCATGCCGCCTCTTGGAGCTGCTCAGTGACACAGCCGTGTCGTGCCACCAAAGGAGGGACTGGGATAGAAAGCTGGGTTGCATCTCGGGAACCAAAATAACTTCCTGAGCTGCTTTGGCACTAAGGAGGATTCTCCCTAGGGCAGAGGACCGTGTGCCAGGATTGCCTCGGTTTTGGCTCTCTCCTTTGAAGGACAATGTAGGGGTTTTTAGTGGATGGTCCTGCTCCATGCGGCAGATTTAGAGGCTTGGGAGAGGTGGCACCGGGAGAGAGAGAGGAGCCAACAGCTTCCCCCAGCCCTGGGAGCTGACAGCTCTGCGTCTGCTTATGACTTCAACTTAATTTCTATTCAAATGAGAAGAAAGGTTAAATTAAACAATCCTTCTAGCCACCTCCATAGCCACACGGCAAGGAGATGCTGCTCTCCTAATGTGCCTGGGTCCTGCCGTCCCCTTCCCACTGCTCTGCTCGGTGCTCTGCTGCTCACTGGCCACTTCCCTGGGCTGGAGGTGTGCTGGAGGCTGCCGGCCACTTCCCTGACTGCCAGCTCCACTGCCGTGAAGGGCCAGGGGGAGGTGGGGATTTGGCAGCATTGGTGCTTTTCCCCCCACCCAAGGCTGCTCTTCCTGAGCCTGACTGGGTTCAGGTTGCAGGGTCGGACCTGGGGGGCTGGAAGGAGCTGATGGCACGAGAGACTTAAACCCGGAGGTGGTTTTGTGACACTTTCTGCTCCTTGACCAGTGCAATTTTCCAGTGTTCAGTGGTTCTTGTGAACTTTCTGCCTCCTCAGGAGAAAATCAGGATCTGAGCTGAGGCCGGATCCTTGCACTTGGGACCTGAAACAATTCAGGATCCCCCAAAAGAGCACAGGGTGAAGTCAAAGGGAACTCACCCTCTGGAGAGGTGGGGAACGGGTAGGACCAGTGACCAAGGCTGTGAGCTCCATGGCAGGGGAGCAGGTGCCTGTCTGCAAGTGCCTGGCTGCTGCTTGTCTTTATATACAGGGAAAAGACTATCTCTCTGGACAGACTAGGCTTTCCTCAATAGAAATCCTGAAGGTTTGGGATTTGCCTCCCATCTGTAATTTCAGTGGCTTTGGGTTGAATTACAGGAGTCACATCCACTTAGTCATTGGATTAACATTGCTTTCAGAATTTTATCCCTTCTCTCAAGGGCTCCACACCCCATCTGGGGACTCAGTGGGCTGTCGAACGTATGTGTGGGAGAGAAAATTGGGCTGGGGCCACAGAGTTCTGTACTGCATGTGTTGCTGGGCTGAGCCTGGGGCAGGAGGCTCTGGACACAGGTCTGGAGTGGTCCCTGCCCAGGGCAACTGCCTTTCCCTGTCCTGCTCTCTCCAGGAGCAAGAGGTTTGGTCTCTCCTCTCCAGCAAAGTGCCTCCCTGGAGCAACAGTCAGGGGGAGCTGAGGACTCGCTCCCCAGGGACCATAGCGAGCACAGGGCTGCTGAGGACAACTGAAATCTGGATCTGCTCCTCTACCTTTAGGCCATGTCCTCCCACACTTTGCTGCTGTCTCTGGGGTACCATGGCTCTCCCAAGGGGCTATATTCTTGGGATGTTGGATCGGGGTGGGCAGGGGTAAGGGATGGAGGGATGCCTCACAGTCCCGGGGCAGATGCCACTGAAGTTTGGGAAGTGCCTTTCTTTTCCACAGGGTCGATGTGAGCTCACCTGGTGATACCCCCAACCCTGAGCCCCTAACCTACCCCCACTGCCTGTTACCCAGGTGTGGGAGCTCCCTTGGCTGCTGTGGGTCCCTCTAGCAAGGGTGTGGCATGGAGGGATGCCGGGGAGAAGTGTGGGTCAGCACCATGTCCCTGCTGGGGGAGAGCTGGGGACCAGAGCAGCATCTGCCTGGCTGCTTTGGGAAGGGACTCATGCAAATCGCTCCAGTTTGCTTGGAGTGCCTTCGGGGTTTATGTTAGTATCTTTGCTCTTTGAATTAAATTTTTTTCCTGGTCATTGAAATAAAGACCTGTGTTTTTGGTTGTTGTTGTTTTGTTTCTGGTGTTTAACTTTTGGCTGCTCATTGGTGAAAGTGCTTAGGCATCACCAGGGAGATTTGGGGACGCATGGAGAGGATACACCCTGTCCTTCACACAGCAACTTAGACAGTGAACACAGTCCAGCAAAGGTAGATGGCAACAAGGGAAAAAAAAAACATAAGGTGGTTTTCCTTACAGAAAGTGAGCATGAGAAACAAGGCAGGAGGGACTAGCTTCTGCTTGTCATTGCAGCTGAAGGCCTTGGGGAAGGATGGGAAGCAGGAGATGAGTCTGGTAGAGATGAAGACCCTGGAGGGTGTCTGTCCCTTGAATACTGTGGAGAGCATCTGTCCCTGTCCCCTGCTTTGCAACTGCGGGCAGAGGGCTGTGAGCTGGGAGCAGGTTTGCTTTTGGCAGCTGGCATTAGGGATGAGTGCCAATCCAGGGAGACACACACAGACTTTAGAATGAGAGGGTGGTCCTGATGGAGAGGGGATGGTCTTCAACCCTGAGCATGGGGATGTCCTGCCAAGACAGCTCTTACCTGTCTCTTGCTCCTACCTTACCTCTTCCTTCTACCTCCCAAACGTGCCATCTAAAACCAAGGGCAAGAAGGCAACTTCCTCTGCCCAGCTCTGCTTTGCATCCTGCCCGGGAACCTGGAACAACTGCAGAAGAGAGGAAGAGGGCTCAAGTGGTCTGAGATGGTGGATAACTCTAAAAAGGTCCCATGCCACAGAGCAGGGTCTCTGCCAGACCATTAATACTTGGGTCCATGAGGAATTACACCTTGAGTATCACCCCCAGCAATTCCCTACAGAAACAGCCATGCCCTAGTGAAGCCCAGCTGTGCACTGCGGCCAATGCCAACCCCTTTGGTGGCTCTGGCAGCCCAGGCCTTGTGCCGGGCCGGGTGGCTAGTGCGTGTCTGGAGCTGGCACTGGATCTCTTTGCTGTGCTGCCCTGCTCCCACTAGATGTCAGGAAGAGGCTGAGTGCGAGTGAGGAGGAAAGCACAGCGAAGGGGATGTGCAGCATCAGCCACTGCCAGAGCCTTGTCCATGCTTTCCTCACCCCCAGCCCCAAAAGCAGCCCCACTCTTAGCCCTGGCCCTGCAGAGCAAGTAGGGCTGGGCTGCCCTGAGTCCTCCATCAGTACAGAAGTGAGGCTGGGGACCAGTGCAGTGCATCACTTGAGGCCACCTCCACTTTCCCAAGTGCACAGTGTCTGTCCTGGGAGATCCTTTCTCCTCTCCAGCCAGCAAGGTCTTGTTTGCCCTCTGGGGACTGGAGCAGCTGAGGGGTGTCCTCATCGCCATCTTCCTCTGGCCACCCTGCTGGTCATGGCCGTAGCTCAAAGGTGGGAGACGAGGCAACTTCTTGTCCCAGCACACAGCTGGGACATAACAGTGTCCCACAACCCCTTGCAAAAGCAGACCCGGCATCTGACAGCCCCACTGGGCTCACAGGTTGCTTCACTGAGCAGTTGGGATCTGGATGGGGCAGTTGGGAGGGACCTGGCCACATCCACTCTGCCACTCTCTCAAACCTTCCCCAAATGTCTACCTGGGTGAGGGAACCTGAGCATCCCCACCATCAGGTGGGACTGTGAGGTGGTTGTTGGGCTCATTACTGGCTCCCACCAAACCATCCCCTCCTGAGATGCTCTACTTTTCAAGGTCAATTCTGGGCAGCTTTTGAACCCAGGCTGCTATGGCCTGACTCTGTGAGGACACAGAGGACCTGAGACGGCCAGGAGTGGCTCCTTTCCCAGCTCCAAGGGCTCCTGCTTCATCTTGTCCTCTGTCACAAGCCTGTGGAGAGGCCAGATCTGGTCCTGCCTGGCGTGGCTGGGCTGGCAGCTACAGGCACCTCCAGCCTCTGTGACCCAGGCTCAGTGGTAGAATGCACAGAAGCTTCATCCCCAGATCAGCAGCCAGAGCCATGGGGAGATGGGGCTGCCTCTGCATAGGCTGCTTGGAGGCACTTGGGGTCTGAGGGGAGATGGAGCCGCCCGACCCCACAGCACAGGAGCTCCATCCTGCTTGCACTGCTGCACTTTGCTTTCTGCTCCTTGGATTTGTTTCCTTCCTGTATTTTTCCATAACTGCATGTGCTCCGATTTCTGGCCTTTATATAACACTTGTCATCAGGGCCTTTCGAACGGACATCTGTATCCTTCTCTGGATTTTACAGGCAGGAACCAGGGGTGGGGAGGGGCAACATGTTGCTCAGGGTCACCCAACGAGGTCGCTGATAGGCAGGGGACCACTCCCCAAATGGGTCCCTCTTCCCACCGCATCCAGTCCCCCTACCTCTGGGGATGCTGGCATGTATCCTGAACCTGGATTTTACATCTCTGGGGAGGTGTAAACCAGAACTAGCACAGGCCCTGCTCCCACCACCCCAAAACGCATCCTCCAGCTCCCCCTACCTCCTCTCTAGCAACGCCATTTCCTCCCTTCCCATTCAGCACCTTCAACTCGAGACATCGGTGACAACTTCACTCACCTAATAGTGTGGGCAAGGAATTAGCTAAAGAGGCAAGTAATTAATACAGCAGGTGTCAGCCTGCACTTCGTCTTTCTTTAACAAATGGTGCATTCCCAAACTAATTAGATCAGCTGGTACTTGAGATAGTGGAAAATCGACGCGAGATTGTTCGAGCTAAGATCTTCTTTAGCAAGGCCATGCTCGTGCTGGAAGAGGAGCACAGTACATGTTAAGGCTAATGAAGGTGGGAAGAAAAGGGAGAAAACAGCACCTGATTTTTTTCCATCCTTTAGCAATACCAGCTGGTGAAATGAAAGATGGATCATATTGTTCCTGCTTTTTAAAAAAAAATAAAGGAAAGCAATGAAGACAGATGTGCCGTCTCTTTCAAGAAAACTCACCCACGGGATGTATTCAAAGACAGAAAATGACAAGTGATGAAAAAAGTGACTCAAAGCCATTGCTGGAGCAGTTAGAGTGGGACCTGCCCGTCCCCCTGAAGAAATGGCTCCATTGCTTCCTCTGGTCAGGCTGGTCCTGGTGCAAAATCAGTCTCTGTCCTGTATGGAGCAGAGCAGGGTGATTGCGGACATGTGCTGAAGGCAGCCCAGAGCAGAGATGAAGCAGCAGCTGGACAAATGCCTTTGCCTCCCGTTCGGTGGCATTTTGGAGGAGCCTCACTGGCATGTCCCCAGGCTGTGCTGCACACAGGAGCTGTGCAAAGCCAAGCTCTGATCCAAGCAGGACCAGGAAACTTGGGAAGATACATGAGGTGGGGCTCTCTCAGCATGATCATTTACACCTTTAGTAAACAGATTTACTGGGACAGGCTTTTCCTACAGGCTTATAAGCCCCATTTGGGCCCATCACACCAGTGAGGCCACCAACGTCCAGCCGGGGGGCCCTGGATTTGGGGCAGCTCATGCGGCTGCATCCCAGCCCTCCCACATCGCCTCATTCAGAGGCACCTTTCAGCCCCTCAAGGAGTACCTGGAGGAGGAATTAGCCCTCCGATGTGTGACTGGCTCCAGTCCCATGACAGCAACACACCTGAGGCTGAGCACGGGGCAGGAGGCTCAGGAATTCCCCCGGCACTGCTCTGCCCAGCCCCTGCCATGGCAGGGTTCAGGTGGGACCATGTTCCTGGATGGGTAAAGCAGAGAGCCATCACTGATGCTAATGGCTCTCTTGGAGGCTATCAAAGCCTTAATGAACACCAATTAGCTTCAGTCCAGATGTGTAGGACTGTAAGAGCCAGAGCTGGCAGCCAGCAATGGGGAGATGTTTGCTGCAGTGGGTGGGAGCGACGGGCACTGCCTGCTCTGTGAGGTCTCCCTCAGTGTAGGGCACCACCACCCAACCAAAGCAAACCTCAGCAAAGCAAGCCATCGCCAATACTCAGTTGGAATGTGCCAGCTTGTGGAGACAGGGAGATTATACGGGGCCCTATATATCTACCAGCCCCTTGCATGAGTCTCTGCTCACAGCCCCTGTCCCCCCAAGTGCCCATCGGTGGTTCAGTCTCTCCTTACCCCTTGTCCCCGCTGCTGATTTCTGATTTCACAAAACCCTTTCAAGCCAGGCAAAATATTTGCAGGACTGATTAAACATCGAGGAAATGGGAAACTTGTTAAAAGTGTGAAACTTATATAAATACAGCATTAATACAACAAAATGTGACTTTTAGCAAGGACAGCTCTCTCAGCTGTGCGGTGTTTACCTTAATTGTTTCCCTCCATTAATTACAGTCTGAGAGGAAGACTTGTGCAAATTGAAATGAATTAATCGAGTTTGTTTAGTTTTGTGTGGCTGGCTTATGGGGATTGCAATTAAGCCAGTATGTTTGGGGTATTAAGTTACACTGCCTAGATCTGTTCTTGCCTTTTCAAGCACCAGGAATGTGAAAAGGCAGGAGTCAGTGACAATTAGAAGGTAAACAGGCAGTGTGAGCAATGGTAATTTTAGCTCCTCTGCCTCAGGAATTTCACTCCTTGCAAGTATTAAGGCTCATCCCTTAATAAATGCAGCCTGGCTTTGTGCAATGAAAGATAAAGGGGACATGATGTAGAGGAGACCAGGGTGCATCTCAGCTCTGCCCTGGCAGTGGAAACAGCGATGTGGGTGGGAGTTTAGTCCAATTCTCAGTGGAAATTAGGCTACGTGACTCAGCAGCCTTGTGTGTGTTCTTGCTGGTTCCTGCTAGCAGCTGCCCAGTACCACCCACGTTTGACACAGGGGAAGTGGTTTCCAGGTATGTCGAGGTCCTGACATGATCTGTGAAAAAGGGCAATGAAATAGAGAAGAGAAATGCATCTGCCAGTGGAAAGGGGATGCTCAGCCCTTATTAGACACCAGAGAATCTACACCATGGTCTTTTTCCAGATAGGTATTTAAGAGGAAACCTGGATTCACTGGTGTTGTCATTCAGCCAATCTGCTCTGGTCTTGTCCCAAACCAGCAAGAGGAGTGGGCTGTGCAGGAACCCTGTGGACCCTCTAGCCCCATACAGAAACACAGCCAAACTTTGGGAGAGATTTCAGCACAAAGTAAGGCGAAAGGCCCAGTTTCCTCCCTAGAGAAAAAGGAATTTGGGGAAGAGAAAAAAGGAAAAAAAAAAATTCAAATTTGGGTCCGCGGAGCTGTGTTGCCCACACAAGGTGACTCCTCGAGGACGATGCTTGTAGCACCGGCTTGGGCAATGGGCCCAGGCAGGAGGTGAGGAGGGTGCACCAGAGTTGTGGGGGTACGCACAGACCCAGGAAACTTGCTGTTCAGGGGCATGGCCAGGGTGTAGGGTGCTTGATTCCCCCTCTCCTGCCTTGTGGCTCATTAAGAAACCACAGGGGATTCAAAACTCACCTCCTGTCACTTCTCTGCAGATCCCTCTCCCTCCCCTGTTGCCCTGAGCCATCCTCAGTCTGGCAGACTTGTTGCTGGCTCTGTGTTCGTGTTACTAGTAAAAAGCCATGCCTTGTGCCCCAACAGGAGCAGATTCCTGCAGGAAGCCCCCATTGGCGTTGCTGTGCAGAACAGCTCTACACTGTCCTTGCCTCCTTCTGCTGCACTGGGCACTGCTGGGAGGGCAAAAGGACGGCAGCGTCCTGCCGGGTCATATATAGGGGGTGGGCAGGGTTGCCAGGGACAAGCAGTGTCTGGCAAATATGTTCTCCACAAGTGCACCTCTTCACCTGGCTGTTGCCTGCACCCAGATGATATATGGAGTGGCTGGGCTGCAATAGGATTTCTACCCAGAATATTGGCTGGATGATAAAGGAGTCTGTCTGCGGTGATAATTGCACCATAAATAGCACTGGGTTCGGCAGTGACGAGTGAGGCATTAGAAAACCTCACCCTCTGGATTCCTCCCTCTTCCCTCCATCTTCCTGACTGCTAACAAGCTGGAAGAATAGCTCATTGGTTTTTACCAGCCACAAGAGGTTTATTTCACTCAGATGCAGCTGGGCACCTTCCTCCCCATAAATCTTAATAGTGAAAAAGCAGAGAGAGAGAAAAAAAGCAGCTAAATTGGGTGATTACTGAAAAGCAGCAGGTAGGGCTGCATCGTGGAGTGTCTGTCCCTCTTCATTCTCTCTGCTGTGAGGCCGGTGCCATCCCGCTCCCTCCTTCAGACCTCCCCTGGCTCTTCTGGGCTTTCTCACGCACTTGGGGGTAACCATCCGCTTTACTCCACTGATGGAAACTGAAAACCTGCCAGCTAGCCCCAAACACTGAAAAATGAGGAGCTCAAACTGGGGAGTGCTGTAAAATTCAAGACTGGAAAGAAATATAATTAATATGAATAGATTGGAAGCCCTTTCCGTCTCCTTGCTTTTTGAGCCTGCAGAAAGGACACAGAGCCTTCCTGAAGAAAAAACTGGAATATGGATCTGAATCCACTGGCACATCAACCTGCTCTTGAAGATACCTTTAAAAACTGGGTTTACATTAGGGTTTCTCATTCACATCAAACCCAAGTCCACCTCTGGGCAGATTTGCTCGCTGTCCATGACCAACCACATGTACTCTGGGGAGTGTAGTGTAGGTGGAACAAGTAGCCAGGACCGAATGAAAGCAACTCCTCATCAAATTTTATTCATGGGTCAGTGAACTGCTGGTGCAGATCTTCTTTTTCTTATATGCAGTGCCCTGTTTTGCTGCAAATAGCTAAAAGATGGACAGTGTAGCACAAATCCTCTTTACAACACTGCAAGATCCTGGTCAAAAATTAAACCTTGAGGAATCAGGCATGATGTACCCCAAATGCCAGGAAAATCCCATTCTTGGTTCCTAGGTCCCAGCCTAGACCGAGAGGTTATAACATCCCGTGGGGGACAGTCCCAAGCAGTGGGAAATGCCCCGCTGCTGACAGACTCACTCTGTCATGGGTTGGGAAACATTTATATCAGACAGGATTTGGCCTGTCCCCCTTTGTCTCTGCCTCTGGGAAATGGCTTAAGCTGTCCTCAACCCTCTGGCCAGGCTTTGCCTCAAGGTCACAGTCCCGTCGCTAGTGCCCCCGGCTGCACGTTCTGCAGCACAGAAAAGCCATGGTTGGTGTGACTGGAGTGTGTTTCCACAGCAAGAGATGCAGGTGGTGTTGTTAGGGTGATGCAAACACCCTGCTTCAGCTGGCATGTGCTGTCAGAGCTCTTTAGCTGTGCGATGAAAATTTGTGCTGGTGGAGCATCCTCTGCTGACAGTCACCTCCAGTGCTGCCGGCAGGCACAGCTCCCTGCTCTGCCGCTTGCAGGCTCCTTTGGAGCAGAGTCCCGTGGGGATCCTTCAGGGGTTAGTTACGGGGCTGCCTCCATGACCACTCCTGATATCACTCAGACACACTGACATCACTATTGTTTTTCTAGGAAGAGGATTAAATTATTATTTTTTTTTTAGAATTTTGAAGGGCCCAGGAGTGAAGGGGGAAAATGATTCTCCTTCCAGGACACTTTATAAAGCTTCCACAAATAACTGCAGTGGGAGGAAGGCAAGTTTTACTCTGAGCTGGGAAAAGAGATGCTTAAAAAGCAAATTTTAAAGGCATTGAGTAGGGTTGGGGAAATCCATCCGCAGCGCCCACGTTGCAGAAGGACCCTTCAGCATGGGTGGAAGGGCAGTGCTGGGGTGCCCGCTGGCATGCAAGAAGAGCAGCTCGCTCCTTCCTGCGTTCATTGCAATGAAGGCTGCTGAGCAGGAGCGAGCTTTTCAGCTCCTGTACAAATCCATAAGCTCCCCCAAACCTTCCTCTCCTGTGCACGCAACAAATCCAAAGGCCAAATATAGAGCATTTTTTTCCTCCTTTTTCATCTTCTTTTTTTAAATACAATTCTGGAGTGTTTGAAGCAAAACTATTTACCCTGTTTAAGCTTTGGATTTGCAAGCTTAAAGCTTCTGCAGTTCCAGGTGCACCCAAAAAGATAAGGGAGCTAGGAGGTGCACTGCTGTACTTAAAAATAAATAAATAAAGCTGAGATTAATTCGAAGCTACTTCTTAATACTCAGTATTTCTCCAGTATCTACCGTTACTATTATATTGACCTCGCCTAAGCTGACATGGGATAGCACAAACCCCTTGGAACAACAAAAGCAATGACCAGTCTTCAGCTCTATGTTTTCCTCTTGATTTTCTTCTTTTTCCTCTCCATGTCTCTGGTACTTGTTGGTAGAAGCAAGGTCAGCAATTTTGCAGCCTTGTGGGTGGGAGTTCCCCGTTAATGACCACACAGCAGAGGAGTGGGCGTTTGGGGAGAGGGGGAGGGAGGCAGTCTGGGGAGGTGTAACAACGATTTGAAAATGATGGAGACCCCGAAAGCTTGGGACCAGGGACGGAATGACTGGGCAGAAGAGAGCAGTGTGTCCCCCTGCACCGGCTGCTGCAACGGGGCTCCTCCTCTCCTGATGCCAAAAGCTGCAGCACAGCCAGGATGGCACAGGGTGTGCTGGGCATCAGGTCCCCTTTGGAGGCTGTTAGCGGGATTCCTGGCAGGAGGTGCAAAACCTGACTTTGTAAATCAGATCCCAACGTATACTTGGCTGGACACAGCGGGAGGAAAAGAACGAACCCAGGTTTCAAAAATATAATAAAATTGAAGAAACAGCCTGGGAGTCGAGGGGTCTGTGCTGTGCATTACTCAGTGGAAAAAGGCGAGTCAGGGCTTTGTGGAAGAAGCTTGGGAGAGGGAGGCTGGGCCTGAGATGAGATTAATCAAGTAGCAAGAGCTGCCCAGACATGGCTATTCTTGGCTATTCTATTAGGAGGGAGAAAACTGCTTAGGGTTCCTCAAAACGAGCTTCAAGGCAATTAAACAGGCTGTAACAACAGGACCCCTCCTTACACAGCAGCTCTGCTTCATTCAGCATGTCTGGCACAGGGGTGGATTTATGTGAAGATGGATGTTCCGGGTGCAGAAAGCCATGCTGGCCCCCACTCGGTGAAAAACTGCCTCCCCCAAGCTCTGTGCCCTGCTTCTGCCAGCCTTTTCCCTGGCAGCAGCTCCCCTTGTGCTGGCTGAACATGCAGCTCTTCCTGCTCGAGGCTGGGCTTGGAAGTCCTGTCCACGAGAGGGTGCGAGGTGGGGAGCCAGCACACAGCATCATGCCACCTGCATCCCTGTTCATTGGCAAGGAAACATGGCTGGTGCATCCACAAGCCTACTCTTGGGTGGGCACAGAAAATACAGCCAATTCTTGGCAGAAAAAACCCCCAAAACCCACCAACCCAGGCCCACATGTAATTTCTGTACCTTCAATGAATGAAATCCATGGTTTGGAGCTGAAATAATCTGTCAACATTTGTCTGTCTCTGGGAGTTAAAGTTTTATGGAAATGGTAGTGGGATTTTAGTCCAGGTCAGGAAAAATGTCCATTCTGAAAGTAATTCGTTTTCTTGTCTTTATTTTTGAAAGTCATTTGCTGCGTTTTATTTAGTCAGCTTTCTCTCTCTGGAAAGCTCAATACCACCCACAGCACTGGCTACTGCTGAGCTCTGGCTCTCAGTCAAATCCTCTTGCCTTCAGGGAGATGGAAACTAATCAATGAGGAATATTAAACAATATGAAAACCACAATGATTTAACATTTCCCACAAAGGTCAGAGTCCCCCGGCAGCTCCATGACAACACTGAGCTGAAGGTGGCACAGGGAGGTGACATATCTTGGAGATAAGCTCTCATTCCTCTGTTTTCTGCAGGAGATTTTTTTATGTGACAGAAAAGATGTCACTGCTGAGAAGGCTCAGGCTGGCTGGGCTTCTTGGCTTGTGCTAGACTGAGCTCAGATTTCCCAGGTGCTTGTGGGGAGCCTGGGCTCTCTCAGCCCTGGGTTTGCAGGTGGGCATTCGTGGGGGCACAGGGTCCCGCTGCAGCCCATTCCTGCTCCAAGGCCTTTGCCCAGCCTGAGATTATCCAGAGTTTTGCTGGGAATGGGATGATCAATTCAGGTGGCCCCAGGCATGCTCAGCAAAGACTTTGGGATCCTTCAGTTGACCAAGTATAACTCGTCTGCCCAACAGCCCACTGCCTCCAGCTGCCTGAGGCTGGGGAGCTCACTGGATCCCTGATAAGAATTTTTAACCCGGATTCAGACCTGGATTCAGGTCCTGATTTGGCAGCTTACCTCCCTTTCCAAAGACAAGTGGTGTTGGGATGGAAGGAGGGCTCTCATGACTCACTGTTCAAGGGAGGGTGCAGGTTGCAGCCCATCCTGTGGGAGCCGGTGTATCTATTAACCATTGAAAAGTAATAGAAATGTAAATCCTGAAGTATACCCACACGTCCATTGTTTTTTTTTTTCTCTGTACAGGTCCTTCTCCTATTTCTGTGGTAGCAATGAGAATTTCAAATAATACCCAGGTGGAGATTAAATTTCTGGTTCGGCACTTATATTTCTGAGCAACCTTAACAAGTCACTTCTCACTCAGTCCAGGACTTCTGCCACTGTATAAGAAGGATGACAACACTTAACTTTCTTTTCTACAACTGTTAATATGAAGTGGCTGATAATGCTTAAGCTGAGAGAGTTCCCTAAGTGAGACCAGTAATCGGTTGATCCTTTTTTTCTGTTCTAATAGCAAACCTGGTTAAAATCTCACTTTTTCATTTCGACATCACTGGCAAGGATGAAAAGGTGCAGACACAATATTTCAATCCAGCCAGACTTCTCAAGACACTTGTATTTAAGTTTGAACAAGGGTTGGTAAAAAACCACAGCAATTAACATCGGCAAGCGAAAGAGAGGAGCGGAAAGGACATTGAACAGTGCCAAGCTGTAGCAAGGCAGAGCCCACTGGATGGAAATCCAAGGAGCCAGGACATTTTGGAGATTGCTGTGAGCCATTGAATTTGGCATTCCAATTATTTTTCTTAAATGCATAGTTAACTGATGGTAGTTGGTCCCCTTTGAGTTTCTTGACAATTAATTTATCGTTAGGCTGAAAATCAGCAGGTGCTAATTCCATCACAACACCCCTCTTTTCCCATCCCAAATTCTCCCATCTTCTTCATTTACTCCTCTTGATAAGATTTTGTATATTGTTACTGCACCTGGTTGCACACCACGGTTACAAATTTAATGTGCAAAGTTAAATGTAAACAGAATTAAAAAAACCCAAACCCTTAGTAATTCTAAAACACTTGAAAGCATTCTCCCTCCCCCACTTTGTTTGCAGACTCTTCATTCTGCATCTAGCTATTGCAATAATTTCTCGGGGTTAGTTTAACTTGTTCCAGATATTTCAGCCAAAAAGGAGCATTAATTTCTATGATAAAAGTGGCAGGAGAAAATGGCAAGTGTTTGCCTTTATTCAATGAAAATGGGAGAAGGAGTGAAAGCAGACTTCATTAATCTAAGTTCAAAAATGTCAGGTGAAGGATTGGTCTCCTTAGAACCAAGGACAAAAATTTCTTTAATTTTCTGTGACTTCAGAAAAAGACAAAGCCACACATGTTAGTGCTTCTACCTGAACAGAATCTGGCTGCCAACCCGCACTCCTCGGCAATGTGCTTCTGTGCTGTGGTAATCCAGGATTTTTTATTCTTAGGGCTTTCAGGATCAGCAGAAATGTTTATATATCCATCTCATTTGGAGCAATATCAGATCTGGTGGACAAAAGCATTGGGAGCATCATTACCGTGGGATCAGAGTTTAAACTCTATGTTAGGTCAGCATTTGGGGATAAAGACACAGTTTCTGTGGGGCGTTTGTTCAGTCCTCAGATCCTCCTTAGTGCAGCTAAACAATGGTTACTGAAATATCGTGCATTGGTGGAATCATCTGTCACCAGATCATCACAGTTTGTGAAGGCAGCTCAAGTTGTTTGACCCACTGACCTCCTGTGGGAATGGTTGTTTCTGAACATGATTCGCTTTCCTCTTCTGTTGCACAGTGAGGAATATCTTGCTGTCAGAAGAGAGGGATTTAGAAACATCACAATTAGGTGGAAATCGGCAACCTTAAGGAAAATCCAGATCTATCTTTGGGCTGCACAGGTGGACAGGGATGCTGCTTAGTGAATGCAGGAATTTTATTTTCAAAGCAGGCTGTAGCAGAAGGGTGATTCACCACCAGTGCTCACACCAGCCAAAGCACCCTGGCACACGAGGCGCTGGCATTTTGGTTTTTGGGTAGCTGTATTTCAAAGCCCTCTAAGACAACCAGAAAGAGCTTTAAGCTTGCTTTAAGAACATAGATAGTTGACAGGAAGTGAAAGCTTTGGCTGGTGGGAGGAACAGCTCAGCTTGAAGGTGCCTGATGGCCGCTGCCAGCCCTGGGCCATGGGAAGTGGGTGCAGTATCCCCGCAGGGCATTGCAGTGGCAGCTCTCCCCTGGCCACCGGATCCCTCGCCTTAGCACGTGGCCACTGGCCACTGCAGCAGAGTCACGGGCCTTTTAAGCTGGCTTGCAGGAAAGCAAGAAGCTGGCTTAGCCTAGCCGGCAGCTGCTGAAAGGCACAGCGCAGCAACATTGCCGTTTCCTTTTCTAATTTGTCTGAAATCGCAGTGGGCTGACACCTTCTAATTTGCTGTTTGTTGCCACTCTCCTAGAAGTCCAGCTGATCTCCCTGTTGGTGCCAGCAGATCAATCTCGCAGAAACAGACTTATTTTTCTTCTGGTCTCAAAGAGGTTAGTTTTCCAAACATCTGCGCTTACCTGCTGGGTTGAGCAAGATTGCACTTGCTCATCTGTGCTTGTTCTTGCCCGCCGCCAGGCACACCCTGGGCAGAGAAGGAAGAGAGACCTCAGTCTGGCCCAATGGTTGGATGTTTTTATGTGTGTGTTGGGAGAGTGGCAAGGGAGAAGCACACAGAAAAAGTCCATAGAGCTATTTCCAATGTCATTAGTTTTATAGTTGTATTAAATTGAGTTTGGCTGCCCAAGATGTAGTGGGAGATGGATGCAGTGTGGGCTTGCACAGAGCAGCCATGGAAGGACACCTTGCAGCCCAGCAGATGTGACGCTATCCCACCTCTCACCCCAGGACAACATTTGGGACCTCCAAATTTAAAGACCAGCAAAATCCACCTCCCTGAGAGCATTTGAATATTGCAGTCTGTGTACATCTTGTGAAAAGGAAATCTGCCTTATTCCTGCTCCACCACTGTCCCTCTCACTGAGTGCAAACATGCCTTCTCCTTTCCATTGCTCAAGCTTTGCACCGGACTGCTGGAGCACCTGTATCACCCTACTCTGTCCTCGGGGAGCAGGAGCTGCTCCAGCTGTGTGCACTCATGATGTTTGTTGGCATCTTGTAGGGCACAGGGTGAATTTTGCACGTAAGGGGTCATCTGGCCTTCATGGGACCAGCCATCATGGGGAAGAAAGTGACCTGCTGCAGCCCAGCCCCCTGCCAGAAAGGGGCTCCAATGCTGCATGGGGTGGGGGGAGGTGGGCAGGGAGCAGTCCCCTTTTCTCAGGGTCCGCACTGACCACAGCAAAGCTTTGCTTCTTTTATCTTAAGAATGGTTAGAGAATAAATATCCTAGAAGCCCAAGAAATAATTCTCATAAAGGAAGAGCACTTAATTTAGTACTTTTTTTAAAAACAAGTCATTATATCCTCAACACCAGAATTTGCTGAAAGCACTCCAAGTTCTGTTTTGCGAGCGCCATGGAACAAAATAATTGTGCAATTAGTAATGCAACTCACACTTTGTGAGATGAGAGAATTTTTACTTTCAACAAGTACAAAATGTAACATTCTGCTTTTCCGTGGTGGGAAAGCACTGGCCATTCCTTCCCCCTCCTCCCTATTTTAAGTGTACTGTGGTATGCAATTAGTAAAGATAATAATAAATATCTTCCACAAAGCAGGAGGAGAGAGGAGATGTGAATAGCAAAGACACAATGTGGACAGCTTGGGATTGCCAGAGCAGCCAGCAGTTTCCAAATATTAATTATAGCTCTCTGAGGAGTAACTGTGCCCTCTCCAGCCCTTTCCAACGCGCTGCTCCCAGGCACTGCGAAAGCAGCGCCGTTTGCCCAGGGTGGACCAGCAGACCCATGGCCAAGCTGGGATGGGAGCCCAACTGCTGCCAGCACAGGGCTTGTGCATGCAGCCGTGAGCTCCCAATTACATGAGAGGGTTGCTGTTAATTCAGCGACTGGAGCGATGTTTCTGTAGCGCCGGTGTCCCTCAGTGCTCACAAGCAACTAGCCCATGCATGTTAACAAATGTCCCCTCGGTTTTGGCCTGGCCCATGGGAAAGGCTTTGCTGTAATTTGCCTTGCTTGTATTTGATGAGACAAACAAAACTGTTGCCTGGGCGATAGCATCCTCCTGCCTTGCTAGGTACCGCTAGATAAACAGCTTTTCCTTCTCTTCAGCTTGTGGCACGCTGAGCCTGCTGCTGTGATGGAAGGGCTACCAAACCCTTTTGCTTTTTACAAATGATCCTCCCCAGTGCTGTGTCTCTTCTTCCAGGCTGCTCAGCTGCAGCGGGTTGGGAGAGGGAGCGCGATGGCCAGGGGCATGGCAACGTGGAGCAACAGGACACGCAGGGTGCAGGAGCATCACCCGGCAGAGCTCTCCTCCGGTGGGATCTCGCCACCACTGCTGCTCAAACCCTGGCAGAGCAATGAGGTTTTACTGTGGACTGGAGCAGTGCAGGGACCAGGGGCACCTGCAAGCAGTGGTGGGCAGGAAAGTGTGGCAAGGCAGGAGCTGGGCACACCTGGGGATGAGCTGCACCAACATGGAGAGGTGCAAGCCCTCGCCAAGGGATGAGCTCCCACCAGTGGCATGAGGGAAGGGGGTCCAAGAACAGGGCCTGTTGGGCTCAGCCTTTGTTCATCCCTGGTGCAGGTTTAGACATGTTGCATTGGCCTTTAGCTGCAAATCAGCACTGTGCAAGAAAGTTGACTTTACATCTTTATATTGCTTTCCATAGCATACCATACCCAGTGCAGCTGTGAGAAGAGCAGTGGGGATTTAATTCTGGAGCTGTGTCTCTGTCTTGTTGGTTCCTGGGTCATCTCTGGAGCCATTGCTCATCCCTCTCCCCTCTCCCTTGCACACTCAGGCTCTGTGGAGCCTGGCAGCTTGGTTGGCTGTTTCCATGGCCTGCCAGCAGTGTTTTGGAGGCAGGGCAGGGAGGGCAGCCTGGCAGGGATGTAAGTGGGGGCTTTTCAGGGCATGCTAACAAGATGGTGCCTGGCAGAAAATGGAGCCAGCAGGGGTGGGCAAGTGGGAGCCGAGAGCGGCTTATCGCTCCTCCACAGAAAGGGATTCTTGCAGAGACAGTGGCTGCTAAGTAAATAAATAAGGCAAACATCAAACACCTTGACTTCCCGCAGTCCCTGGCCCATGTGCCTGCCCGGGGCTTCCAGCCACATTTCCCCCCCAGCAGCTGATTAGCAGAGCGGCTGCTCTGACGCGGGATGCTGCAGGCAGGCAGCAGCAGGCAGCAGTGGGGGTGCTGAGATTGCTTTTTGCCCAAAACTAAATTGCCTTGGAAATTAAACACTGCTGTAGTCACAGAAGAACTGGAGCCCTGGGGGCTAGAGCAGGGCCTGTTGGTGTGATGTAAGGCCTGCGGACTATTTTTCCCTGACAAGGAAAGGCTTGTGCTCAGAGAGGGCTAGAGGACAGGAGACCTTGCTTGGACTGCTCTGGGTCTGAAGCCAAAGGCAATGACAGCACAGGACATGGTGCAACCGGTGCTGAGGGTCCCCTCATGCCTGCTAATGTGGACTGATGAGTAGCTGCTGAAATTGCAAAGCCAGAACAAAAGTCTCCCTAAAATGGTCTTTTTTTTTAGCATGGGATGGTCTCAGACCACCCAGCAATGGTCGCCAAGCAGGCAGGGCATGCAGGGACCCTCCTTGGATGAGCTGCTGCTGCAGGACACCATTTGCTGGGAAATGCTGAGAATGGGGGGGTCACAAATCGGGTGGAAGGGGCTGGGGCCAGGTGGAGGGAGGAAGCGCACTGTGCTGCCCTGTGCGGGCTCCTGTCCTGGGCTTTGTTGGGACATGGAGTTTGACTGGCTTGCACAAGCTTTGGGTGAATCTGGGCTGCAGGACAGCTGTGTTCTCTATTTTTGTAATGGCTCAAAGATCCTGCTGGAGAAATCTGCCCTGTCACCCCCCTCACAAACATGCATGCACAATGCCTGCTTGTGCAAGCACATGGAGCAGGGCTGGTGTCAGCAAAATGCTCTGTCCTCTTTGACCTCAACATCAACAAACGCCAACTGAATCAAAGGATTATCATCCTTAAAGACCAAGAAGCACAAATATTGCTTGAATATTAGGGCTAAACCAGAATCCTAAACACGAGCAGGCACTAGGTGGCAAGGAGAGAACTAGAGAACTGGCAGGAAACACCACGGGGAGACTGGGTGAGCTGCCAGCTGGCTGTGTGCCCATCACAGGGTGCGTGCCAGGAGACACAGAACCACAGCCTACCCCAGTGAGATCAGGTCTCCAGGCAGGGAAACATGTAACAGGGAAGACAGTGATGGAAGAAATGGTCACAGGAACTATGTAAAGATAGGAGAAGGAGAAGTCTGGGTACTCCAAGAAGGCTGGATCAACAGTCCTCAATACAATAGTCTTCCTGTAGCATTTCCATGCTCTGTGGAGGCAAACAGAGGCAGTAATGCCTCGTCACATGGCTACCAAGCATTGTTCATGGAGGCTGACCAGCTTCCTTCCCTCTGGAGGGGAAGAGGCAATGCTGTCCCAGTTACCTCTCCAGGATCTCCAGGATCTACTTTAAGCTCTCTTTTTATTGGGTACACCAGCCTGCCTAAAGCAAGCTCTTCATGTCCTTCCACTTGCTACACTGTCCATTTTCAGCTTGCAAGTCACCTCTCCTGGCTCTTGTGCTGGGCAAAAGCCAAGCTGCATCACATCGTCTTCTGTCTTGGTCTTATCTTCTAGCAAACTTTTGTTGGCTCCACAGATTGTATTTCAGACCTGATGTGAAGCTTCTCTGCAATCCAATCAAACCAATAGTCCCTCGTTGGCTATTTCTCTCCTGGAAAAGCCACTTCCAGTGGTGTTATCACTTCAGCAGACTCAGAGGAGAAACCTTATGAGGCACGTGAGGATTTTCATGATAATGAGTTCCAGTCCTCATCAGATCCTTACTGCCTCTGTTTCAACTGCCTGTGCACAAAATCAGTGATTTCTTTTGTAAAATCTCCTTCATTCACCATCTCTTGCCATCCTGGAAGGACCAGATAATAACGGAGTGGAATAAAAGGAAAAAGAAAGATTTTAGCCCCAGATCAAGTGATATCAGAGTCTAAGTCATAAAAACAACAGAGATACTTTGTGCATTTCTTCCAAGAAGTTTGTCCTACTTTGTGTGCTTTTGAGATGAGCCATAAGGGAGGGGGAATCAAGATCATCATCTCTGTTGTACAACTGACCAGGAATATAAGGTGACTGAGAGCTCAGAAAACCTGCTCAAGGTTTCAGAAGGAGCTGGAAGGACCAAGATATCTTGAGAGGTTCCCATCCAATTACAAGAAAGTTGAACACCTGGTTAGTACATCTCTTTCCCATTGGCCAAACTTCAGCAGCTGTTTCTCCCCATCCATAAAAAGACACAAACCCTTTCTCCAGAAAGACAATACTAGGAGTGGTTGTCCATCAAGTGGTTGTTATCAATGGGTGGTGAGGGGGATGAATTTATCCTGATGATAAATTCGTCTCTAGGATGCTTTCCCAGAAGGTGTACAGAGGAACAACCAGTCTGGTCCATGGACTTGCTTGATACCCCCCTGCTTGCTCCAGAACATTTTGCCTTTTGAGATTAGCAACAACAAAAATCATCACAGAGCTATACTTGGAGGGTAAATACTGTTCTCTGAGTGTCTCTGTGTAATGGTGCATGCCCAGTGCTGCTTGGTAGGACCCACCTCCATCCTGCCTCCCTCCCCACACCCTCCCCTCCAGAGCAAGCTGGATTATCAGTCTCCTTCTAATGATGCTCGTTCTCTCCTCCGTTTCTGGAAGGACAGTGAAAAATGGAGGGTCATCTTTTGTCTTTCAGTCTCTTTAAGTATTGATGCTCCTATTTCTTTCCTTCCCTGCCTCACCTCCTACCCCCACATGCCACTATCCTTTGATGAGCTGCATTTATTAAAGACTGAAGGGAATTTGCCACATGTCACTTTCAAAGGTCCAGGGGCAGGAAGCTTTAATTGCCAGATTTTTCACACAGGGTGTTAAAATTTATTAAAGTCAGTTTCTCTGATTTCCCTTTAATGAGATGATGACTGTGTGTATGAGATAACATTAGGTTCAATTGGTGGGAAACTCACAGAGGGGTTTTAAGTAATCAGACCAAGAAAGAGAAAAAATTAAATACAAACCTGTGCTAGATCTCATGTCTTAAGGACTTAATTTGCAACTTAATTTAAAGGTACGAAACCGGAATCATTCTTCAAACTTACAGCATGGCCAGCATTCTCCTTGTTAAAAGGCTTTCCTTGGGAAACAGGGCAGGAGGTGGGCTTTTGACGTTGTCTGACTTTCCAGGCACTTTTGACATTTCAGCCACTGTTTCTCCAGGAACATGGTTACCCCTGTGAAAACAAAGATGCAATGAACAACTACTCAGGCTTCACCTGGTACCTGAGGAAATGCATTAAACACAACTGTTTGTGCTATTTTTCCCAGGTTTGGCTTAGTCACCCTGTGCTCCAGTGGTCCCTGCCAGCACCAAGACATCACAGGGAACAGCATTCACAAGCCCTCACAGCATGAGCCAATGCCCGCCCCAAGCACACATAACCCCACTGACAGCACACAATCAGCTGGAAGTGGGACCACATGAGACCATGTGAAAAGAAAGCTCCCTCCAAACCAGGACATCCTGAAAGCACCAATGCCATCCAGGAAAAAAAGGAAAAAAAAAAAACCACAAACCAACCAAACCAAACCAACCAACCAAAAAAAAACCCAAACAAAAAACCCCAAACCACACCCAAAGACAAAAACCTGAACTTTTTCCTTTGGCCACCCCAGCTGCAATCCTCCTTCAGTTTCATATTTCCCCTCCTTCTTTCACAGTGCTACCTTCACACTGGATTTTGTTGCCCTACTTTTGTCCAGCCTTCTCCTAGAGATAAGATAAACGCTATTTTCAATTAACAAGACTTGATTGCTGAAAGCAATAGGAGGCACTTCATTTAGAGCCAGCAAATTAATTGAAACCTAAATGTACATAGTCAGTGTATTGCTGGGAGAGCAATTATCGCAATAATTTGGCCCTTGCCATGCAAGGCGCAGGCAGCGTCTGCGGTGCTGCAGCTGGGCTGTGCTGAACTGCGAAGCTCACATTGCTGTCAGCTTTTCTGAAGTTCGTCTCTCAGCCGCCTTTAGCCCACTTTTAGCTTGCAAGAGGAAGCTCTCTGTGGCTGTAACTGTAAATTAGAGCAAGAGGATGTGTCCTGAGATTTTGGCACTGACGGGACCCAAAGTTGGTTTCTAAACAGGTGGTCTGATGTGATGAGATCTTCCTCTTTGCTCCTTCTTTAGGAGGGCTTTTGCTGCCATGTGAAAACAGGATCAGTGCAACATTCACCAGCCACCTGGATCCCCTCCTCTTTGCAGCACTTACCAGAGCAACCATTTACGGACACACGGTAGGATCTGGGACCTTGGGAATTCATTTTTCCTTGAAATATGTTTATACATGACAAATAGCAGAGGGAAGGAGGGCAAAGCAATCAGCCAGTGAAAGAAATATCCCATCATAAAAAAGACCTTCCATTGCTTTTAAGCCCCAAATGCTGATGCCCAGCAGTTGTTGATCATGGAGAAAGCTGCTGCAGCTTCTGCACTACAAGGTCCCTCATGAGCTGGGCTTACCCCATCCCATCACCTGGGGGGACACGTCTCCTTGTTCTTATAGTGTTAGGAAAAAACCTCAGGCTGTTTTCTCTCTTAAAATGGGTGGAAATGGGAAAACCTCAGAAACTGTCCAAACACTGACCTGAGCTATGGAGGAGCAGCCAGCTCTTCAAATACTTCCAGGGTAACTTGCACTTTGGGCACCTTCTCTTCTTTATTGCCAGTGACAAAGGACTGCTCAGGCCGTGGCGTGGGGTGAATTTGGGATGTGCAGCACCTGGACCCTGGGCAAGCTAGGTCCAAGCAGCGAGGAGACACCGCCTCACTTCATGGGGTCATCCCTGGACTCACTGCCGTCATCCCACATTTCTTCAGAAACAACTCACTAAAAACTTACTGCTCCACAATTTACGTATCAGAGCACTGCAGGAAACAACCCACTCCTTAACATGCAATCCACCTAGAAGTGGTAAAAAGCAGTAATTACGAGCCAGTCTCTACCGGAGAGATGACAAACCCACCAAACAGAATTATGTTTTCTCTGCTGCACCTCACTGCCTCCGAGCCAACTGGCACAAAGACACTGCTTTTTTATTCCTGTACAAATTATGCTTTTAAGCCTTCCCTCCCTGCCTCCCTGCCAAGCGTAGGAGGAGCCCCACGTGTCGGCTCAGTAGTATTTCTGAGGTGGGCTGTTCTCAGCACAGCACTTCTAAAAGCCAGCAAACCTGGTTCTCGTACAAATTTTCTCTCACCTCCAAGAGATGCTGACAACGGGGGCCGGAGCGATGCCCTAGTTACATAGCTGGCACCTCTGAAGGGAGCCGGCACGTTCACAGGGAGCAGCCGAAGCTTATTAAATCAGGAAAGTAACACCTACGGAGTGTCACGGTGCTTTCCACTCCCTCCCGACTCGCGCAGAGCTGTGCTCCCAGCCTTGCTGCGTCTTGTAAACCGGCAGGTTGGGGACGAGCTCCATCACAGCTCGTTACAAGGTACTTATTATGCACCAGCATCTGTTTTATCATCCTCCCCTCTCTCATTTTCTCCTGTCTACCAGCTAGCTGTGTCCTTGGCCCCTTCTCCATCTTGCTTTCCTGCCTGATTAAATTTCAGTACAGATTTACCAGGCAGGTTGAAGAAACTTTTTGGAGAGACAATTTGGGGCTAGCTAGCCCAGGGAGGGGAGGTTCCTCTTGCTCTTGGCAAGCCTATGGCCCAGTAACCTCACGAGTAGGATTACAAACCCCTGGGACACTGCAACGAAGGCATTTCATAGATAGAGGCTGTTTGGGTGACAGTGGCCACCACAGTGCTGGTAGGCAGGAACATAAATGAGGCTGGAAAGAATTTCCTGCACCATTGGATTCCCAGTTATTCCAGTTTCAGGTCAGCTTTCTCAATGGTGGCTCGTAAGGGTTATGCATAACATTTTTGGTACCACCAAAGGTTTCTCCCAGCTGGAATTCTCTTGCTGTGACCCTTGAACGTGTTTACTTTTTTTTAGTTTCCTTTTCTTAACAACTGTAGCATGTTGTCCCACTGGCAGCAAACACCTGTGCAGCAATCAGCAAGCGTACCCAGATCTTCTTCTCTTTCCAGCACTAGGTGGCCTTGCAGTCAGCCCTTCAATCAAGTTGTTGAACCACTGTCTTTCTATGCACCAAATTTGAAGTCTTTCAATTCTTCATGTAAATTAACAGTGGTTGCAAGATAAACCCTTCAGAGAAACTATATCTGTACCTTTCCTTCCACCCATTTATACTTTGCAGTACAACTCATTATCTTTGCTTTAGATGTCTCACTTTGACAACTCTTCTTTTATAGCCTTCATTTTAGCTAATGAGCTTCCCCAGAAAATCAAATGTTTTTGTGAAGCTCATTTACATTAAACCTACCACACCTCCCTCACTTAGAAACACAAGCATCTTCAGGAGAAAAACAGACAAACAAAACAAATCACAGCAGTCTGTCACAATCTATCTTTGGGAAGGCACACAGGGCTTTTTCTCTTGTTTGCAGGCTGCTTGCATGAGTTTGGTTACTCCTCTCTGGGCTGGAGATAGGCTATTTACTCTTCCTGGCACACAGCACTACCTGACACCCTTTAGTTACAGAATCACAGAGTCACAGAATCACAGAGTCACAGGTTGGAAGGGACCTCAGGGATCATCTAGTCCAACCTTTCTAGGAAAAGCACAGTCTAGACAAGATGGCCCAGCACCCTGTCCAGCGACTCTTAAAGGTGTCCAACGTGGCCGCGTCAACCACTTCCCTGGGGAGATTATTCCAATGGTGACTGTCCTCACTGTGAAAAATTTCCCTCTAGTGTCCAATCGGAATCTCCCCAAGAGCAACTTGTGTCCGTTCCCCCTTGTCCTCTCCATGGGACTCCATGTAAAAAGGGAGTCTCCATCTTCTTTGTAGCTGCCCCTTAAGTACTGGTACATGGTGATGAGCTCCCCTCTGAGCCTCCTTTTCTCAAGGCTGAACAAACCCAGCTCTCCCAGCCTACCCTTGTATGGCAGCTTCCCAGTCCTTCGATCATCTTGGTGGCCCTTCTCTGGACCCCTTCCAGCCTGTCCACATCCTTTTTGTATAGCGGGGACCAGAACTGCACACAGTACTCCAGGTGTGGCCTGACAAGCGCTGAGTAGAGTGGGACGATGACTTCTTTATCTCTGCTGGTGATGCCCTTTTTGATGCAACCCAGCATCCTGTTGCCCTTCTTGGCCGCAGCAGCCACTGTTGGCTCATGTTGAGCTTCCTGCCCACCAGGACCCCCAGGTCCCTTTCCACAGAGCTGCTCTCCAGCCAGGTGGATCCCAATCTGTGCTGCACTCCTGGGTTATGTTTTCCCAGGTGCAAGACTTTATACTTCTGCTTGTTGAACTTACCAAAAAGTTGAGTTACCAAAAAGTATTTCCTGGCCTGGGAAGTAGTTGGTTTTTCTCACTTGAGGGCACATGTTTCTGAGTTTTGCCTCTGTTCAGTGTATAGAAATTCTGCCTTGCTGTGTCCTGATTCCTTTTAATGTTAATGTCATTCCCTCCGCTTTGCACCAGTCTCCTATGAAGCCCCAGGCATATTATTCAGCAGTTTTCATGCTCTCTCTTGACCCCTTTTAATCTCCCTCCCATTATTCCTGCACAGCAGCCTCCTGTCTCTGTCAACAGCTGAAGAACTTCTTGCTCTCAAAGGGATTAACCACTAGTCCCACAGCCCAGGATAAGGAAGCTTTCCTACACGCCTGCTTGGAGATCAGCTCAGCAACCAGAAGGAGGAAGGCATTGACAGAGTTTCCCCTCCTACCTGTGGTATTAAAAGCAAGCGAGTGCCTTTTCTCCTATCTCCTCCATAGGTCCAAGAAAGGACACAGGCAGATTGATTGCAGAAGCCTCCCTGCACTAGTGCAGCAAAATGCCTGCCTCATCCCTTCCTAAATCCCAGCCATGGCCCCTGCCCTAGCCCAGCTCTCCCAGCAAAGCTTTCCCTGCCCATCCCGCACACCTTTATAACTGCCAGTAATCTCCCAGTTGCTCCCAGTCTGGCCCAGCTTTGCAGCTAATAGCTGGGGATAGGGTGGGGTTAACCCTTTCTCCACCAACATCCAGACACAGACCTTTATACCCCACCACGTAGCACACATGTGGTCCTCTGCGTGGCATCAGGTGACACTGGGAACACCAGGGATGAAAACCCTGTCCTGGAAAGCTGTCCCTGTGCCCCATGGAGAGAGGTAGTGCTGCTGTTGTGAAGTCCTAGATAATTATAGGACCTAGCAGGCTGGACTCAGAGCATTTACTACAAAGCTACATATCTAAGCTTTGCTTCTCTTAAGCCTGTAATTATCTTTCTGAAATAACATTTTGGTCCCTTCAAGAAACACAACAGAAAGAAAGGGAGGCTGAAGTGGAGCTTCTCTTGCCTTATTGCATCAAACCACAGGCTATTCCCTTCCTCTCTGACCTGGCACAAACTCATGGCATCACAAAATGGACAAAAGTTGCTCTTGGGGAGATTCCAATTGGACACCAGAGGGAAATTTTTCACAGTGGGAACAGTCACCATTGGAATAATCTCCCCAGGGAAGTGGTTAACTCGGCCACGTTGGACACTTAAGATTCGGCTGGACAGGGTGCTGGGCCATCTTGTCTAGACTGTGCTCTTCCCAGAAAGGTTGGACTAGATGATCCCTGAGGTCCCTTCCAACCTGTGATTCTGTGAAAATAGTTTTAAAAAAGCATGAGGGTTTGCAGCATAGGCATGCCCCGGTGTTTCTGGAAATACTGAACTCCAGGCTCCATGGAAAGGTCAGGATAGTCTTGGTAGCGTGACCTGCTGACTGTAGAAGAGGGGAGCCCTCTGAGAGCTGGGAGACCAGGCAGTGACCCGTCCCTCTGCCTGGGCTTCTTATATAGCCCTGAACTCATGGGGATATTTATGTGCCTCCGTTTCCCCTTTTCAGAAAGGGACTTTGCAGCCCTTTCTGTGATTACCATGAAAGAGGATCCAGGAATCATTGGGGCAGTGTTCAGGCTCTCTTAGTGCTTGCTGGGTAATTAGCAAATGTACTAAAAACGTGGCATATGGTCTCTGAGGGGTGGGTAGATTTCTCTTAGAGCAGAGTGAAAACACTTCTTCAGATGAAACCTAAGAGCTGATCACACTGCAGTCATGTAGCTGTGTCAGAATCCTGTCAAAATATACCACAGCATAGACAGAGATATTTGACATCTTGCTGAATTCTATCAGATATCTGGTGGGGTCTCAGAGAGGGTTGTTAGAGCCTAAAATTTGCTTATGAGTTTCCGGGAATATATGGCTTGTGGCTGCCAGGGCTGCACCTATAACTCATCTCGCTTCAGGGATGCCGGTGGTCAGCCTGGGGCAAGATGGCTACAGAGGGACTAACTAAGATTTCCCTTTGATTGCTCACTGAGCGCGATAGTTTAGTTGTTTTCATTTGGAAAAACAATTAACAGCACCATGGGTTGCCCTTTCATTTTGCCATATGGATTACCACACTAAAGGGAATTGATAGTGAGGATATAAAGGTCCTCACATTTCTTTCTACAAAGAGCTGCTCTTTGTGCTCATCTTTGACTTTTTTGGAGTGTTGCTACTTTACTTTTAAATCACACAAAGATGCACACGTGTGCAAATATACATGCACACAATGCTCACTTTGAACATATAAATTGCTGCCCATTTAGAAAGATCAAGGCTTTCTCTAAAAAGCCATATGAGGTTTCCAAATATCCCCCAACCAAAAAGTACATCAGCAGCTAAGAGTATATACAATTCACTATAAATCACCTGCTTCTTTAGAGGAAGAAAGTTTTACCATGACTTTGCCCAGTATCTTACTACTTCTCAGATGAACCAGGACTCCAGTTCTTATGATGACTATTGGCAAACAGACACGCTTCAGCACACAAATGGGAAAGAAAATCACACTAGCCTTTAGCTGGTCTTTCCCCATGTTTATTAGATTGAAATTAGAAGTGCTGATGGCCACTGTAACTTAAAAACCCTGAAAAACAGAGAACACAGAAACCAACTCTGTGGCAAGTAAACAGCCATGGGGTTATCCAACACCCTGTGCATGACCCTGTGGGCAGGATGCCGCTGGTGTCCCCCAGCATTGCAAGACGGGGGCAGAAGGGCCCTCCCCGGGCTGCTGACCCCATCCCATCCCCGCCCAGACCCTGTAACACAGCCTAACGTGCCTGCGCTGGTGTCACCCTTGCCTGCATGAGCAGGGCAGAGAGGAGATGGAGGTGGCGAGGATGAAAATGGAATATGGATAATATGGTAGGGACTTTCTCGCTCTTTTAAAAAAAACCACAAAACCAAACAAAAGAAGAAAACCAAACTAAAAAGGCCTTCCAAACCTAAGGTAACAGATGCTTTATTCAGAAAACTTCCTGGAAATCTCAGTTTTGTCTAACCAGTAACTGTGGTCCATTTGAAGCTGAGCCTTGGCCGTGAAAGGTACCTTCAGAAAAGTTTTAATCCTGCCCATCTGCCGTGCCCTGGGTTGTGCCTCTGTGCTGTGGCTTCCCATCCATAGCCCTTACCCGGCTCCATAGAGGAAAGGCAGCAAGAGGCCATTATCTTTTATTAGCAATAATATTCAGCACTTAGGCAGGTGTTAGAGGGCTCAGCTGAGCCGTTAAGCATAAGCGGCTCCTGCCCATAATGAGTGGCAGCAAGCGCAGGGCTCTCGGGTTCCCTCCTGAACTGCAATTTCTTGCACACAGCTGCCAGGAATTTGTCATGTGGTGGCCCCCCCTTTCCAGCCCGCTCTGACTCCAGGCTGGAGGGGACATCAGCTGAAATCACCCTTGAGCAGGACTCAGACCTCAGCTTTGAGCAGATCCTCTCCATGTCCAGCGCTGAGCTGAGTTAGTCTGTGGGGTGATGGGAGTGAATAACCTGCGGCAGGCAAAGGCTCATAGAAAATTCACCCCTCTCTGTAGCAAGGTAGGGTGGCAGTGAGCATGTGGACCCACGAGCACTGTGGTTTAGCAGCATGCTAGTGAGGTGCATCACCTTTGGGCTGCACCTGGAGCTGGAAAAGCCCTGCCTAGGCAGCAGCCACTGCCGCGGGGTCTGGGCTGGGAGATGCTGCTGAAATCACTCCATAGCACAAGCACAAGACACAGGATCCTCTGTATCCCAGCTGAGAAGCATTAAGCCACAGCAACCTGATTACCTGGGGGGCTCAGACATTGGCAGATTTGTTGTCCCTACTGCCGTGATGCTGCTTGGGAGTGTGAGGGACTGTTGGCACCAGTTACCCCTAGGACCCTGCTGTGGGGCAAAGATGGGGGCGGCAACCCATGGCTGCTCATCTTGGGGCTTAACTAAAGCCACTGGTGATGGTGGTTTCCCTTGAATGCAGTGGTTTTGCAGAGCAATGCAGCGGGTGGTCTGGAATGCCATGCTGCTGGGAAAAGGGACATGCCTCCTTCCCTGCTGCCACAGCTGTGGGGTCCTGCCACTGCCCCCCTGGTGTTAGTGGAGAGAGCTGGACCAGCCCTAGAAAGAGCTGAAACACTTTTGCTTTCATTGTTTTGGTTTATTTTTGTCTTTTTTTGATTTGTTTGGAAAATTGTCCCAACCCACTCTGCAGCCAACAGCAGCTGGAGTCTGTGTAAGGGCATCAGCCACGCTGGCACCACCGAGCATGGCTGCACTGGTCTAACTGGGTTGTGAGGCCATCCACTCACCCAGGACCGGGTGCACTCCTGCATCTACACACTGCTCTGGCAGTGCCAGCTCCTTGCAAAAGAGATCTGGGTCCATAATGGCTTAAACCACTACAGCACCTCCCCAGGGCTTGGCTGCCAGAGTGGAGGATCTTCTTGTTACTTTTGTGTGCTTTTATTAAATTGGATGTGCAATGAGCTGAGTGAGGGCTCAGCAAAGTGCACAGAGGTGATGGGCAGGGAGGAGTGGAGAGGGGATGAGAGGGCAGTGTTTCCCAGAAAATGGTGACGATCCTCCAAACTCTATAGATCACTTTGATGTTTTGTATAAGTGGGGTGTCACCTCCACTTATAGACGAGGAACATTTTCTTTAACAAATATGAATCTAATGGATTAGGTCTGATCTAATTATGCATTCTGCATTAAGCCGATGCTCCCACTGTCTGCGGCTGCTAGCATAATTAAACTTAATGTGCTTTTAATGATGTCTTCTTAACTCATGCATTCATATATGATTAGAATCAAACAGGACTAGCTGTCATGAGTCCAGGAGAGCTCTTTTGGCAGCTCCTGATGGGACTCATGTTGAAATATTAATAATGCAGATTTCAAGGTTAACAACATTGGTTTTGAAGTGAGGAAAGCTTGTCACACAGTTTGAGCTAATCTGAGGCAACAAAACGGCTCCCCTTTCAAGTTCAGCCTCTTCCCATCTCGCACATGTGCTCCTGGGAACAGGGGAATTTAAGTTTTACTTGGTAAAGATGTCATTAAGTAAGTGAACTGCACTCCAGGCAGCAGCTACCAAAGAACCTGGGACAATAGCTCTGTGGGCACCTTTTGGGGGATTGCTGGGTGCTCTGTCCTGGCATGTTCTGTCTTCACTCCTCTTCCCTTCCCTGCTGCTTTTCTGAAAATTGGGAGGAACTTGTTCTAGGGTCTGGCAATTGGAAGGCAAACTCTACTTTTATCTCTGCTCCTGTTTGGTCAAGTGAAATCAGGCTGTGTTCCCCCCACCGCAGCCTCTGTCAACTTTGATTTTAGCCTCCTCAGTGCAGGGAATATACACCCCTGAGCTGTGCACCACCTTGTGCAATGGGGCCTGATGAAACTTAGGCATTGGTGCCCCGGCTCTAGTGTCCTACACGAAGCAGGCAACAATACTGCAATAAAATGGTGGGGTTTTCTTTCCTCCTTTATCTGTTTTCATGGAATTTTTTTTATCAGCCCATGACCTGGCAGACAGTTTGTCTTTTGAGTTCCTGAAAGCAAGTTGTGAAATCTTCTGAAATCCTTCCAAAGGGAAAGCATTGATTTATTACACTGTAATACTGATGTGAACAACATCATGTACCTTTCATCTAAAAAGTCAGGACTTACAGAACACGACATGCCATTAATTTTGATGCCAGCTCCAACAGAGGAGGAATTACTGCCAAAGGGATCCAGAGAGCATGTTAAACCAGCTCTGCAGAGTAATGAACATACTTTGTGGCTGTTACATTATACCATATTGATCCTTAGGAATGAAAAGGTACCTTAACAGCTAATTTGGGCCATCAAAGCCATCTCTTAATGTCTGTATATGCATGAGTGTTTGCGTGTGTACTATATAATTAGTGCATGAGAAAGGGATGTGCAAACATTGGGTAATTACTCTTCTCAATATATCCCTTCTGGGGGTGAAGGTTACTGTGTTTCACTGCTCTAGAGACAGGTCTCCCCTTGCACACATTTGGCAGATGAGCTCACTCGTGTACCAGCTTGGTGATGGTGCCCAGCACCCTGCCCCTCTCCATCCCCAAGCCAGGTGTACCTTCTGGCAGCCAGACAGCGATGGCTCCTTGGGATAAGTCCGCACCAGCGAAAGGGAGATTAGTCTAAGTGCTCTGGGAATATCCAAGTAACTTAGCACTTTGCAAGTCTGTGGCTCCATATAACACCCCATTTGCAGAAAGGCTCCTTGCTGCTTGAGAAAACTGGTGGGTTATGGTATCATTTCTGCCCGGTGTGGAGCTGGATTCACAGGTCTGCCCCCATCCCAAAGGAAGCTGAGTTCATTTGATTTCTAAAGCTATGCGGTGATATAGACTTATCTTCAATAAGACAACCACCATGTACATACCCAGAGCCTATTCCAGGTCATGGAGGGCAGTAGCTGGCAGCACTGAGGGTGGGACTGATGTACAGATGAAGGAGAGATGGGGACGGACAGAAGGGAAATGCTGCAGGTCAGGGCTGAGTGGAGAATCCCAGAGTGGGAATGGTTAGGATTTTGATGGGAAAGACCAGTCTCGAGCTATCCCTCCATGTTTAGATGAAACTTTTCCAAGTCCTTGCACACTAAATTCATCCCTCTTAAATACTCAAACCATCGGGACCCAGTGGCTGGAAAAAACAGAGCAGCTCTGTGTAAGAAGGAAGCTGGGAGGGGTGTCATCTTTGTAATGAAGGTGGAGCAACATGGTGCCCAAGAAGTTTTGTCTGGCACTTGTTGAGCTGGGGTTTGCATGTGGATTTTTCTCCAAATCCCTGCCCTCCTGCAGGCTGGTGGGCAGCTGTGCATGGCACAGTGACATCCCTATATTTCTGTTAATTTATTAACTGGGGAGCAAAGATGCAAGCATGGGGGCTTCAGGCAGCAGTGGGCTTCTAAAACACAAACCCAGCATTGGTGGCTGACAAATTGATCTGTGCCCATAGGTAACAAGAAAGCAACTGGGGAATTTGCATTTAAGAGAGGTCAGCAGCCACAAAAGCCATCAGAACACAGGCCACACAGGTCTCTAAAAGGTATTTGGAGTTAATCTGGTACCTTTGCTGGTGGGAAGAGCCTGAACCCACCTCCTCCAGTCTCCAGGGTGGTGCTTCAGAGCAACCTCTGCTAGCTGAGCCCCAACCTGTGCTGTTATTTCTCATGCCGTTGGCAGTAAGGAGTACCAGCAGTGTCCCAAGGGTACCACACACCACTGTGATAGGTCATCTAAGCTCTGACACGTGCTTCTGTGGTGGACCAACATGTCAGGAATGTGCACAAGAACGTTCTGGGGACCCAAAGCCATGAGTGAGATGGGTGACTGACCATGTAATTGAAAATGGAGCACGAACCTGTGTTCACAGTAAAAACTTCACCATGTCTCCAAAAAACATGATGGAGCTATGTGTCCGAGTTACTGGAGATGAACAGGTTAGTGGTACCCACTGGGTTACAGCAAACATTGATGCATCCCTGCCCCACCCCTTCACTGAGCTTAGAAGAGTAAATTTCCCTTGCATTTGGTGGCAGGTAGGCACATGGACAAACAAGTCCAGCCAAATATTTTTGGAGCGTCGCAGCTTTGTGTCCTGATGGCAGGGTTGTCATCCCATAGGAAAGGGATGGACTGGGTGATGCAACTGTTCCTCACTTGCTGAAATTCAAGGTTTGGTGGTTTTTTGGTTCAACAACTGGTGAAGATGGTTTTGGATTCTTGCTGGAGACTTTCTTACAAGGACAATCTTACTTTTGCCACTAGGACGGAATTTTGTCCTCTTTATGCCGAAATACAAAGGAATGTTTCTTGTGCATTTCTGCAACCTCACTGGGAACCAAGAGTAAACCACTGAGCAATAAGAGTGTTTTAAGACAGGATCCAAGTCCACAGTACAGTACTGGATGCCTAAGCAATTGTGGAAGACCAAAATGGGCTGATCCAGCATAGCCTGCCCATGGGAAACCTCTCCTTCAGGGCCATTGATTGTGTCTCTTGTGCTTTGAAGCCTGAGGGTTCACAGCCCCTTCCAAAATATATTAATTCTGCCCCTTGATGACTCTATCTTTAAAACTTACCAGTGGGTAAATGAACCCTTCTGAATGTTAGAGACCTTGAATCTATAACCATGGCCCTGTGGGGTAAGCTGGGACGCCTGGTCCAAGGCACTTTTGGGTCTCAGCTTCCCCAGCCGATAAATGGGAATGACGATATGGGGAAGTCCCTCCAGATCTGTGGCACCAAGCAGTACATAAGAGCTGCTTGAGTACATTAATGATTATAGTTAACCTCAGCAGCTCTCAGTGTCTGCATAAATGTCCATGGGCCTTTAAATCCTACTCTCTTTCTCCCTTCAATGGTCTTTTGGATGAGGAATTTAGCAGGTTCATGGTGTGAAAACTGAGTTAGAAACATCTTAGATGTCCAAGCCTCTGAAACAGCATGGGAACTCCTAGGAAAGCTGATCCTAGTGAGGATTTTTGGACCAGTGCTGGTTCTGAGTTATCTCTGAGCTGACCATGTCTTCTCTCTCTGTAAAAACAAGCTAAAATCCTCTAATAGCCCTTTGTAAAAAACATCCCCACAAAACTCAAAACTAAACAAAAGCATTAACTTTCAACTCACTGGATGTTTAGTTTCCTGACTCTTGGGTACATATTAGATAGATTCCCAATTTCAACCTGAAGCAGTTTATTTGGCTGCTGTTCACAAGTCAGACACAGCAATAATCAAGGAAATCTCGTTTGATTCAGGTTGGGTAATATTGCCTGAGGGGTAACATCATTTTCATTTCCACACATCCAGCACTGGCACAAAACGGCATGGACAGGTATGAAAAGTGGATCATGGCTCCTTGGTGCTAAAATTCCAGCTGATAGTTTCATTTTTGTGTAAATAACAGTTACCAATAAAAATGTTGTTTGAAAAAAAGAGAATGTGAAAAGAAAAACATTATTGCATTCGATAAAGCAAAATCCTTTGCAGTACAGCCAAAAGAAAAAAAAAAAAAAAAGAAAAAGAGAGGTAAAACAAATATAGCGGTTAAATAAAAGATCCAGGTACCAAAGAGCAAAATTTAATGAAAGCCAAAACTGTTAAATATGGATTCCTGTTGAGAAAAAATGTCAATGTCTTTAGGATTTTTACCATTACTCTATTTTTAAGAAAAGTGTAGTAAAAATACATATTACAAGTTAACATTTTCCACGCTTTTGTCCTATTCATATTTTTTTTTTAACTCCTCCACCGATCAAAAGCCTTTGAAAACTGCATTTCACATCTTCACATCACAGGTGGCCAGTCCTAGCAGAGATGCACTGCTTCTCGCGAGACAGTCTTAACGGCCCGCTTGGGCTTCCCGTGACCTGCTGCCATGTGGTCCTGTCTTTGGAGGAGGATGGGGCACCGATGGGTCTTGGCAGCCTGCTCCTGCCACAGTGCCCAGTGGTGCACTGCCATGGCAAGATCCAGGACATTGCAAGAGCTGGGTCAGGAGATGCATCAGAGGGCTCTGGGCATGGACACAGGCTAGCTTGTGGGATGTCTTCATTGTGCTAGCACTTATACAAAACTGAAGTTAAAATTAAGAAAAGCAGATTAAAAATAATGATAACCAACACAAAGTGACCTGAAGAGGTGTTTGGAGTGGCTGATAACAGAGTTCATGATGAGTGATGAAGATCACAAGGGTTTCCAGAGGTGGAGAGAGGAAAACATATTGGCACAAGACATGCTGTGCCCGAGCTTAGGACCGTGACTCTGACTTGCTGGTCTCCAAAGTGTTGCATGACATGTGGGTAAACGGAACAGATAATTCAGACCAGGCTGGTGTTAAAGGTGGTAAATGTATTGCTCTGCACATTCGTACACTAATGAAAACTGGTATTCAGGCACCTTCCAGATGTACTTATGGACAGCTGCATAGACAGATCTTCCTCATAGACCTGTGCCAGTCATTTGCCTGCATCACTTTCTCTTCACCTGCCTCCCTTCTTTTCCTGCTCCTCTCTTGCTACATTGCAGAAAAAAAAGGAAAAAAAAAAAAGAAAAAGGAAAAAAATGAGAAGAAGCATCTCAGAACACTCCAATAGCAGCTCAGTCCCAAGACGGATACTTTCTGGGTCCTGTGAGAAGCTTTGAACTTTATTTGCCGTCAGTGATGGACTTGTGAGATGGGACAAGGCTAGGTGGGTTCTCTCTGGTCCCTGCCCCACAGATCTTCTCTCTCTCCAGATGCTCCCCTGGGAATCCTTCCCTTCTGAGGAGGTGTCTCAGGCTCACCAGGGTGAGAAGCATTTGTCTGTCCATGCCAGTGATTCACAGAATGAACCTGTTGTGCAGGTCTGGAAAACTATCCTTGCCTCTTTCATCTCCATGCCTGTGGTTGGACTCCCAGCTGCCTGTCTGGCAGTGCGGGTTTCTGCAATACCAAGTATAGGGTCAGCAACCTGCTCTCCTGGCTTGTGGATGCTTCCTCCTCCCTAAAGATACATGAGTGGGAATCTGCTACTTTTGGCTTTGTACCCAGGCAGGCTACAACTTGATGGGAAGGCTGAGTTTGACCAGCCCTGATGCTGTTGAATGTCATGGACCCTTGAATGAAGCTCTTATAGGGTTTCCTCCTTGGTTTGCTTCAGCAGTTCCTTCCAGGAAGCCATTCTGGCCAATTATCTACAAAATGTCCATCTTAATTAGAAAAATGGCCATAAGGGGATTTCAGAGCAAAAAGGCAGGGATACCCCCATTGCAGCCCCATGACTTCTAGCATGTTTTACTCATTAATAGGCAGCCATCTAGAACTGGATGTCTTGAGATGGTCTATTCCTGGCCCAAGGTGATTCCCTTATGTGACCACCAAAAAGGGAGCAACACACAGAAGCTAAGCAATGAAGAAATGGTTCACAATTGCTTATTAGCCCCCAATAACCTAGGCAGGAGAGTCTCATGTGAGGGGAATGCGGCATTTACTTTCTCTCTTCCATAAACAGCAGCCGACCGTGATCTTAGACCAACTATCTGCTCTAGTCTGCCACGCATGACGCTCTCCACTCCAAGCACATGATTCTTCTCTTGAACCGCCACTCATCATCTCTGGAAGAATTACCACTTTGTCCTCAGGTTACGTGGGGTTTTGCAACTCACTCATGACTTTGCCCCTGTAAAACAGCCTCATGTTTTTATTACGGTTCTTTCTTGCACCAAGTCCTTCCTGTTGCAGGGAGAGGCATTTGCAGCTCTGTCTGCCTTGTTGCAATAACTCCACAGCCCGACTTCACAACAGAACAACGGAAGGCAGAATCACGATGGACAAAAGGGGTCAATGCTGACACCCTGCAGGGACTTCGACTTGCCATTTATCAGGATTTTCTTTTTTGCTGTTAGTAGCTCAGACATTATGGTTTGCCTCCCAAACTAAACCAGATTGAAGGACTGAGCAGGGAAAGGGGAAAGGGCTGATTTTACCCTGACACCACAGGAATTAGTAAGAAAAAATATATATATTGCACACACTAAGACTTATTAACAACCAAGTTAAAACAAAATGGCATAGTCCTCATTAGTGTTCCAGTGGTTCGTCGATCAGGGACGGTTCATGAGTCTGTTAAATCCCATTATACTCTCCTTATTGCAGTACAGACCTGTTTCTGTTCTCCTGCCGGTGGATCTGTTTGCAAATAAAAAGGGAAATAGATTTGATTTCCTTGAGAAGATCCATCCAATTTTCCCTTCTGTCATCGTCATTTGTCTTGTTGGTGTTGGGTTTGGTTTTGGCTCTGGAGGGGTGGAGTTGGGCTGCCCCTGCTCTCACCCAGGCAATGGGTCAAAAGGCCAATTATAATCCTGTAGCTCCCAGGGACATGCCAGTGCTGTGACTCATGCACGGGATCGTCTGCATGGATTTGGGGAAATCATGGCTGACCACGCGTCCGTTTTCTCCACTGCCTCCTGCTGCAGCCGGCCTGGGAAGGGTTGATGTCCGTATGGCTTCGTTGATTGATTGCTGTGGGATTAAACAAAAACCCTTTTTAGGAAGGACGGGGGGGTCTCCCCCTGTCCTTAGCAATGTTGGTGAAATTACAATATAAACCAGTGTTGTCTTTCTGTCGCTGTTCTCTCCCTCCTTGTCTCCATTCAGGCTCTCACTTTCTGCATGTCCCTACTGCATCTGCTCTGTTAATTTGCACCTCTTCTACATTCAAAATTAAATGTTTCAGCGGTATTTTAGGGTATAAAGCATACGTGCCATATGCAAAAACTATTCAAAGTCTACAACATAAGAACAGTCATCCTGGATCTGAGCAGAGGTTTTATACACACTTCCCCCATAGATATGCTATTACTACTCCAGTACTGTTATATATGGTGGACTCTGACTCACTTCAAGCATATGTTAAACTCTCCTCATGTGAGAAGTTGAGCATGTGCCTATGTTTTTGTCTACAGTGATGACTGAGGTAACCAGGAAATGCAAACCTAATTCAGGAACCTAAATCTCATCTTCCTGTTCCAGATACCACCCAAAACATTTGCTTTCAGAGAGCTAAGGAAGCTACCTGTTTAGAACAATTAAACTAAAAGATGAAGTTCATTTGGTTTCTTTGCATTTAAGCTAGCTTTAAGGGCAGCGTCATCCTTCCTGGGCTGGGATATCTAGGTGAAGAGTTATCCAGAACAGATAAATCTGGAGCAGCTATTCGGAAAGTGTCAACTTAGTGCCTTGCCAGGCATGGGGCCGCCTCCTGTGCTGGCAGGATCTGGAGCTTGGCCAGGAGGTCTGTAAGGGCTTGCTGAGCAGGTGTTGGGTTCAGAGGGGGATCTGACCTGTCTTTCTGGGCACTTGCCTGGGTTTTGCTGAATGGCCTTGTGGGGTGGCCACTGATGGTGGGAACCAGCAAAAGGGACAAGCTTAGAACTTGTTGACATAGGGAGCAATGATTCCTTCCCATAATGGCTGTTTTTGACATGGCAAGAGAACTGCAAGCTTACGCTGACGAGAACTAGTGGGTCATTTCTAGCAACACTGGGAAGCCAATACCAGGGCAAAATCTCCTTAAAACTACAGAGCTGTTACATTCTGTCACTCCATTGCAGTACATTTGTGACATACCTAGCTTTTCAGTGTAGACAGCAATTACAATTTAATTTTTGTATATTCAAGGACATTAATTGCTCTCATTATCTTACCCCTGTGCTCAATGTACCTCTCATTGCCTGCAGAATTTTCTGAACCTCAATGGGAAAGCACTATTGCACATTTTCAGTGAATTAGGAGTGTTATTATTGCTGACAGAACATTAAGCAGATTGCAAAATGGTGGCATAAAAATCAAAGAAATGATTACTTATTTTCCTTTTGAATCTGGGTAAGTTTCAGTACTCAGGGAAGTGAAAATTTCGATAAATTTTATGAAACTCACTGCATACTTCATACACTCATACCAACTTCCATGCTTATGGGAGAAGTCAAGGTGAGGAAGAAAGGGGATGTGTTACTCTCACAGCACAGACCCCACTGCACCCTTGTGCACAATGGTATCTGTAAAAGGGATCGCCTCTGCTAGTCATCTGAGTCAAGATGCACTTTTTCCACAGATGTTGCATTAAATGCATATCCCCAAGGCTCTCAAATCTAATCCACTCTTGACATGACGCTCTGAAATTTAGGAGCACCAGAATTTAGGGCTCAAACAAATCTGAATCATAGGAAGCACACTTCTGCAAGACCATGACAGGGTGGAGAAAAAAAAATTGTTACAGGAGACATTAGAGGCCAATTTCTAAGAGGACCCATAATTCTGAATTTGGAGACCCACATCATCTGTTCCAGGACAACAACACTCTGAACATGTATCACCATTGCCAGCCTGCAAATGGTGCCAGCAGGGTGCCAGCAAAGGGAACAACAGGATCTGATTCATTACCACACTACCCCAATTTTATCTTGCTGTTAACTGCTCGGGCTTGGGGATTTTTTTAGTGCAGTAACGGCTGTATCACACAAACTCCAGCACACTTCATCCATGCTGCACACACATTGCCATAGTCTGCTGTCTTTAATTTTAAGGAATGGCAGTGCATTCCTGTTACCATTTGTGCTATGATTTTGCTCTGTATCTGGATTTTGAACTAGCAGTATGCCACATGTCTGATCTTGCATCAGCTCTCTGCTACAGCCCAGTTGACCCTCTTTTAACTTCCTTTGATGCGCCTATTCCTTTCTAGCAAGTTGAGTGACACAATCACTTCATTATCCCTATGTCTTGGCTTTCCACCCATGGTCTTGGCTGCATCCGTCTCTGAAGGCAGCTTTGGAGCCGGGGTAGGATCAGAGAGAAGGTGTGAAAGGCCGGGGAATGGGTTGACACCTTCATCCGCTTTGATTCACTTCTGGACTTGTAACAAAACTCGATTAAGGCAACCAGCATGGCTAGTCCGAGCCCACCGATGAGGATATAGAAAACCCCCGCCACATTGCTGAGACTCAGTGCGCTTGTCTTGTCCTAGAAGAGAAAGGAGAAGGGAGGGAGGGGAGGGCACGTGGGAAGGAGAACAACAAAATTAATATGAGATTGCTCCGGGAGGGATGCTGCACAATATAGCAATGTTGGCATTACATCATCTCCCTCTTTAAATGAACAGGTGACATTTCTAAAAGCATTTTCAATTTTTAATTCAGTATCTACTAAATCTAATGTTTCCCTCACACAAACAAATAAACGTTTCTTCAGCAATGTGACTCTTTGTAAAGGTTTGGGATCTCCATTTTTCAATCAGCTAACTTAAATACTTATTTTACCCAAAACGCCTAGTTTAAATTATTGATTAAAGGAGGGGGGAAAAAAAAGTTCTCCGCCTCTGTGACATTTGCTTGTCCCTGATGTCTTGCCTGAAATAACCCATTCTCTTGGAAATGCTCATTCCTTCATTCCTAGATTGTTTCCCCCGCAAATTCTGTTGCTGAGCAACACATTGAAATGGCTGGGTTTTTTTTCCTTTTTTGTTCTTTTCCTCTTCAATACCAAGGTTGAGGTGACACCTGAGCTGTCCTCAGAAACTCATTTGATTTCTTTGTAATAAGGCAATTATTTCATATGCAATCAAGACCCATTGATGCATGTCTAAGCTAATTATTTGGTTGGCAATAAATAAGGCTATTAATGGACCACAACTCACAGTCAGCAGCTACATTCTGATTTTACAATTGCCTAATGAATTGTCATGGCTCTCTGGGGAAGAGGCGAGTCTCAGAAAGACTAGTTTCACTGCTAGGGAAACTGAGTCCCCACATCTAACCCCAAAGTCACTCAGTGCAGCTCTCAAAACCTTCTCCTCCATGCAGACCAGGTGGAGTTGGGGTGTTGGGATAATCTGGGCAGCAGCAGGACCCAAAAGCTTGGCTCAGCTATGTGTACCAGGCTCTTGTTTCTAGGACACATTTTCTCTACAGTGCAATCAGACAGAGGTCCCCTGCTCCGTGCTTGTTGCTGCTCTGCAATATCGACTCAATACCTATTTGCCAGTACAGATTCCCCAGGGCAAGCCCAACAGGTCAATGCAAATCTGTTGGAGTGACCAAGGCCTGAGCAGCATTGACAGCCCCGCTTCCTGGACGTGGGAGGAAAGTTGCATATGGATCATTTGAGATGCAGCCACACAGTTAAAGAAAAATATTTATGCCTGTAGAAGTGCCTGCAGTTGGGGACAAAGCCTCTGCATGCCTCTTGGTGTTCCCTGCTACTCCATGGACACGTGGACTGGTGGGTGGCACAGTTTGTTCCTTGCCCTTGTAGGACAGTTGATTCACTTGCTTTGCTTGGCAGGTTTTACAATAAGCAACCCACACTTTTCAGGAAGTGCAAGGATTCAGGAAGCAGAAAACTATATTGGAGTGATGTTGAAAGGGTCCAAAACCAAGCACCAACATGAGCATGGAAGATTTTGATTCAAGAGCAGTCTGCCTGGCACTGGCACTGTCTTTCAGGAAAGTACATTTTGCAAAAGGATGCTGTCTTTTGCGGTACTAAGGTTTAGTAGCAAAAAAAGTTAACCCACAAAGCATGAAAACACTTCAATTTTCAAAATTAAAAAAAAAGCTACCTCCTGTTACAGAAGAGGACTGAACTTCTTTTTTTTTTAATAGGAAGATAAGAGGGTTCCAGTTAAGAATACTAAAAATAATGTTTTTTTTTTTCTACTGCTCCTTTATCTGGACCCACTGCCCATGTGAGCTGCGAAGCTTCTGCCCAGCTATAGCTCTTGCTGCAGGTGCCAGTGTCATGGGGAGCAACTTTTCATCCTGAACCCTCTGCCGAAAGATGCTGAGGTTTGGTTAGGGTAGCCTCTGCAGAGTTTCAGTCACTGGAAAAAACTCCACAAGTGATCTCATTTTCCATGCTTTGCTGATTGACATCGCTGCCAAGAGATTTGCTGCTGTCACCACGTGCGTTGCACCGCTGCAGATGTGATGGTTGCTGCTGATGGACAGGTTTGTTTTATCCCTGGTATAACCTTCATACGCTGGTCAGTTTGTAATCTTGCTGATTCTTCGTGTGTGCTCTATAATTAGAGATTTCTGCAAATATCCTCTTAATTTCTGCATTTTCCATATTTGAAGGATTATTTATCTGGTCTTTCATAATCTGCCTTCATGCATTTTTTCCCCCAGGCTTGACTGTACATTTGTTCAGTCATGTCTTCTCTGCAGATTACTGGATGTACTTTTAAGTACCAGCTGAAAAATGTAGGGAGTATTTTAGTGAAGATTTAGAAAAGTGGAGCAATTACTGTGAAAAAACTGGGTTACAACACATCAGGTACTTTGCCTCTTCAAATTCAGTCTGAAGGGGCCGCACCAGCTTCAGGGAGGGACAAAGACACTGGAGGTGGGCTGCCCTCCTTGAAATCCTAATTTTTAGACTGTTTCCTTAATGAAAAGTGGCTGATTAGCACATGCTCTGCACTCAGAGGGAAGGATGGGGACAGGCAAGGATATGAGGCAGCCTATTTGTCTGAGTCTTACTAATAATTTGCATCAGAGACTCCACATGGGTCTTGACTTGCAGCCACAGATCCTTGGGAAACCTGGCTTCCTTGGCTCTGCCAGGCATGGGAACACATAGATTTCCAAGTTTTATTGACCACGATATTCCACCCCCAGTTTGGGGGTCATGGTCTGACAGGGCTCCTTCTCAACTGGCTGCAATGACAGAGTGGTCTGGCATCCAGGAAAGGCTGCTGCTTCTTAATTTCAGCTTTCCTCCTGATGCCAGCAGCAAATCGACCAGTAAGAAAGGACATGACCCAAAGCAGTCTCCTGCACCATTATTTCATACAATTAATTTCAGAGCTGTTGTATTTTTCTTGCATTTACTTTGCAGTAGCATTACTATTATTTTTATTATTATTACTGTTATTACTGTTACTGTTATTACTACTATTACTATTATTATTGGGACCATTTTGTTGAACTGCAAGTTGTCTTATCCAGAAGGCAAAGGGAAGCACAGCGAGGCACAGTGGTGGGCAAACCTGCCGGGAGGGAGAGAGCAGCATGAGTTTCACCTCTGCCACCATAACAAGGTTTCTCCCAAGGAGCCAAAGACATGGGCAGCTTCAGCAGGGCACTGAGGAACACTGAACGGTGGGGTCATGGCTGATGACACAGCCTGCTGTCATAAGCCAAGCTGAGAAGTGAAATCGGTCCTGTGGTGTTGCTTGATTTCTTGCTCATCCTCTCCTTTTTCTTTTCCTTTTTGTTTCCTTCCCTCTCCCAGCAGGACATGCAGAGACATCCTCCGGGCTGGAGTGGCATCTTGTTGCTCCCATCAGCTGCAGGAGCAGACCCCCATGAAGGGTAGGAAATGCTGCATGCCCCCTGCTGTTTCTATGCATGTTGCTGCCCTAATAATGTTGATAATAATAATGAAGAGCCCCAATTCATGCTAACTGCTTGAGAGGACCCTTCCCTCCTCTCTGCTCGGACTCTATGACACCAGACGCTCTCCTGCAGAGCTGCCCATCACCAAACCAGCTTGTTAGTGGGAGTGTAAATGTCACCGTTCATCTCCCGCAGCGGCAGAGCACTGACGTGGGGGGAAGATTGGCAGGTGAAAAGAGAAAGAAAAACCCATCTTTCCGAAAGCCCGGCCTTGTTGCTGCAGCAACCAGGCACCTTCCCGTCTGTTCCTCTCAAACGTGGCACTGTGTCCATCATCCTCTTTGTCATTATTTATCCTCCTTGGCTGAAAGGTATTAAGGCCAAATTTGCCCCGTTTCTCAGCAGGGCTGTTGCTTTCTTTTACCCTGCATTACCAGCGCCCATTGGCAGCACAGGGCGGAGGCACCTCGAGTTGTTGCAGTCTCCATAGGAAATGAACTGTCCTTAGAGAAGGTGGTAGCTCCAGAAGTTGAGCTTTTACACCAAACACTAGGCTGACTTTACTGGGAAAAGGCCTGAAGCTCAGCAATGAAGGATGTAGTGCTGGCTGCTGTGGGTATGCCAGGAGATGGGTAGGAGCACATGGATGGCTGCCTGCAGGGATGATGCTGCCCAGCATGAAAAGACACCTTAGGTTTGAGAACCAGCCAATTCCCTGCAAAGGCAGGGCAAGGCAGCAGCAGGATTTGTTCCCTATTTTTTTCTTAAACAAAAGTGCAATTCTTGCAACTGTAGAAGGGGATTGGGAGATCTGTGTGGGTTTGATGAAGGTCCTTTAATTGCATGAAGTGATCTGGCTGCACCTGCAAGCAGGTTGTACCTTGCCATCCCGATCTGGAAAAAAACCCTTCCTTTTTCCCATTGCCTTGCAAAAGCCCCAGGGAAGAGGAGAATCACATCCATCTGCCCTGACTTTTAATGTCCAGCTTGTCATTACCCTCCAACAACCCAAGGCGCCCCTTTCAATCCCACAGAACATCTCATAGCCTGCAAAAAAGCTGTCCATCCTGTGCCTGTTTGTAAAATGGGGTCCTTTTAGGGAACTGCCTTGTTACAGAGCATCTGTCTCTCTTCTGGGCTTATTTCTGCTGTGGCAAGTGGAGGGGGAGTGCAGGAAGTCTGGGAGACAGGAGCAGGAATTGGTGGATGGTTTCTGGCTGTGTGGAAGTGCTGGAGATGTGTGTGCATGGAGAAATTTCCAGCCTTTGGGAAGGGGTGGCTGCCACAGGTTTACTGCAGGCAGAAGAGCGGCAGAGACATTGCTGCCTGGTACAGGATGCTGCCCGAGATTTCCCACTGACTGGCAATGAAGGTGGGGCTGTGGTGGTCCTGGATCAACAGCCCCTGAGCACAGCTGCCCAGCACCTCCTGGGATGGCATAACATACCCAAATATTCAGCAAAGCAAGAGTGTTTGCCTCTGGAGTTCTAGGTCAGATCCACTAATGTATCTGCTGTTTCATTATAGGAGTTTATCTGGATGAAAAACTAGATGGGCAATAGATAGGTAAACAGTCAGATTAAAAATAGGATGGACAGAAGTTGGCTACTGGCATGGAACAGCATCTGGAGCCAATGAACATAAGCCTGGGAAACACCAGAGGTTTTACTTGGCTCTGGCCAGAAACCTTGGATACAAACCTTACACCCAGCTAGCGCCTCACCCCTCTTCATTAACATTCATTTATCCTTCTGAAAGTTCTCTAACTGCAAACTAAGCTAAGCTCAACAACACACAGAAATGAGGTTTTGTCACGCCTGTGGGAGGAAAGATATGAAATGGCCTCCAATCTCTCAAGCTTTGCTCTGAACCTTGGCTATCAGAGGAGAGGTGCATGGTCCTGCTTGTGTCCCCAAAGTGCAGATGGGTTTTGTGGCCACCATGGGCAGGATGGGGGAATCTGTGCCTGATGCTCAGCCCTGCCCAGCCTGCCTCATCCCCAGCACTGAGGGCACCACGGGGAAAGGGGGAGGAGCTGCTCATGCAGCAGCCAGGCAGCTCAGCTTGTTTGCAGTAGGTGCAAAAGAACCTAAGAAGCAAAACCAGGTAAAACTAGGTGGGTATGTTTGCCTGGCTGCATTCATAAGAACAGTGAGCAATGCAATTGCTTGGTATTTCTGCAGGTGGGAGAGGGCGTCTGGTGATGTTATGTTGATTTCTCTTACTGTTTCATATTGCACTGCTGTTGCAGACATGGTGCGGACACTAAGCAAGGAACAGAGATGCGACCCTTCCATGTAACAGCTGAGACTTCACTGCAACATTCCACTCCCATTAAAAGCTCACACAGTTTTAAGGTTTGTGCCTACTGATTTCACACATGGAGTTTCAAGCAGCTCTCATGACTTAGGATCCAATCTCATTTATTCACATGTGATTCACATGTTTGTTATCGAGTTTTTCAAGCACATGTAAATAACATGTGATCAATATTGAGGTCATACGATCCACATAAACCCATGTGTCCCAAACCTTCTGTTTTTGTCCCTGTTGGTCATCCTATTGTGTGGAACGAAGAACTACATCTACTTCTTCATTTATTTCCCACCAGAATAGTGATTAAGTACAGTATTGTAGGGATTTTGTTTTAAACTAAACTGATTTCACATCCATTTCCTTTTGGGCATTTTATCGGCTATGAGGTTTCTCTAGCACTGATGCATGCAGGCTTGTGGTGAAGGTATTGTGGAAGCTGTGTCATGGCTTCGGTTTCCCAGCAGAAGTAATTACTTTTCATTCATATGGTGACTATTGCTCAGTTGGTTACCTTGCAAAATATATGCACTATACAAGTCAATTAGATTTTTCCTGAGTGGGACCAATGCCATATTGTATAGCATGCTTTATAGAAGGGTTATTCTTGGATACGTACGATGCTGCAGAGAAGAGCAGAATTTGATTTTAAATAGCATCTGTCAGCCCCAGAATGCTTTACAATGCGATAAAACGGTTGGTGAGATTCAGACAATTAGGCCAGGTGGAAAAAAATACAACAAACTACCAAAAAATGTTTGTAGAAATTTTCTCCTTCTTATGAAATTTGAATATCTTTAATACTTTAAAATCCCACCCACTCCATCTGGCTCTGGAGGTGGGTTAAACACGGAAAGGAAAAAAAAAGTATTACATTTACTTTTCCAATTTTCAGCTGGGGAAC